>NW_028261382.1:167946796-168253255 GCF_051295495.1 Thamnophis sirtalis
GAGGAGGCGGCGGCAGAGAAGCTTGTCGCGCAGGCGAGGCTGAAGCGAGGCGGCCGCCTCGGCGTCTCTGGGAAGCTCTTCTCCCGCGGCCGCTTCTCCTTCTCGACTTTCGCGCGGCTCCCCACCCCACCCCACCCGTGACTCCCTCCCTCTCCCCTCCCCTCCCCTCCTCCGGGCCGGGATGAGCCTCGTCGGCGCCGCGCTCGACGCGCTGCCCGGGCGGCCGCAGGAGAGTCTCTGCGAGCGGCTGCCGCGGCTCTGAAGGGTCGCGGCGAAAGGGGGGGAAAGGAGGCTCCAAGACCTGCGTTTTCTCTTCTGCGGCGAGGATTCACCCTCGCTCGCCGGGAAAGATGTCGGATACCAAGGTGAAAGTGGCCGTCAGAGTCCGGCCCATGAACAGGCGAGGTAATAAATCCGATGGGAGAATTAAAAAGATCGTGCTCGTTTCTCCCTGAAACGGTCCTCTTGTCTTCTTCCTCCTCCTCCTGTTACGTTCCTCCTCCCTGCTCTTTGCAGAATCCACTTGTTTGCAAAAGGGTTTTTTTTGGGGGGGGGGGAGAAGCAAAAAAGGGCTGCAGAGTTGCAGCTTTTGGGGAAAAGGGGAGGGGGGGTGTTTTGTCGTCCCACCCTTTCAAGCCAAGTCTTTGCAACGGCGGAAGGTCGTGGGAAGCGGGGTGTGGAGAGAGTGCGAACCTGCGGAAAAACGGAGCTCTTCGGTGTGTGCGAGCGCCGAGCGTTTTTGCAAGCAGAAATTCTCGAGCGTGTCTTGCTTGGGCTTCACCCCTTTCAGCATTTTGGAGAACAACGCCCATCTCGTTTCCTATACTTTTTCTCTTAAGTCGCAAACGGGAATGGTTTTTTGCTAGGATCGGGGAAAGTCCCGCTGGCTAGCGATGAATTGTGTGTATCGATCAATCAATCCGAAGAAAGCTGGAAGGGGAAGGATGCCTTGTGGGGAGACAAAAAGTTCTGAAGTGCCCCTGTGTTGCATTCTAGAGTTGGAGTTGAATACCAAGTGTGTTGTGGAAATGGAAGGGAATCAGACTGTCTTGCATCCTCCGCCTTCAAACAACAAGCAAGGAGAAAGCAGGTAAAGAACAAATCCAAACTTGCCTTCTGGAGCCCAGCATCTTTTGTTATCTGCACATCAGCTGCTTCCATCATCTGCCTTTAAAATGTCAGTTTTGGCCATGATCCCCTTCTGGCTCAGGCAGGTGCCAAATAGAAATAAGGTTACTTAACCTGAGGAGTATCGGGGCTGCATGAACAAAAAGTTAATGCTGTCTTCTAAATGATTTGCACTGCAGTAGTATGTGCATGGTGTTTGGGGTTGATCTGAAAGATAGAATTTCAAGCAAAAATGGATGTTCTTGGTGCTTAAATGCAAAGGTTCGTAAATATGTGCAGATGCCTCTCCTGGATTCCTTATTATTTGTGGTTTATTTCAGTTGTGAGAATATATCTGGTATTTATTTATAAATCCCTGAAAAGAGCAATTGGAAATAATCCAAAATACCAAAATAATTTTAAAAATAGATTGGATTCCCCCCCCCCATTCATTTGAGATTTATAAGGAGGACTTAAACAGCAAAGGTGCAGAAGGAAAATTTACATTTTTCTACATGTTGAGAGTGATTCCTGACTACAATATGAATCTGTGTCTTTGTGTGTTTTTATTCAGTGGACCTGAGTTATAGCTTTCTTATAAAAAAGGGAACTTATATTATTTGAGCCTACCTTTACATGTCTTAATTATGGAGTTGAGAGATAAGTGACTATTAGATGTGTAAGGGATATTCTGTATAATTTTAGAGCTTCTTGTGATACTTATATATTCCAGTATTTTATATTATCAAGACACAGTTCCAGGGAATTAAAGGAAATATTAGGGCTGTGAGAAATTTGGATTCAGAGATTTCATTTGAAGGTTATTCATTTGATTCTTCTAGTTGAATTAGCTTTCCAAATCTAATCAGAAGGCCAAAATGGATGGCTTTAAGGTAAAGGTAAAGGTTCCCCTCACACATAGGTGCTAATCGTTTCCGGCTCTAGGGGGCAATGCTCATCTCCGTTTCAAAACCAAAGAGCCAGCGCTTTCCGAAGACTTCTCCATGGTCATGTAGCCGGAATAACTAAAGCCAAAGGCGCACGGAACGCTGTTACCTTCCCACCAAAGGTGGTTCCTATTTTTTCTACTTGCATTTTACATGCTTTTGAACTGCTAGGTTGGCAGAAGCTGGGACAAGTCATGGGAGGTCACTCTGTTATGCAGCGCTAGGGATTCGAACCACCAAACTGCCAACCTTTCTGATCGACAAACTCAGCATCTTAGCCACTGAGCCACCTTTGGATGGCTTTTCATTTATCTAAATTATGTCAAAGCCTCAGCATAAGCCCAGAAATATTTTTTTTCCATTCAAATGACAATTCAAAGCAAATAGGCCCAGTTAAGGTCAAATAACTGAATTGAATTTATTTTCTGAATCTCTTTGATTCATCACGTCAAATCTGTTTTCTAAATCAGATTCGTTTGAATTGAATCAAATTGATTATATTTTTGAGCAATTGAGACTCTGTCCTCTATATCAATGCAATACCAATTGTATAGTTAGTGTGGATTGCTGTTACTGATTTACAACATTCTAGGAATGTGGCATTGACATCTGAATTTATTAAACAGTAGGGCTGCATATGGATAGTTTGCTTCGATGAAAGATTAAAAAAAAGCTCACTCTGGAATCTGTTTCATGAAGAAACGTGGCTCCTTCACTTTTCAGAATAAACTGAAGTGGCCATATTGCTTTGCTCTCTTCCGCAGCATCCTGCAGTTCCTCTGGCACTCATAATTGGTAGAAGTCTTCCAAGTCAGCTAGTAAAACAATTAGAAGAAGTTTCTACACAAGTACAGTATCTTACAAAAACTGTACTAACTTCTGCAAGCGCTGGAGGAAATTGCAAAGGGATGTGTAATGCTTGTTTGTACAAATGTTAGTTGCTACATGTTACTAAGTACGTCTGCAAATAACTCGCCAGGTAGCTTATACTGTGCTGAAAACATATACGCATAGTCCTCGACTCATGTTCATTTAACAATGGTTCAAAGTGTTGATAGCCTTGGAAAGAGTGTGTCAGGTGCAAGAAACCAGAATCACTAGTGAATATACCCAGGTAGATATTTTTGTTGATGACTTATCGGAATCCTGTCAGATTGACTGCATTCCCTTGGGAATGGTCAGAGAAAGCTTCAGGGATTCTGAGATAGGTCACGTCTGTGGAGATTTCTGCACTGCGAGGGTCCTAAGCTTGGCTCCCTCTACCACACTTAATATTTTGACCTCAGACATTTTCTCTCCCAATCTGATTCCATGCTGGAATGTTTATTCCCCCTAAAGGGACTCCCTCTCCTTCTGTCGGTGATTCCACCATGCTTCCATGCTTATAATCTATACTCCACTTAAAACCGTTGTATCACCTCTACAGTCATGTGGTCATAATTCAGGCAGTTGGCAGCTGGCCAACTGGCATTTACAACCAGTTAGAGTGTCCTGTGGTCATGTAATCATGATTTGTAGCTTTTTTTGCCCATTTCTGGTAAAAAAAAATGCCTTTTAGGGAAGCTGGATTGACTCAGTAACTCTGTGAGTTGCTTAACAACCACAAACCCTGTGGTAAAATTGGGCCTGATTCAACCTATGACCACAACAAAATCAAAATTCTGGTCCCAATTCTGGTCAGAAGGTGAGGACTGTCTATACAGTATAGTGCAGTCTAATAATTGAACAATGAAACTATTGTGAAACAATGAAAGAGGCAAATTAAATACTTGCTTTACAGCTTTTTCAGGGAGACAAAGATAGGACTCTTGCAGTAGGTAATTGCAGAGTCTGCTGTCCATTGATGAGAAATATTCACTCCCTCCTGTCCATTGATAGAACTTCAAATGGAAGTAAGCTGTGAACAGACATTTCCAGAATATCACAACAATATTAGGTCTGGCTGCATTTTATACCAACCACGGATTCCAAATATTTCTGAAAGCAGACCTTTATGTGGTGATAATATACTTGCTTTAGTAACAGCTCTAGGTGTAGTATCACCAAAAGCTGAGTGGAAATTTTTTGAGCCATAGTGGCTATTAGCTCAGGAGTAATGACGGTTCCAGAAGTGCTCTCAAGATTCTCATCTATCCACTGACTTTGTTGTAGTTCTTAATTTGTTACCAATAGCCTAATGAAGCCCTAGCTCAGTCTCATCTAAAATTAGATATATCCAAAGATAGTAAACGTAATAAGCTTCAATATGTCCAATTTTGCTATCAAGTTACTACTACTTACTCTTTCTCTTGCTTAGTTGCATGGTCCATTTCTTTTGTATTTCACCTGCTCTTCTAGTAAAGCTTACAATGTACAATGTGAAAAGACGGATTGTTTATCAGATAACTGACATTGATTTGGCTTCTATGTCTAAGATAAGACTAAACTTGGGTCTTTCCACTCTGAGTTCACTATTAATCATTACACCATGCTGGCACTTACACAGAATCAAGTTGATAACAACCAAATAAGTCCTATTGTAACACAACAATTTTTATGTCTTTAAGAATTAATAATAATTTATGTGTGCTTAAGTCCTAAGTCCTGTTTTCTGTAGACTACAGTGCAGATTGAAATGATTACTATATTTTATGTAGGAATGTGCAAAACATTTTGAGTTGAAACACCCAGTATGAGATTCAAAGTGGGTTGTTCAGACCAATCTGAAAGTGTTTCAAGCTCAGAAGAGTTATTTCCACATTCAAAATAATTGCTTTAAGCTTGAAACGAAGGCTTCTAAACATTTCTACGGTGATTAATACAATGTATTTTGGACATGAAATATTTTCATTTTAAAATGTGGATATCTCTAATTTTAATCAGTTAAATATTTTTCATAGAGCACATGTTATGCAGATATTTTTAAAAGATATATTTAGATTACATTTTTAATTATAACTTTTTAAAACCACTTTTTCATTAGAAGCAATATATGCCATTTATAGTGGCTGATGTGGTTATTTATCATAGCTTCAAGCTTTAGACCAAGTTAATAGGGAAAGGTTTTAGCTGTGGTGAGTTGGTAGGTCATTGTAAAACCCTCAGTTTCATCTTATCTAAGTGGAGTGTCTGGTGAAATGAGACAGATACCAACTGTTTCTTTATCCAACATATTATCAGCCAGATAGAAGCTGCTATGCAAGCCCTCTTAAAATCACCTGCCAGAAGCAGCGGATGGAGTAACAGCTGACTGCATCCTTACCCTTTATTTATAGAAAACTTAAATAAAAGTTATTCTGATTTCTTTTAAAATGTTCATCCTGTTCATTTCTTCAGTTTATAAAATATTAAAATATTGTTAAATATAAACTTTTCCCCATTAACCATGTTGCATTTGTTTCAGATGTTGGGTGAGATACTAATTACAAGGAATGTTATTCTAAAATTATGAATTATTAAAACCCTGGTCCTAAGATGGCATATCTATACTATTAAGATATTAAAATAGGGATCCTTTTTAGAAAAACTTTCTCTTCTGGTTGTGGCCCTTATTTAGAAACATCACGGTAGATTTTTTTTCTCCCAGCATCTGTGGAGGTAAATCTCAGTTTAAATAAATTAGACCTTCTGATATTATCTTTTGAGTTTAATAGATCATTTTCTCCAGAAATTGCATTTTTGGCTGTATGGAAATTTGATTCATTGAAAGAAAAATGTTTCACAAATGTTGGAAATACAGTTTAGTTATAAAAGTGCAAGTATTTCACTTTTAATAGTGTTTTTCAATATTTATTTGCAGTTAAGGATGAGTTTGGTTAAGATACAGTGAGATATAAAAGCAAAAATGATACATCAGTTGGGACAAAAATATCTTACATAACATAAGGATGATTCTTTTAGGGATATCCGACTTACAATGATGCGGGGTATTTGGCAATAGCAAAATACAAAACAAAACCTTACAGGTAGTCCTTGACCTATGACCACAATTGTTCCTAAGTGAGACAGTTGTTTTGCCCCATTTTATGATCTTTCTTGCCCCAGTTGTTAAGTGAACCTCTGCAATTGTTAAGTTAGTAACACAGTTGGTAAGTGAATCTGGCTTCCCCAATGACTTTATTTGTCAGAAGGTTGCAAAAGGTGATCACACGTCCCTGGGATATTGCCACCATCATAAACATGAACAAATTTGGAACACATGATGGTGGGGATGGTGCAACAGTCATGAGTGTAAAAAACAGTCATAAGTCACTTTTTTCAGTGCTGTTGTAGCTTTGAACGGTCACTAAATGAATGGTTGTAAGTCAAGGACTACCTGTAATTTGTAAACATTCAAAACAAAAAAAAAATGAAGTGCTGCTCTTCCATTATGTCTTGACTCTGTCTTGAATCAAAGAGAAATAAGTTCTATTTCTAACTGCATCTGTTAACTTCAGACATAAAGTTTCCAAATATAACACTATTTTCAGATAGAGATTTTGTGGATCTTCAAGAGAGATTTCAGAAAAGTATTCACTCAATCCAAAATAAAAACTTTTGTTGAATTCTTGGACATCTTGCTCTACATAGACATCTTGCTGTAGTATAACTCTCTTTTTGACCAGAAATTTTAAATTCAGATTTCATATATATCTTTTCTTTAAAACCACTCTGGCACTCCCTATCCCTAAAGAAATTAAAAATTGGATTGAAAAACCAGTGATAGATATCCACCATAGAGAATGAAGCATATATTTTTGAAACACAGACATTACCAGCACATTTCCTTTGTGCCATGTTTTATGGCAAAATTAGTTATGTAAGGACTGGCATTTCAGGAACAATTTAATTTTTGATATCAGTAATAATGTCTGTCGGCATGAAAAGTACAGATAAGTCCTCACTTACCAACCTCAATTTGGACTGGGAACTCCATTGCTAAGCAACGTGGTCATAAAGTAAAAAATGTAGACTCTGCTGACTTACAACATCAGTTCCAGCTATGGTTATTAAGCATGATTTCATGTGACTGCGATTTTCGACTCCCTGCTGGCTTCCCCATTGATCTTTGCTTGATAGAAGCCAGCTGTGAAGTTGCAAATGGAGATCATGGGTCTACACGAAACTGCAGCTGCCACTTGCTGGCTGTTTACTACCTGAATTGTAGTCACATGACTTCAGAGATTTTGCAATGGCCGGGTCTTCGAGTACTGGTCACAGATTTCCATTTTCAGTGCTGTCTTAACTTTTGCTGAATGAGTGTCGGTAAGTGAGGTCTATCTTTATGTAGACTTATGTATTTGACACTCCATGCATTTTAAAAAGAAATTTGACTTTCTATTACAAAACAGGTATAAATATTTTTATATCTCAGGTATTTTTAACATGAGGTTTTCTTTTTTCTTCAAAATGCCATGATTTGTATCAGCAACGCTGGAAGCTTTTTACTTAGAAAATTTTAACCTCCATAAAATATTATTTCATTAATTCTTCAGAAAGATTGTGCCCATTACTGTTGTAAAATCAGGTGTAACTCAGTTAACTATTGCATTGCAAGTTCCAGTACCAATTGTGGTCATAAGTAGGGGATTTCCTGTATTCAACTTTTCTTTGAACAGATCCAATGAAGGAAAGTCTACTTTTCTGGGTAATTAAGGTACATTAGAAATTAATTATCTTCTCTTAAGTATTTTCTCCACTTTCTTATCCAAATTGTTTATGAAATGTTAAAGGGTTCAGAATCTGACTGAGCTTTGTGGCACCCTATATTATCCATTCTTCCAAAAATAATTAATTAATATAGTTTGAATAATAAATTTAAGTCTGCTATGTATTATCTATCTGAAATTGCGGAATTTCATGCCAATTAATATAAATGATCTAAAATTGGTGAAAATTTAACTTAGAAAAACTTTTCATTCAGCAGCAAATAATACCAACAATATATAGTCTCCTTTTGAATAGTGAAGTTTTCACTTTCCCCATTGTAATCTTTTACATGCAGTTGAATATGGACATATTAAGATATTGTAAGTCAGCCATTCTCTAAATCCTTAAAATAATTTAACTTACTAAAAAGCACAGTGGCAACAGCAAATGGCCTATTTAACAAAAAGAGACTTGAATGCATGCTTAAAATATCTTCCAGTGTTATAATCCTGTTTCAGAATCCTCTTGTTTCAAGTGTACAGTAACTAAATGTAGCCCATAAACTTTGGACCTGCTGAAACCTTGAATTTCCATAAAAAAGCATTATGTTCTCGATTACATAAGATTGTGGCCCAGATGGACACATGCAGTAAATAATCACTCCCATACTGACATGAGGTTCATTAAATAGTAAGCAAAATATAATGTTAGTGTTACTAATGTTAGTTACTGAACAACAAAATTAGACTTGAAGGAAAATTGATGCTTCCAGTGTTATCACCCATAGATGGCAGTCCTGACATGCTAGAAACTCTGATGTGTTCTTTCGCTTTAGTTGGCAAGAAGTTAGTGAGGAGAAATTGCTATTATTTGTGAAATTGAAAGCTAGTGAGTACTTGTCAGCTGCTTCAGTGATATGCCATGATTGAATTTTTTACTGCCAAAAGAGGCTCTCTTAATGATATTCATTGTTGAATGCAGGTTATTTATGGTGATGATGATGAGTACTGTGCACTACTGGGCCAAAAAATAAAGATGTGAACCAGGAAGAGCTGATTTGTGTGATTAAGAATCAAGTGGAAGACCTATTATGACAGCTACAAGTTTCATATGGAAAAGGGTTGATACGATTAGATAGTCAGCAAAACAATCAAAAGAAAATTTGTGTCTGTCTTGGTATTTCACAGAAAAGTAATGTTTCCATTGTTAATGTTCTTCAATATTGGAAAGTTTGTGCAAGATAGGCTCTTCACATGCCTATGGTAGAGATGAAAGCTTTACAAGTTGAAATTTGCTCATAATTGTTGTCATATTATCAGCATAAATATGAGGAATTGTTGATAGAGAAAGAGAGAGAATTAGACCTCAGGTCTAATTGCATATGGGAGGTATATTGGATATTTTTCACATTGATTTCTTTCAAACTGGCACCACAGTCAAATCAATGCTATATTGCAACACTCAGAACTTTGAAACAACAATTTAGTAGCATTCAGAAACACAAAAAGGAAATTTTTCTGCAGCATGAAAACACTGTGCCTCACAAGTCACTCAAGAGGCAGTTGTGATGTTAATTTTCACTGCTACATTATGCAGACTGGGTGCCTTACAAATTCTATCTTTTTGCACAATAGAAAAAATACCATTGTGGGTATCTTCTTTGACTCAAATGAAAGACTGGAAGGTTTGTCAGGATCTCGTTGAAAGGGCAAAGTGTGGAGTTCTTTCACTATGGCGGTAAAAAGTTTGTCCTTTGTTGGCAGAAGTGTGGAGCAGGTGGTTGTGATTATGTGGGAAAGTAAATACAGCGACAAAAAGCTTATTTCAAGAATTATTTTCCTGTTTTGTTTATTAACACACCCCAAATTAAAACTAAAGATATGGAGGTGGAGCAGTACTTTTCATTCAATCCCTCATATAGTAGTATTTTCTTCTTCCTTTAAATCATGTCTGGTTCTTGTTCAAGCTGCCTGGACAAATCCCTGCAGTTTTCTTGACAGAATTTTTCAGAAGTGGTTTGCCATTGTCACCTTCCTAGGTTTGAAAGAAGTTGGCTGGCCCATGATTACCCGGATGCTTTGTGCCCAAAGCAGCACTAGAACTCGTGGCCTCCTGGTTTCCTGCTGCCTTAACCATTGTACCAAATTGGCTCTTAGTAGTGTTATAGTTACACGCAAATGTTTAAGCACCTCTGAATTTCAGAAGGGCACAGTCATAATGGAAAGCAACAGTATACCCTGTTTTCCCGAAAATAAGACCTCCCCGGATAATAAGCCCAATCGGGCTTTTGAGCACATGCTCTAAAATAAGCCCTCCCCCAAAAATAAACCCTCCCTGAAAATATTGCAACCCAGCAGCAGACATGAGGTGACTACGCTCGCTGTCTCCTGCACATCAAAAATAATAAGACCTCCCTGAAAATAAGGCCAGGTGCTTATTTCTGGGGTCAAAAGAAAATAAGACCCTGTCTTATTTTCGGGAAAACACGGTACATTCAGATTTACTGAATCACAGCTTGAATATAATTGCTGCTTTAGTAGGTTTCACAATTGCAGCTAATAATTGAAGATACATAACATGGATCCACATGGTTTTTCCCAAGCAATGCGGTTCTCTAAATTAGCCATAGTTACCGAAAGTTCTTGCTGCTCTTTCATTTTAGAAAGCTAACCCAAAGTATAGAAGATAGCAAGAAAAAAAGCTGGCAAAAGCAGTAAGAAAATAGCATGCTTGATATACACATATGTACACAGCTTACAGTTCTTCTTTTCCACTTTATAACCTAAAAATATTGGACTCTGACCAACTGATTTTTATCAGTCTTGCCTTGGAATAATGTTACAATTTAAAATTTCAGGAGGGGTCTGGCTCTTTTTAAGCAGTTCTGTATCATGGAAGTTCATGTCCTAACACTTGGCACTTTAATCCATTAGTCATACCTGATCAATTTCTGGTTTGTGAATATCATTGTTTCTGTCCACCCTAAGGTGAAAAGATTATTTGCTGGACAAGTCTGCAAAGAGGTTTCATTCTTCTGAAACATAAATTCTCTCTGGTTTAGCTAGCAATGTCCAAAGTACCCTTCCAAGTAGAAGAAGCTGATGCAACGTCTACATACAGTATCTCTGCAAAGCTGAATGCAAACTTACTATTTACTATTTAAGATGTTGAATAAGAAAATAATGAATATGAAATTGCAAAGTTTGAATGCACTCTCAGATAGTATACTGTCTACTACTCAGATGAGCCTTTCAAGTCTTTTTGTTGGATTCCCCCCCCCCCCCAAAAAAATTTAGTTGCAGAAATATTCTTTATCTTCTTGGGTGTACCACATGTTGAGATTGCACAGATTTTCAATAATAATCAAAAAATTCCAAACTCTTTACTTTTTTTCCTTGTAAAATACTTCATGTAGATGTGGAGGCATCTTTCACCTATTTGACTTCTGAAATATCCAATATCTTTTCAGCTTCAGTTTCTTCACTGAGTGTGGGACATCAGCTTCTAGAATAGGTTGATATACATTTTAAGACACTTCTATTTATCTGTGAAAAAATTTGGCCAAGAGTTTTCTGCCAGTTTTCAGTTGAATTTACTATTTTTTTTCAGACTAATTTAACCATAGAATACCCATTATCATAGCATTTTTCATAATACACTGTTTCCTTCCACGGAAAAGCTGTCTATCACATTAAATGCCATATGACAAATCCTTCTTATGTTCCATGTGACTCATCTCTCCACGCAAAGTACATACAATATGTACAACTCATCACTAATTTTTCTTCAGAAGGAACAATGAGGGAAAAATGGTTGATCAAATATTTTCTCCATCTGTTAAGCAATCATTAAAATGTAAACTACAGCAGAAGTCATTTTATTGTTCAAAACCTGAGGCTGAGCTTTAATCAGGTTCCAGATAGAATAGTGTATTAGGGAGATCTGAAGCACATACAGGTAGTCCTTGACTTACAACTGTTCATTTAACTGTTCAAAATTACAGTGGGTATGTGAATGAAACAGTAGCAACCAGTGATCTTTGCAGCATTTCCCTCTCCCCTTCTCCCTCCCTCCCTCCCTCCCTCCCCTCTCATGTGTTCTATTAGTGACCATTTTGTTTCTTATTTAAGAAAGGAATTGTAGTCACCAAATGAGAGGATGTAATGTTACTAGGGTGCTAAGCAGTTATTTTTTTTATCTAAATCTTACTGGTGTTACTTTACCCTAGCTTTTTTCCACTATCAAAACCATGTTTCCATTGTCAATAAATATTAAATTCAATTATCTTTCACACTAGAAAAAAGTATATTAAAGTGATTTAATAGTTACCAACACTAATCAGATTTCAATTCTTTTTAATGCTTACTCATCTTCCACTTGAATTTCCACACCACAGAAAATTACCAAAGGTAGGCAACTTATTTCTATTCTCTTTGATTTTGTAATTCCAAATCAAGATCATTTGCTTACGGTGATACATAATACAGGTCTTAGTTTCGGCTGTGACCAGGGGGGGCTTTGCCCAGGTTCGCCTGGTGCACCAATTGCGACCCTATCTGGACTGGGAGGCCCTTCGGATGGTCACTCATGCCCTCGTCACCTCAAGACTGGATTACTGTAATGCGCTCTACATGGGGCTGCCCTTAAAGAGTGTTTGAAGACTTCAGTTAGTCCAGAATGCAGCCGCGCGAGCGATTGTGGGTGCACCTAGGTACACCCACGTTACACCTATCCTCCGCGAGCTGCACTGGCTTCCCATTGGTCTCCGAACACGCTTCAAAGTGCTAGTCGTTACTTTTAAAGCCCTACATGGCATCGGACCTGGCTACCTGAGAGACCGCCTCCTGCCAATTACCTCCCACAGACCTATTAGATGGCACAGGTTAGGCCTCCTCCGGATTCCATCGGCCGGTCAATGTCGACTGGCGACCCCCCTGGGGAGGGCCTTCTCTGTAGCTGCTCTGGAACGATCTCCCTGTTGAGATCCGGACCCTTACTACCCTTCCGGCCTTCCGCAAAGCGACTAAGACCTGGCTGTTCCAGCAGGCCTGGGGCTGTTGAATTATCCAGCCCCATTCTAAGTTATTAATGTTGTTGCAATTTTAAGCTGTTTTTATTTTTATATCCCCCCCTTCCCTTTTTATTGTAAGCCACCCTGAGTCTTCCGAGAGTGGGCGGCATACAAAACTAAATAATAATAATAATAGTAATAATAATAATGATGATGATGATGATGATGCCACCACTTTGCTCTCAGATCAATACTTTGGTAATCTAATATGATGTAGTGCAACTTCCTGTATTTTGTTAATTTGTTAAATGAGTACACAGAAAGGGCTTCAAGATATAAACAAGAGTCTGTGCTTGCCAATGAACAAAGTTTCAAATAATAGTAGATATTGTGATATTTTTTGAGGTGAATGTTCAACCATGTCTAAGTTTGTTCAGTGTATGTACTCGATTATATATTACTCAAGGTCAGTTCAGATGGAATAGCCTCTAGATGTATGTCTATATTTGCTGCAGTGTTCTATGATATATTTAAATGATTATATGAATAGCCTTGAAATGCTTTCTTTTCACTTTTGTTTAAGAAATGAAAAAATGGGAAAATACTGTACATTTATACATGCGAATTATGTTCTCTAATAAGCAGAAACATATGTATTTCTACTTGGATTTAATTCTCATCCATAAAATAGAAATGAGAGGCACTTAAATTGGAAGAGCAGACTAGGGAATAGGAATATTAATTTTCAGTTCAAATAGTGCCAAACCTCTGAAACTAATACTGAAAAACATTTTAAATACATATACAGTGGTATGAAAGAGTTTAGGCACCTCTAGCCATATTCCACGTTTTAGCTAGTAATTTTAAAATGAACAAAATCTGAGACAATACACATTTTAATATTAAATATCTTTAATAATAGTTTTGGAGTGCATCTCAGAGGCCACAGATGTGAATATTTTGGAGATTTATAGGAAGATCCCAGACACACAGTATATACCAGGAGTATTAAGAATATTTTAAGCTAGAAGACTTCTGGAAGTAAGAGTGGGAACAATTGCACAATCAGGTATAGAAATTTTTTTAGGAAAGATTTGGAAGCTGTTATTTCTACAAAAAGAGATGTGGTGTAAGATACAAATTTAAAGGAGCCTAAACTTTGCTTGTCATATCCAATTTTCTTTCCTTGAATTTGCACACAATTGCACATAAAAAGTAAATATATATTCCAAATTGCAGAAAAATGTTCTGTTTAACTTTATATCATGAAGATCTTACATTCTGTTCACATATGAATTCATTGAAATACATAGTTTTGATTAGGAACTGGATGCCTAAACTTTCACATACACCGGTATTCATATTAACCTCTAAGTATGAAGAACCTTATTACTATCACCCTATACACTGTAGCTATTTAGAGAAGAATATAGGACTAATATGAAATCTTCACTAGGAATAAAGGATATTAGATTGGATTTTAGTGTCTTATTATTTATAAGAAATTAGTTGAAATAAAGGGAAACTAAGACCTACGTATGTAAGCTTAATTAACATTTTAAAACATGGTTTGAGACTCGTGTAAGTAGTGATCTGAAGTATATTTACCTACAGGTATTTGCCTTTGATTACTGTTTCTGGTCTATGGATGAATCAAACACTGCCAAATATGCAGGTATGATTTTTCATTACTACTATCTTTAGCTGATTCAAACATTTCTTCTCCATTCCTGTTTAACGTAAAACATTGGTTTCTTGCTCTCTCAATTGTTATGATATTTGGGCTAATATATTTGGGCTGTACAAGTAATCCTCATTTAATGACTACTTGTTCAGCAGCTGTTCAAAATGGTGCTGAATGAGTGATAAACTGTTTCTCGAAGTTTCATTCATTACAATGCTGTCACCACCATATATGGGAGCTTGGCAACCAGCTTACATATACATTGGTTGCAGCATCCTGTGGTTATGTGATTGCCATTTGCGACCTTCCCTGCTGGCAAAGCAAAGTCATTAGGGAAGCCTGCAGGGAAGGTTGAAAGATGATCTGTTAAGTTCTATCAGCCCTCCAGTCATTGGCCACACACCTTCAGCCAAGGATCAATCCTAGCAAACTGCCATTTAGAGCCTCAATTGCAACAAGATTGCAAGAACAGTTGCAGGAACTGGGTATGTCTAGTCTGATGAAAAGAAGGACCATGGGTGACATGATAGCAATGTTCCAATATCTATAGCAATAGCAGTTAGACTTATATACCGCTTCATAGGGCTTTCAGCCCCCTCTAAGCGGTTTACAGAGTCAGCATATTGCCCCCAACAACAATCCGGGTCCTCATTTTACCCACCTCGGAAGGATGGAAGGCTGAGTCAACCCTGAGCCGGTGAGATTTGAACTGCAGAACTGCAGTCAGCTGAAGTAGCCTGCAGTGCTCCATTTAACCACTGTGCCACCTCGACTCTCGCCACAAAGAAGGGGGAGTCAAGCTATTCTCCAAAACACCTGAGGGTATGGCAAGAAACAATGAGTGGAAACTAATCAAGGAGAGAAGCAACTTAGAACTAAGGAGAAATTTCCTGACAGTTAAAACAATTATTCAGCGGAACAATTTGCCTCAAGAAGTAATTAATGCTCCAACGCTGGAAGTTTTTAAGAAGATGTTGGTTAACCGTTTGTCTGAAGTCATGTAGGGTTTCCTGCCTAGGCAGGGGGTTGGACTACAAGACCTCCAAGGTCCCTTCCAACTCTGTTATTCTGTATTCTGTAACTCATGTGCTAGCTTTGCATTAACTAAATTTTGGATACTATTAAATGAACTGGTATCAATTTACAATTCACACTAAATTGTATACTACATTATTTGTGCTTGTTCCTTCCATATATCACTAGGCTAGCCCAAGTTTTCTGCCAAATTTCCCTCGCCATCTTTAGCCTCTTTATTAAGCAGGGAGAGTGAGGGTTCTATCCTTTTCTTTCCACCAGGCAGTGGGAACATATCAACTTCAGCCAACAGAGCAGCAAGAGACTATGATTGATTCTCTGACATGTACACATCAGTAAAAATTAAAAACAAACTAAATTATGGCTCAGCAGAATCTAAGTCACTTAGTTGAAATAGGCAGCATAGAAATACAAAGAGTTCTTGACTTTTTTTGACAGGTTAGTCCTCGAAATACGACCCCAATTGAACCCAAAATTTATGTTGCTAAATGAGACCCATTTTAGGACCTTGCTTGCTACAGTTGTTTAATGAATCACTGCAGTTGTTAAATTAGTAACACAATTGTTAAGTGAATCTGGCCCTATTGACTTTGCTTGTCATAAGGTTGCAAAGCGCGATCACATTACCTGGAACTCTGCAACTGTCATAAATATGAACCAATGTGTTCCAACAGTTAGAATTGCTTTAGGTGAAAAGCAACAGTGGAAGCTCCATGAATGATTGATTGATACAGAGGGAGCAAAGTGCAAATTAATATAGATAATTCCATTTCAGTTATTTCCTCCCCCCCCCTTTTTTTTTTGTAGATCAACAAGTTGTGTTTAAGTGCCTTGGAGAAGGAATTCTTGAGAAAGCCTTTCAGGGATATAATGCTTGCATTTTTGCATATGGACAAACAGGTAAGAGTTGTATTTATAAATTCCAAATGGAAATAATGTATTTTGCAGAGGTTGTCACCATCTTCTGGGAAAGAAGAACCACTCACCAGTGTCTTCTTCACTGTGTGAACCTCTCCTTAAGGGCAGGACTTGGCTTAGGTACAATAATTTTACCCTCCCTCCCCACCATTCTGCCTTAATAGGGCTTTTTAAAAATATATAAACACAAAGGCCTTGTCCTCTCCTTGGTCCAGGTATTTTTTCTGGATTTCTCAACCTGCTTTTCTATTGTTATCTTGCTTTAACCCTGGGGGTTCTCTAGAATGGGCCCCCAACCCACGGTCTGTGGACTGGGACCGGGACGCAACATGCCAGAAACCAGGCTGCACAAACAAGCATCCATGGGATGTAGGCAGCATGGGAAACCGCACTCCCTCTGGTCTGCTGAAAAACCTCTCTCCACACAACCAGTCCCTGGTGCGCAAAGGTTGGGGATGCTGCTCTAGAACTCTTGGAAGCTTTCAATACAATCAGGCATAGTAATTTTCTGAGTGAGCGATCAGGTCTTGGGGGCATAGTTTTGTATTGTTTCTGATCTGCCCAGTTGGGTGGTAAGGAAAAACTGTTTGGCAGGGTTATGTGGAGATCTGGAACTAAAAGGTAAAAAGTGCTTTGGACATACATGTAGCATATTTTGGGAACGCTTTAAAGCAGCCATTTTTCCTTCTGAGCTTATGAATCTTCCCTCTGTAGCTAACATGCATTCTTGGGAAATGATACTTTGTTGAATGCTACCTCCTTAACGCAAATTCACGTTTTTTTTTCTGAGATGGTGCAATTTGTACTGTTTATTATTTGTGACTTATCATTTTTGAAAGAGACAGCAATTGATAACTTGTATTATGCATCTTTACGTTTCTCTTTTAGGCTCAGGAAAATCCTTCTCTATGATGGGAAATGCGGAACAGTTGGGTCTGATCCCACGGCTCTGCTGTGCTTTATTTCAGAGAATCACTTTAGAACAAAATGATTCACACACTTTTAAAGTAGAGGTGTCTTTTATGGAAATATATAATGAAAAGGTCAGAGATCTACTTGACCCTAAAGGGTGAGTGACCCTCTAACCCTTTTTAATTCTAAATGTATAATATATTTGAGGGAACCTTGGTACATATTATTTAATTTCACTTTATGGTTTGTATTTTTCATTGTTTTTCTAATAGTATATAAATGCAACAATGATAATATTTGTTTACCCTGCTAGTTGCTGTGGCAGGTTCAAAAAAGAATTTCTTTTTAATTTGAGAGTCAATTACACATCATGGCTGTGTTAGTCCATCTTTAAACTTAACTGTTCTTAATGGGGAAAATATATATGGACAAGAATGGAAACTATTTTTTTAACTGATAGCATTTCCATTTGTTCCCCTCTACCACCACTTTATCTAAATTGTAGAAACCAGTTTGAAGTCACATCTCTGCTGCTGGGATGTGTAATGTAAGCCTGACCCTGTTTATTACAGAGAGCTATAACTATTCAAGCAGAATTGCCAAGAGTCTCTAGTGAGTAGTGTTTATTTATTAAGGCTGCTAGTTGTAAGATATTGTCTTAAAAAGTGTATATAGGCGCCAATTTTAATGGAACAGTGGGATTTTTAAAAACATTTATGGAGATGTTAGAAAGGTTACTTAATACCTTTACAAAATTTGTAAAGGAACCAGATTTTTTTCAAGGAGGGTGTTAATTTCATTGTTTCATTTTATGTTTCATATCTTTTTACCATGTAAGTATGAACATATTTTTAATGAAAATAAACCTTTATATTTCTGTTAAATGAATTTTCCTTTTGAGAACAAATTTATATGTTCAGTGGTCTATAATGAGTTAATTTTACTGATTCATTTTCCTAACAAAGTTTAAATTATAACAACATTTTTGTCTCAAAGGAGTCGGCAATCCCTCAAAGTTCGTGAGCATAAAGTTTTGGGACCATATGTAGATGGTTTGTCTCAACTAGCTGTTACTTGCTTTGAAGTAAGTAAAGTGTAAGAATTTGGTCAATATAACGGCATTCTTGGGTTGAAGAATTAAGCTGCACATCTATGCTTGTACTGCAGGGTGAGGAAATAACAATGGGAGCTAATTTATATAAGGACAGTATTTGTAAGAAAGTTATTTGTGGTAAGACAGATTCACTTGCATAAAAATATGCATGTGTTAAACATATTGTTAAAAAAAGACAAGGAAAATATGCATTAGAGAAAATATGTTATTTATAGTAATGAGTATTTAAACACATTAACCACTAATACATTTTAGAAGTACTAATAACTAAACAAATTTTATTTAAAATTTTTAATTTATATTAATTTATATATTTTAAGTTAACTAAGCTATTTTGGAGGTACGTTTTGAATTAGGTATATCAAACATTAAACAATTTTGCAAATCATATATGTACAACTGAATTTTAGTTGCAATAACTTTGAGCCATTAAATGAAGTTAATATTAATGTAAGTGGGATGACACATTGTTTTCATCTGAAATGATGAAATGGGTTTGTGTTGGCCTCTTTGATCTATTTTGGAATATGCACTTGGGGATGATTTATAAGTTCAATTAAGGACAGGCAAAAGTGTTGTGAGTTTAAATTTATTTATATAGCACATTATAAGGGCCTAGGGCAAGTGACACAACTCTCTCTTTCCAGTCAGCATAAAATTATATTTACAAACAGGGAAATATCTCCATCTTTCTAGGGTTATTTTGAACAGCAGCCTCAGAGAATAGATCTTAACCGTGCTTTTTAAAGTACTGTAGATGGAACTTTAGCAAGTGTAGAGTAGAAAGGCATTCCATAAGAGTGAAAAAATACACATATAATATGCATATAATGTTTTAAGTTGTATTTGTTTATATACATCTTAAATGATAAGTTGCAAATGTTGCAATTGGAAAAAGGAAATTGTTGTGTCCAATGTTTTATCTTATTCATCAGGATATAGAGTCACTAATGTCAGAAGGAAATAAGTCCCGGACGGTTGCAGCAACCAACATGAACGAAGAAAGCAGCCGCTCTCATGCTGTATTTAATATTATCATCACTCAAACACTTTATGATCTGCAGTCTGGCGTAAGTGAATTGAACATAAAGATATGTTATTATTTGGGTAACATGTTGAAAGATTTAAATCTTATCCAGTTGATTTCAGTGGTGTTTGCCTAAAATTGTATAAATGACAATGTAAAATATTAAGAGTGTTGGTCAGTAATCATATCTTAGGTCTGTGATGGCAAACCTTTTGGACTCCACATGTCAGAAAATGCTGTGAGTTTTTACTTCTGTAAATTGTAATGTCCATTAATAAAATTGAAGTTTTTTCCACCTGCTTAGAACTCTGGAGAGAAAGTGAGCAAAGTTAGCCTGGTTGATCTGGCTGGTAGCGAGAGAGTATCTAAAACAGGAGCTGCAGGAGAACGTTTGAAGGAAGGCAGCAACATAAACAAGTAAGGCACTGATGAAACTATATTATCCAAGTAAATTGATTCCAGCTGCATTTATAGGAAGGCCTTCAAATCAAGTTTCTGGTCATTTTGCTACATGCTAATTGTATTTTTATATCGTGGATGTCTTAATTTTTTTCTGCATTTTTTTATATTGATGATCTAGAAATATAATTTAGACAGGATCCTTCTGCCTTGAAGCAAATTCACTGAAATCAACCCAAGCAGTTTTTGGTATGGCAAGAAGGAGAAATTAGGTTCATGAATACAGAGTTTTTCAAACTATTCTTTCTAGGGGTTTTAAAATACAATTATAAAATATAAGAATAACTAACAGAGTACAGGAACATTTTTTCAAAACGTATAGCTGTTAAATAAATGGGAAGAATCATAACTGAAGGGCTCCTTCACACAATTAATGTACTTTTCAGAAACAAGTAAATAAAAGAAACAAGTTTTAACTAAATAACTTTTTTTTCCCCAAAAGAAAAGAGTCTGATCCAGACTCTTATTTGCCTTAAAACTGTCTTATTTGATTCCACTAAAGCTATTTGTACTGTGGTCTTTTTTAAATGAAACAGAGGATGGCTGATTAAATAATTATTTTTTATATGCTTTTTAGCAGACCTATTTTATTATATATTTGAACGTGCCTATTTCTTCTTAATTCATTTTTTCCCTGAGCAGTGTTACCGTACATTTAGAATTGTTGCAGAATTTGAAAATAGCCACAGATCATGTTTCTGTTTCTTCAGCCCTGTCTTGTATGAAAACCTCTCTCCTTCTTGTCTGGGTTTGTTACGATGGCGCATTTTATCTGGATCAGCACTGTCCCAATATTTTGATCAGTATAAGGTTTCTAATCAGGCTTGTAGCTTCTGCCATTATTAGAGGCATTTTCCAGAAACTTGATCAAGCAAGTATTTTCACAGTATAATTCCGTGCATAATTACTTGAAAATAAGTCCCAGTGAGCCCATGGAGGTGTTTTTTTTTCAGGAAAGCAATTTTATACTACATAGGATTGGAGTATTGCATTGGGAAGCATTGCATTTGCCAAAAGGCCTGAACTGCTTGAACGCTTTGAGTTTCTAAATTGCTTATGTATGTCTTGATTTGAATTTTGATTTTATGATCCTTTTTTTTTTTTGCAAGATGAGACAGTAAGTCTTTAAAAGCCTTTTCCCATAATTATTCTTTAATCTAACCTGAAAGTACTTCAAGTCAGCCACAGTAATTAAACTTGAATTATTGAGTATTTATAGCAGCTCTTAGTATTCATTTAGTTCTAAGGATATAATGATAACTGTCCTGGGTTAGCCTAAGGGCATTTTTACCTACTTTGCTTCTTTCGGAGGCTCATAAGCAATAGGTGTATGCTCTTTTTGTGCTGTGCTTCTACTCTAGCTGATATTTGAGGGCTACTACTACCCCTCAACTGAAGGTAATGTTGAGGATTCAGAAACTATAGTCTTCAGTATACTTGTATATCTTTCCAAAGACTGTATTACCAGATCTTCTTTAATACTACAGGCTAATTATATGCTGTGTGACAGGCAAAACATTTCCCCCGTTTTAAATTGCTTCCAGTCAGTTAGGATTTTCTTAATCTGCTACAGATCACTGGCACAAAGAGCAAGTTTGGGGTTCAAAACCCTCCTCCCCAAAAGCTGCTTTATAGAAAATGAAACTATTATATTTTACCTCTACTCTTAAATGCTAATTTTATGCTTGTTTCCATTTTCCTACCTATCTTAATCTAACAACTTCCTGTCACTATTACAACTATTTTTTTTTACCACTGCATACTGTCTCTTCGTTTGTAGCAATACATTTTTCTGCCTTAACTATTTCCTACCTGTTGAAATATTTCCCTTTCCTCCAGCTCTTGTCACAGAGTCATTTGAAGACCCTTTCTGCTCCATTCTAGACTTACAAAAAAAAATTTCTCCAGGATTCAATCTGGGCTAGTCACCGGGACCAGAGGTTTTGTCTTCCAAGCCTCTAGACTCATTCTGGAGACCATCTTAAGGGAAAAGCAGAGTGTGTGCTGTTTTTTCTCCACACCCCCAATCCTCAGAGTCCTTGCTTTCTGGAGCTGATTTGTGGAGCTCCCTGCCAGGTCATTGCACCTAATGGGCTTTGTTAGGAATATAATCTAATGGTTGGGTTGGCAATAAATAAATCATATAGCAATGCTGTACCTGTTTCTTTAAACCGTGCTGTAAAATGTGATTGGTTGCTGTTTTCCTCAATCGGCCATAAGAGGGAGCCAGAATGAGCTCTTTCTTTTGCAGAATCTGGTCACTTTTCCTTCTCCTTTCTTTCCCTTCTGTCTCTCGGCATGTCTTGGGGCATCAGGAGTTGCAGTTTTGTTCCTCTGTCTGGAGGCTGCCGCTGAGTTGCTTGCCTCAATGCTTTCTCTGCTGTCTTTCTGGCTTGACTCCTTTTTTCCCCACACCCACACACATGCCTGATTCATCTGATCCATTTTATATACAAAGGAAGGGTTGGGGCTGTTTTAACCTTCCTTCCTAGGCAGCCTCAAAGCACTGGATCCCAGGAGGAAAGGAGTAATGCCTGCTCACTCTGGGTGGTGAGTTCATTCTCCCTCCTCAGGCAATTTTATTAGTTGATTTCTGAGCCTAATATTTTGAGAAAGCGAGACATTTTCCATATGGTTTTATATGATCATTGATTTGTGATACGGCCTCCCATCTCAAATATAATATAAATGAAGGTGAGTATACGTGTCCCAGAATAATGTTGGTCGAACCAGAGGTTTTGTCTGCTGAACTTTTGGACCCGTGCTGGAGTTCATCTTCAGGGTCTGCTAGAGAGACTCTGCTAGAGAAAAGTTCCCTGAAGATGGGCTCCAGCCCAAGTCCCAAAGCTTGAAAGACAAAACCTGTGGTCCCGGTGACAAACCCAGATTGGATTAAATATAATAATTTAACAGCAGTTGCAACAAAGACAAATAACTTTAATTGATGCAATTTAATCCTCAGATATACATCGTAAAACCAGGTTTAATTAACATCCTGCCAAGGCCTGGGGAGACAACTAGGTCTTAAGAATTTGCAAAAGACCCACAGTGAGAGACCATCCAGATCACAGGGCAGGCAATGTGATGGAGGAGGCACACTTCCAGGATCCCACATTTTCATGGTCACTTTCTTTGGGTCACTCTCAACAGTCTTTAGTTAGCTCTCTATGGACATAGTAAGAGTGGAAAAATATTTACCTTTTGCAACCCATATAGCCACAAAGTAAGCCTTAAGAAAAATTCTTATCAATGCTTGGTCAAATTTACTCTTCATCTATTCTTCATCTTCTCTCAGTGGCATTCTAGAGCCAGGTTTCTCAACCTTAGCAACTTTAAGAGGTTTGGACTTGAACATCCACTAAAACTGTTCTAAGCATAGGGACTTGGACAGATCACTGCTTACTCTATTTCTTAATTCTCTCTCCATTAAGGATTCTCAGGTGGATGGCATTTCAGACCCAGGGATTTGTTAATTGTGTAGTGTCTCTCACGATATCCTAAGATACCTTGTTATTTTAATTCTCTGTCATTGTTCCAATTCCCTCCCTGAAAAAGTCAGAACTAGTTCAAGAATCACAAATACTAATGCTTTCCATGTGTATTTGAAAGGATATGCATTCCAGTGTATGATGTGTCTTTCCTCTGTTCTATGACACGCTTATGTGTACAGGAATGTATTAGCGTTGTTAAGCTTTACATTACATATAACAAAGTTTTACTTGGGCAAAAAAAGAGAACAAAATGCGAAGTCTTAAAAAGGCATTTTTATAATGTGACTGGTGTTGTTATACTACAAAGGATTTTTTTCTTATTGTATGCATGCTACATGATACAATTTAAATTACAAATAAACATTATTGGACATCACACTATACCAAAACTCATCATATTTGTCAATAATTCATAACATTGCTACACTTAAAGTCTTTAAATAATTGATCCTAAAATAGATTCATTTGGATTTTTTTTTTGGTTATAAAGAAGTCTTAAACTTGCATGTATGAATAATGTCTTATGCTTCTACAGATTCTTGTTCCTCTTCAAAAAGTTTATTACATATGTTCAGTCTGCTTTTTTAGACTAAGGCATTGCTAATTGTATACATTTTTCTGAATCGTAGGCACCTGCTCAAACTGATCACATTTGCTATTTTCTTAGGTCCCTTTCAACACTAGGTTTGGTTATTTCATCCCTTGCAGACCAAGCAGCAGGAAAGGGGAAAAATAAATTTGTGCCTTACCGAGATTCTGTACTCACTTGGCTTCTCAAGGTAAACTATAAGAATAGAATAATAATATTCTATTCCTATTTAAAAATGGAGATATCGTTTATTGCCCTCAAATAACCTTGCACATAGGTATACTTAGTAAAAATGGCTAGTATTTAGTAAAATGAGCATATTTAGTAAAAATGAGCAATACTGTTAAAATACTGTTTTAAATTATGCATTGTTATGTGTCGTTTTTAATTTTTTGTCTGTATCCCCCTTCCCTGGTTTGAGTTGTGAGCCGCTCTGAGTCCCCTTCGGGGGGAAAGGGCGGCATATAAATATAATAAACAAACAAACAAACAATACTGCAATAAGATCTCTTCGGGTTTTTTTTTTTCCTTTATGACCTTTGCAACAAAACTTGTTATTCTAATTTTTACATAGTCATTTTTAATGCTGAATGTTAAAAATGTCTAAGGGTAAGAGGATCAATAACAATCAAAATAGATTTTAAAATGGCATCTGTTAAGAAGAAATAATATATTTCAGCCGTAAGAATAATTTTGTTTTACACATTTTATCTATTCCCTAATAATCCTTTTAGGACAATTTGGGAGGAAACAGCCAAACAGCTATGATAGCTACAATCAGTCCAGCAGCTGATAATTATGAAGAAACATTGTCTACGTTGAGATACGCAGATAGAGCTAAAAGGATAGTAAATCATGCTATAGTGAATGAGGATCCCAATGCTAGGGTTATCCGAGAACTACGGGAAGAAGTAGAGAAGCTGAGAGAGCAACTTTCTCAGGCAGAGGTAAAACAGATAAAAAATTAGTTTTGTTCAGTAATTTGTATATAAAATGAGTAAAATGGAAATAAGAGAAAAAGACATGCATTTTCATTCTGAAATTTATTTAGATAAGATTAATTATTTGGAGTTTTTTGTAAACTTTGTATCAGAAAAGGGTTTGGATGAAGATTGCGGTTCTAGTGCAGGGGTGTCAAACTTGATTTCATTGAGGGCTGCATCAAGGTTGTGTTTGACCTCAGGGAGCCGGGGTTGGGTGTGGGCAGGATGGATGTGGCCAGCTCAATGTCACTCATGTTGGGGATGCCTGTGGTGGCCCAAGGATTCTGTCAGCGAAAACGGGATCCTGAGCTCTGTGTTTTTGGCTGCAATGGCCTCCTGCAAAGCCCTCCCCCCCCCAGCTCCATTTTCACTGGCAGAGAAATTGTAGGCAGGTCCTTTGCTGTTTTTAGGGCAGCCCTGCGGGCCAGATCTAGACATCTCCCGGGCCGGATCTGGCCCCCAAGCCTTGAGTTTCACACCCCTGTTCTAATGGAAAAGAAAGAGAGAAATGTAATTCAGTATTGATTCTATGATTCTATGAAGGAGAATGAAGAATATTGTCTGCAGTTTACAAATATACCCTAAGAGAGTGATTTGATCTGTGTTCTCTATTTTCCAATTTGTTTAATTATAATTTTGAAATGAAAATATTTTGTATAAACCATTCTGGAATTTTGAGAAAGTTGTAACAAGTGTATTTTGAATATTAAAGTCTATGAAAGCACCAGAATTAAAGGAAAAATTGGAGGAATCTGAAAAACTAATAAAAGAACTCACCATTACCTGGGAAGAGAAATTAAGAAAAACTGAAGAAATTGCACAGGTATTTATGCATTTAGTACTTAAATGAATTGGCCTACATTTGTATTCCTAAACATGCTCCAGGTACAACATATTTTTAATTTTTGTAATAATATTATAGAGCCACTACACAGTGCTGGGGTTGAAGAGACTTTGAATCTTATATATGTTGTAGGTAGTCACAGCATTTTGAAGGCAAGTATTTCTCATTATAACAGAAAAATGCAACTGTTCATTCTACATTATATTAAAATTAGTATCTGTACAAGTTCTTCAAGGAAAACTGAGCACTTTTAGTTTCTCCACATTTGCTGTTCTTCTCTATCTCTTACTGAAGAACAGTGATTCTGCTCATAGTGAAATTGGGTGTGCGGGTGTGTGATAATTGAACACTATACCAAAAATGGTTCTGCTCGAATGGCAAATCTTACTCAATACCCAACACTGTATTGCATGAACTGTGGCATAAGTATTTATAGAGAAGTATTAGCAAGTATATTTCTTCCACTTGCGATTTTTTGGACACAGTTTATAATATTTAAGTTCACTGTTTTGAAGATAATTAACAGCTTTTACTTCAAACTTTCTATGAATTTTACAGGAAAGACAAAAGCAATTAGAGAGCATGGGCATTTCTCTTGAATCTTCGGGCATCAAGATGGGAGAAGACAAATGTTATCTGGTGAATTTAAATGCAGATCCTGCACTCAATGAATTGTTGCTTTATTATTTAAAGGTAAAAAAACAATAATAATCCACACTTACAAGTTCTTTAAAGCTTCCTTTTATTGATGTTTGTCGAACAGGATTTGGGGGGAGGGGGGAGGAAGATTACCATGACTACTGCACCCAGGTATTACAGGTATTGCTCAACTTAAGATCACAATTAAGCCCAAAATTTATGTCGCTAAGCAAGACATTTTAAAGTGAATTTTACTCTATTTTACGATCCTTCTTGCCACGGTTGTTAAGTGAATCACTGCAATTGTTAAGTTAGTAAATGGTTGTTACGTGAACCTGACTTCCCCATTGACTTAGCTGGTCAGAAGGTCACAAAAAGTGATCGACTGTCCCTGGGTGGGGCATTGCAAGCAGCATAAATATGAACCAGTTGCCAAGCGTCCAAATTTTGATCACATGACCGTGGGGATACTGCAGAAGTTGTAAACGTGAAAAACAGTCATAAGTCACTTTTTCAGTGTCATTGTAACTTGGAATAGTCATTAAACAAATTGTTATAAATTGAGGACTACCTGTATTTTGAAAGTATGAAACACTAGTTAGTGTTTAATGAATCCCTTATGACAGGCTAGCATATGAAGCTTTCTCATGTGATTGTCAAAGATTTCAAAAGAGCTGTTTCTGATATACTTCCTCTCGGTATACATGAGGCACGGAGGAACTAAATAAGAGAAACTTAAAGGAGTTTAAGGCAGTGCTCTGTAGAAAGATGCAATATCCCCCATTTCACATTTTACAGTAAATATAAACATTTTGAGTTTGGACTAGATTGCACATACATTGTAATTTATAAATCTTTACTTGGGATGATAGAAACAGCAGATTTTATTTTCACTCTATTTGTCTTAATCAGGACCACACCAGGGTTGGTGCGGATACCTCACAGGACATACAGCTATTTGGGATAGGAATTCAACCAGAACATTGTGAGATAGACATTGCACTAGATGGAGAAGTTTCTCTCTCACCAAAAGAAAATGCAAGGTAAGGGAATCTGTAAAATTGGGAGCCTTTGTAATTTAAACAAAGGGACCTTGCATTAACAAAGAGAGGAAGACTTTGTAAACTTGCCTAAACTTTGAAAGCTACAGTTTATTCTAGCTAGTACTAATTTCTGTTCCTGACTTCTTCCCTCAGAAAAAACTTGACAGCGTGCATACATTTCACAAAGTTTGTGCCTAATGGTTCCAAGTAGTTTGGAGGTTAAGAGCCCTCCGTATTTCACATCATGCAGATATTAGTATCAGTAATTTTGGGATTGAGTGCTGATTTGTGTTCCCCTACACATTTATCATTAGTTACACTTTTGACACTTTTGAAAGCAAAAACAAAGCAGGAAAGTATTTTTCAGGAGGATTTTAGTATAATTGCTTTAGAGAGAATTTACACAAATATTATTACTCTTTAACTGGAGAAGGCCAGCTGTTTGGAAACATGTAAATATATAGAAAATTAGTTTCACTGTGGTTTTGTATAAGACCTGAGTTTGTCACCATGAAAGTTTCAGGCTTAACAACAAAAATATTCCAAACAGATGGAATTCAGTGTTATGATAAGAGTTGCATTGTGCAGAATTAGTCATTTTGACTGGCAACAATAAAGAGGCATGTCATTGGAAAAAATGTATAAATAAATAAACTTTGTTTAATTTGTGTTTCATCCAAGATTTCTAAATAAGCACAAACTACATTACAGAATTACAATGACAATCAATTGAGTCAGTTCATTGTTGATTCTTATGGAAAAAGCAATTAAGTTCTTTATGATTGGAAAATGAATTTAAAATGAGGATTTTTTTTTACAGTTGAAGTACTAAGGATTATTTATATTGTCAGACACAAAACAAAGAAATTGTGCCTAAATATCATCTGCTTGAGAAAATTAAGATGGAAAATTATTTATTTTCCTGGTTTATGTGCCTCTGTTTATGAGCAGAGTAGAATATTATACAAAAGCTACTTTTTAAAAATTACATTGCAAATTGAAGATGAAAAGGTATATTGTATTTCTTTTAGCTTATACGGGGAATAAACTTTACTTTCACAGAATAACCGCATATTAGAAGAATTCATATTAGTTGAAGTGATTTAAGTAAATGTCTCATTAAGGAGATTTAAACTAGGTTTCTGCAGATGGTTTGCAGTAAACAGCCTGTGACCCAGTTACTTAAATACATGCACTGCATTGGCTATTTCCCCATTTTTTTATAGCAGGGATGTACTGCAGGCAAACATGTTTTTGTCAGGAAGAATTGAAGTCTTAATTAAATCCTTGATGATTTAACACTGAACACAAAGTTACTATTTTTATTTTATTCATGTTTGTATTAAGTTAAGAAAATGAGTAACCTATTGATATGCTCCCAAAACTGGAATATACAAGCTATTAAAAATTCTGTCTCATTAGTTTGCAAAATGTTGTAAAATACAGAAAGATACCAGTAGTGAAAGTTAGTAAGGGATAAAATGGTAGCCTTTGATGAGGGCTGCTCATTATCAAGTAATTCTAGTTGTAATTATAAGACCTCAGTAGAACTTCATACAATCAGCCACCAACAATCAGATTCAGATGGAGCATCTGCAGCATGAGTTTCTCATGACTTTATAGGTCTCATTTCAATGGGGAGTTGGGTGGTCTAATGGAGAAGTATCGTATGATTCTACTATGGGGTGTGTAAGGCCATAATTTATACCTTCCAACTGGTCACCTGTATGTGCAAGAGTCAAATCATTTTTCTCTTCAGGACTGCCCTTGTTTATTTATACAGCCACACACCAATTCTGCCCCCCAAGCATGTGCAGAAATCCCTATCTCCACTCCATTGCAACCTTCACTTTGGGGTGGCTTAGAAAGAGCTTTCTATAGACTTTCCAGAAGAGCAGAGATATTGAAGTTCAGGGGTGTCCTGGTTAAGATATTTTCTAGAAAGTTTACTCAAGTTCTCCTTACCCACTCATTTCCACCCCTTGTGTGGCTCACCAGATGAGCTAAGCAGTTTTCTGATTTTCAGCTTTTTATTTTTCTCTTTGCTTCTACCATACATGCTACAAGCAGCTTTTCTGGGTCGAGTGTAAGCTATTCTAGCATCAAATCAAATCACTTGGATGAAGTCTTGGGGCAGGCAGCCTACAAAGACACTAGGGAAGTGAGAGATTTGTAACTTCTGTATTCCATTACATTTAATGGCCACATAATTGTATTTAGCCTCTCAAGCAGTGAGCTGCATCAATTTAGTTTAATATCATAGTGACCCAGCAGTGATTTGAAATGGCTGGTCAATTCAGCACTTACTAAATATAGCCTGTCTAAGGGGACATTTGGAACCCTTCCCAGATTGTTGGGGAATGAGGGCAAATTCACAGCCAAAATGGCAGTGATTATACACTCTTTCACTAAAGGACAAAAGAGGGAAGAGACATAACCAAGCTTTCTGTTTCTCCCATAGAAAGAGGGAGCAAATATCTAGTGCTTACTCATCCTGCTTGATCTTACAGACTAGAATAATTCCCTAGTACAGTGTTTGTCAACCTTGTCAACTTGAAGATGTCTGGACTTCAACTCCCAGAATTCCCCAGCATTTGCTGGCTGGGGAATTCTGGGAGTTGAAGTCCAGACATCTTCAAGTTGACAAGGTTGACAAACACTGCCCTAGTAGACTGGACTTTGTTGAAGTACTATCCACACTAGAGTGTGGGAACTTGAATATGAAGAGTGATTTTAGTCTTATAAACGTGTTTTATTTTTCAGATCATGCGTGAATGGCACACTGATATGTTCCGTGACTCAGCTGTGGCATGGAGATAGAATCTTATGGGGAAACAACCACTTTTTTAGGTACTTGTATTTAATGTTCCATAGTAGTTCAGTTGTAATACTGGGCAGCAAAGCAATACCTAGCCAACCCTTTTCTGATGTCATAAAGTTAAGCATGAGGGCAACGGGATTGTACTTTGCGCTGATGAGAGACCCCTGAGAATACCATTGGCCAGACTTTGAAGTCCAAAAAGCATCCCTGAAGAAGATAGCAGCAAAGCACGTATTTTTCCTGTGAAGAAAAATAACGTGGACTTGTCCATGAAACCACCAAAAGTCAAGGTCAATATTTTGTTGAGTTTACCTTATTTATATAGATAATATACAAGTGAATGGTTTTGCTTTGCTTGCAAAGGATAATTCCAAATAGCATTAATTTCAAAGTTACTACATTTGAAAGTTCAGAATTAGTTTTTCTCAGTTTGAGATAGTGGTACAGTATATAAGCTCCAGCAACTATTTCTAGGATTTTATTCAGCCCACTTGATATTTTTTAAGCTATTTTATAACTCTGACAACTATATAGAAAAGAATTTGAAATTAATTTAATCTAAATTCAGTTAGATTGGTTATCAGCATTTAATCCATTGGTTGTAGGAAGACTGACACTTCAACACAGTGGTTTTTAGAATGTTTGACCCAATTACCCCCTTTCAGAGATTAAATAATAACATTATCCCCACAAAAAAACCTAGGGGCTTTTGCTTTATATAAATATCTCTGAAGTAACAGTTCCAAACTGGATCCTTGACTCACAAGAAACTATAAACTTTTCCGTTATCCCCAGGCTACTCCTTGGGTACCTCCTTGGGGAGTAATTTTCCATGATCTAAGAATCTCTACCATAATACAACCTGGCTTCCTGCTTCTAGTACAAGGCTGTCTTCCATAATGATCCTCCATAGTAACCATTTAGTGACATTTCAAGGCTTGGTGGGCAGCTAGTAGTATACTTTTGTATTCACATTTCATAGGTTGAGCAAGGACTATAATCGCATGTTTTGCTTCCTGTGTTCTGGAGCAAGTACGTCTGTTCCTGCTGCCCCCAGTTCCTTCATATAAGTTTATTTAAAAATCATGTTGGCAATTTTATACCTTTTTATTTTTCACATAGAATTAATCTTCCTAAGAGAAAGCGTCGAGATTGCTTTAAAGACTCTGAAAAAGAAAAAGAACATGAAACAGAACTGGATTTAGATGCAGCCAGCGAAGCTTCTTCAGAACCAGACTATAACTATGAATTTGCACAAATGGAAGTTATAATGAAAATGCTAAACAGCAATGGTGAGAAAATGGTGTTCAAGGATGCTGATAACCAAACAGGAATAGACAGATTTTTGGTTTGCCTTGATAAATAAGAAAAAAGAGACAATCTGTGATTATAGTGATTTTCTGTAAGTAGATGTTCTAATAGAAAATTTGAAGTACTTTTTCCCAAGGTTATTTTTTCCCCCCTGATAGATGGAACCTAATTATATTTCCTGAAAATTTATGGGATTTAATCTTTGAAATTGAGTCTGTCTTGTGCATTTTTCTAGAATATATACTACTTTTTTTGGGGGGGGGGAGTGTCATGTCCTTTATTCCACTTTAAAACATTGTAGCTATAAGAATGTATGAAAATGTTCCATGTTAAGTAATATCAGAGCCAAACTATGCAAAATGCATATAGGGATGAGTATTTTAATCAGATGAGTGCATATTGTGGTGAAGCCTAGGAGGATTTTCAGAAAGTGATAACATTAGATTAAGCATTCCCATAGGAAGTAATTTCTAAAATGGCGTGGATTCATTTCTGTCTAGATCCATTGCAAAATGTGGTCCAGGTATTGGAGAAACAATATTTGGAAGAAAAACGTAGTGCTTTGGAAGAGCAGCGGATAATGTATGAGCGGGAGCTGGAACAGCTCAGGCAACAGCTTTCTCCAGAGAGGCGTTATCAGCAGTGTGATGGCAGCCTTTCAGATGGTAACCAGACTGTTCAGCAGAAGATAAACTTCTGGTCAGAAGAAAGGTAAGAATATTGGTTTTTAAGTAACCAAGAGATTGCGCTGGAGGACAAAAAAAAAAGTCTTGAAATCATTTTGAATCAATAGTGATATGAAAGGTTATCTACTTAATTTGTTGCTCAAATCTGTGGCAATTAATTTTTTCGTATGCTGTGTCTGGGAGGCCTTCTGTGCATTGAACTGGGGGATTTTTTTTGCATGATCTCTTTAAATATTGTGTAATCCAGTTTACTAAGAGGCTGTATCTGCCTTGATTCATTCTAACAGCCCTTGTTTAATAATGGTAATTGGGATTAGCCATCCTGTCGCTCAGCGACATGGTCATAAAATGTGATGTCACCTGATCGCATTGATTTACCAAAACAGTTGCAGCAGTTCCCTTGCTATCATTAGCCAAGGTGGCGCAGTGGTTAAATGCAGCACTGCAGGCTACTGCTAGATCAGCAGTTCAGCGGTTCAAATCTCACCGGCTCAGGTGAGCCTTCCATCCTTCCGAGGTGGGTAAAATGAGGACCCAGATTGTTGGGGGCAATATGCTGACTCTCTGTAAACCGCTTAGAGAGGGCTGAAAGCCCTATGAAGCGGTATATAAGTCTACTGCTATTGCTATTAGGCAAATCTCGAAGAATTTCAGCATCCTGTAGTCATGTAGTCACCATTTGTGACCTTCTGCCAGCTTCCCCATTGACTTTGCTTATTGAAAGCTGGAAGATCACAAATGGCAATGATCACATGATCACATGATAATTGAGGGCTGGCTGCCAAGTGCCTGAATCACAATCCTGTGACGGCAGGATGTTGTGATGGTTGCAAGTGTGAGGAATGATTATAAGTGCTCTTGTTCAGAGTCATCATACCTTTGAATGGTGCTGAGTTAGGCCTATTGTATGTCTTTGGAGGTTCTCAATAATTCAGGTCATGGTTGTCCCAAAAGTGCTTTAAAAAAAGGCAACTGAACTTTCTTGATGTTTCTTGAAACTGAAGAAGCTTCTTGGATGAGAAGTGAAACATCTCCCAAGAAAAAGACCAGTTGCCTTTTTAAAACATTTTTGGAATTGGCCGACTGTACCCATGTGGCCATTACATACTAACGTTTAAAATATTTTATCCTGGTTTGTGGTATAATTTAGAGAGACTTTTCTTGTTTGAAATCATTGAATAAAAACAGATTAAATATTTGTTTAAAAATAGAAAATGCTCTTGATTTTATCAGGAGGCTCTAGTTTGCCCTGAACCTTTGTTCATGTGTTATTTGTAAAATAATAAAATATAGAGTCTGTAGACAATATTGCGTGGTTTAAGTTTGGTCCCATAAATCAAATAATTTAAATTCCAGCTTTCAGGAAAATTTAGTTGTAAATACTGTCTCTTAAAACATCTTTAAAAATATATTACCATATTTTTCAGAGTATAAGACGCACCCTTTTCCCTCAAAAAAAGAGACTGAAAATCTGGGTGTTTCTTATACACTGAATACAGCATTTTTGCCTACCAAAATCTCGTCCCCTTCACCAAAATGACCATGCATGGCTTTAGGAGGCTTATAGAGTGCTTCTGGGGGCTGGGGAGGGCAGAAACGAGTGAAAAATGGGCCATTTTTTGATCAATTCCCCCCCCCCCAGCCCGGAGGAGCATTCTATAAGCCTCCTAAAGGCCACACATGCCCTTTTTTTGGACAAAAGTGGGCCTGTTTTCACAAAAAACAGACCCGTTTTCACAAAAAAGGGCCATTTTTTGCTTGCATTGGGGCCCCACCCCCCCCAAGGGCACTCTACAAGCCTCCTAAAGGCTATTCATGCCCTTTTTTGAAGGAAAAAAAAGGCCGTTTTGGGGAGGTCTGTGGGATACAAAATTTTTATTTTATTTTGCCTCTTCAAAATCTTGGTGCGTCTTATACTCCGGTGTGTCTTATACTCCGAAAAACACAGTAATTTATGCAATTTATTTGAATTTTAATTATTAATGCTGCATATATTAATGTTAGTACTATTATGCTTTCCGGATGCATGATTATTCTAATTTTCATCAGAACTCTACATCTGGTGATTAAATTCATGCTTTTTCATGGAGAATTTATTAAAAATAATGTACTAGTCTCCTCAATAGTATTTTAAATAATGTTTAGAAACTGGGTTTCTAAATTACATTTTTTGATATATTTATGTCTTGTTTCCCTTGTAGAGATGAATTATTTCGACAAAGCTTGGCAAAACTAAGAGAACAAATAGTTAAAGCCAATGCATTAGTAAGGGAAGCAAACTTTTTAGCTGAGGAAATGAGCAAGCTAACAGATTATCAAGTCACACTTCAGATCCCTGCTGCTAACTTGAATGCCAACAGAAAAGTAAGAAAATTTACCACTTATATAACATAGTTTTATATAACATGTCCAAAAGTCCACAATCATTTAGCATTCAAGATAAAATTTAGAGGCTGATTTTGTGCAGGAAGTGGATAGAATGAGAACAATTATACACCCAGAATAAGCAGCTTCTTTCATTTTTGTCTCTGTAACCTGTACATATCAATATAAATAGAGATTAATACATGTACTGCACTGAAGTACTGAAATATCCATGGGTAATCACAATTGCACAAAACTTGTTGGTGATCATTATGTTTTATTAGTTCACATTTGATAAGACTTGTATATACAGTGAGAGCACAGACCACTTCCATTAATGAATATGTCTGGAATACTCAGAACATAGAATCTTAACATAAAATGAGATAAAAGCTTTCCTTTTCCATGCCACTTTTCACATGCAGATATATTCTGGTATGGTCATATAAAACAGACTGTTAGAAAACTCTGTGGTACTTTGCCCGCATGTTCAGCTCCCCTAACAAATAGCTGACTGTGATGTATTCAGTGAAGTGGATGTAACCATGAAAGATTATGCCAAAATAAAGGATTCTTTGTTGATTGCAATACATTCAGTAAGGGCGATTTGTATTCATGCATGAAATCTTAAAACTACATTTAATTGCAGTAGTTCCATGTGATTAATTTTGAAAGATTCTCAAATATATTCCTTCAAATATAAAAAGAGAAAGAAATGTATGTTGAGCCTCTGAGAGATATATGTATTTTTAAAATGCTTTTGCCACTGAACTTTCATGTTTTAATAAATTAATTTTAAGTATTAATGTTACATTGTTATTAAATGTTTTGCTATTATGGTAATGTTACATTATTAAATATAAACAATTTGATCAACATTATTAATCAACATAATAATGTATTATTTTCTTATTGAGGATGTTTTCAGTGTTGATTCATAATTTTACAACACCAGAATACCTTGGCAGATTTTGGAAGTGCGCACTTCGAATAAATACTGTAAATAAAATGTTTGTGTTTATTCAGAGAGGAGCAATTGTCAGTGAACCAGCTATTCAGGTAAAAAGAAAAGGAAAAAGCACTCAGGTGTGGACCATTGAAAAGCTAGAAAACAAATTAATTGATATGAGAGAATTATATCAAGAATGGAAAGAGAAATTTCAGGAGGTATTTAACTATTTTTCTAATATGTGATTTATAAAAGTATGCTTGCACAAAGCCCCCTGTAGATTCCCATTTACCTCATTCCTTTTTATGTTAGTTTATTCTAAACCAGTGATGGCAAACCTATGACATGCTTATCAAAGGTGACTTGCACCACTATGTTTTGAGTGATGTGATACCTGAAAACAACTAATTTCAAAAGCACACAACATTCTCATGATTTTCGGAAGCTGTAGTGGCTACATGAGAGTGAAATACGGTCTTGTGTAACTCTGGAAGTTCCACAAGAATGGAGTCTCCTTTCAGGTGGTTTTCAGAGGTTGCCGAGGCAGCAGAAGAGCATCCTCTGAAGTTTCTTCAAGGGCAAAGGCCATCTGCAACCTGGGCATCCTCAGATAGGGCCAAGTGTCAGTCACCATAAAGAGAACACTTCCCGCAAAAGGGCATGCAGCAGATCCTGGAGACAGCTCGGACAGCACGCAGCTGATCCTGGGGAACAATCATATCGTTCCACAAAACTCATATACCTTGTGGAATTGCATGAGGTGCCTTTTTGAGTGGGAGTGGTGGCACTAGAGCTGAAGTCAAGGCCCGGGCCTTTGACTTCAGACCCAACTTCTGTACTTGCTCCTCAGTGCCGCTGTTCAGGGTGGCCCAAATAGCACATGAGGGGGAGATAATTGTTCCTCCTTTTGGGGGAGGGGGGGTGACACCCCAATGGACTCAAATTAGATATTTTCAAATTTTTTGACACATTGTGGCCAAAGGGTTCACCATCACTGGTCTGGTTCAGTATGCTACCTATATCACATGGTTAGTACTCTGAAATATCACGGTTTTTTGTTGGGCATTATAAGATAAATTGCCTGCCTAACAATAAGAAATAAGCATTATTATTATGTTTTATTATTACATTTACATTTCTATGCTGACAGTTAAAACGATCCTAATTACTACATTGTGTTCTGTATTTGGGAGAGAATAGAGATGGTTTGAAGTCTTTATATTGTTTCTGTTTTAAAGATAAATAAACTGTTGGTCCTTAAAAATTTTTTTTAACTGATATAAATTTTGATGCAAATAATATGTATATTTCTGCTGTGATACATAGTATAATTATTACAATGAATAACGATAAAAATGAAAACAATGTAATTGTTTACAATAAACGATAAATATTTCAAAATATAGCTCATCATTTCCATGTTGAATCATTCTGGTAAACCCTTCATGCCTTTGAAATTCATATCTTCCTTTTAAAAAAATAGATGAAAAGACTCACGGGAAAAAGAGGCGACCCTTTCTATGAAGCCCAAGAAAATCACAATTTAATTGGCGTAGCAAATGTCTTTTTGGAGTGCCTTTTCTGTGATGTTAAGCTTCAGTATGCATTACCAATAATTAGTCAACAAGGAGAGGTGAGGCTTAATCCATAATAAATATTGCACTTCGTTTATGAAAGGAGTATCTTTGTTATACATGTACATTCCTGCCCTTTCAGCTTTCTGGGATGCCTTGAAGACTTGAGCTAGGATGAGGTTTTTGAGGGGAGGCTTGTTTGGTCTGGTGTCTAGGAAAAAGGGTACTTCTGGTTTGTGTCTTTGTTTTATTGATTGTTATGAGCCACACGGAACCATTATATGAGATAGGCAGCCATATACATCCTGTGAATGACTGCTTTGACTGAATGAATGAATTGCAAATAATGGCTCATGTTATGTATAGCACAGTTGGAATTGCCATCTGCTGTGTTCCTGTTTTTCTCTTTGTTTATTTGGTGGTGGTGCTGTTTGCAGTCTCCATTAGCAAAGGGTTGGAAAAGGCAAAGGATGTGGCTTAAAGGAAAAAATGCCAGACACACTACATTGTTGATCTGCGGAGTGAAAAAGCCTGAGGGAAAGAAAAATCATCCGTTGATATCCACAAATCAACAGGACATCTGTGGGACATATGGAGAACAACTAAATTTCATATGCTGACAAATAGTTTCTGCACACAGAGTTCTAGTGTGTTTAATTTAAAGGCCATATCAGTGAAAGAACAGTATCTATACAAAATGTTTAGATGTTTAGATGTTTAGATGTTTATTAACATTTATAGGCCGCCCTTTTCCCTGAGGGGACTCAGGGCGGCTCACATAAAAATCAGGAAGGGGAATACAAACAATGACGTAGACACATATAGTAAAAAATAATAAGCAACATTCATTCATCATTCGGGAGGGGCGGCTATCTTTGTCCCCAGGCCTGACGGGCTAGCCAGTTCTTAAGGGCTGTGCGGAAGGCCTGGACGGTGGTGAGGGTACGAATCTCCACGGGGAGCTCGTTCCAAAGGGTCGGAACCCTTTGGAACGAGCTCCCATGATTTTAAAATAATTATTTATTTTAGAATATGTTAATTAATATGTTAATTAATATAGCCGAGGTGGCGCAGTGGGTAGAGTGCAGTACTGCAGGCCACTTCAGCTGACTGCTAGATCAGCAGTTCAGCGGTTCAAATCTCACCGGCTCAGGGTTGACTCAGCCTTCCATCCTTCCAAGGTGGGTAAAATGAGGACCCGGATTGTTGTTGGGGGCAATACGCTGACTCTGTAAACCGCTTAGAGAGGGCTGAAAGCCCTATGAAGCGGTATATAAAAATCTGCTATTGCTATATTAGGTTTAAATACACTGAAATTGGGTATACAATGATATACTGTGAGGATATATGGGATTTCCTCCTCTTCCAAGGTCATTTCCATACATAGAAATCTTTGTAGTATTAGTTTATCAATGTTGTTTAAGAAGAGTAGTGTGTCAAAGTTGAACATATTAGATATGTATTTTTTTTCTTTTTTTAGTTGTTGAAGATACAGTTGTATGATATATAAATTTTGTGTGTGTGTGTGTGTGTGTATCTCATCTGCATTTTTGATATTAGATGTTAGGGACCTCTTTAACAAGATATTGTTTTTGTAATACAGGTGGTAGGCCGTCTGCATGTTGAAGTGATGCGTGTCACTGGTGCTGTCCCAGAACGTGTTATGGAAGGAGACGATTCTTCTGAAAACTCTAGTGAAAGTGGAAGCTTAGAAATCATGGATAATAATGGAGAAATTATTCACAGACCAAAAAAATTCACATGCAGGGTAAGGGCTGCATCATCTATGTTCAGATGTTTTTTTAGGGATAGATGTTTTAAAAAAATACAATTTGGTAATTACACAGCTTAGAATACTGCAATAGGAAATTGTTTCTGTTGTCAATATATTTAGAGCTTCAGTTGACCGACAATATTAAAACCTATGTGACACATGAAGCCACTGGGAAACGTGGTCAGGCAGTTCAGAGCTGTAGAACATTTATGTGCTTGTGTATATCTTCACCTAAGCTTAGCAGCTGATAGTGTGAAAAATCTTGACGGAGTAGTTAGGGTTTGTGTGGGACTAGATAGGAAGAAACAAATAGGGGTTTAATTCCAACAAGATCAAGTGACGGTTGATCCTGGTCTGATTCCAAGATAGGCCAATCTTGAAGAAGGAACTTCAATTTAAGATGTTGGTGATTACTTATAATGTACAGCAACACAGAAATGACAACAGAAAGGATTCCAACCCTACAGGAAATAGGTGGAGTGGAACCTTGGAAACAAGCCTTTCTTTTCTCTTGGAATGCTTGCTTCCCAAAGACAGGGTGGCTCCTTCCGCATTTATGCTCTGGAAAATACTGGTTTTCCAGTTACATTTTCTAGGGTTAAATCTATATCCGAGTTATGTTCTGCTAATTGCCAGTTACATGGAAATTGTTAATAAGAGGTTTTCAGATTGTATTCTGTACTGACCGGTTGTATTCTGTGCTGAAGACAAGAGACAAAATGAAACTTTGGGTGGGGGAGAGATTCATGCCCAACATACATCATTCCTTAGGCCCTGCCCCTGACCATAGCACTGAAATAGAAGAAAAGCTCTGTCTGCTTTGTAATCAAATGGATAGGATGGGCGACAAAATTATTTTCTCTCTGTCACCATTTAGAAAGGGTTGAAAAATAAGTCAGTTTCTTTGGCCCTGAACTGAAAAAGGAAACTCATCTCAGAACTGAGCAAGGAAAAATTTCCCTCAGCTGCTTTGTCTGAGCGAATAGAGAAAGTAGGGCTGGAAATATGTGTCTGTGAGTGAATATACATGTGTTAACAGGGAGAATATTCATGGTTGCCTTACCTTCTGCTGGTATGCAGCCTCTAGTGACTTCCTCTCGGGTTAACTCAAGTTCAGCTCCTTGATTGGAAATAATTCCCAATCCTAATCTTATAAGAGTTTTGATTTCTTTCTCTTGGAGATGTATTCATATTTCAAACAACACTTTCACGATCAGTTTTAGAAAAAGCTGCTGTTCTCTGAATAAAACAAAAAACAAAAACACCCCAAACCCCAATTTGAGAGTCCATTTGCTTTAGGGATCATTTTTAATTGATATGTAATCAGTTGATCCTTTCCCACACATCCCCTGCCTTCTCTGTCTTTCTATCTCAGGTTCATGCAACAATTTGGATTCTGTGTCAAAAAGTGTTTTGGAGCACAAACATAGCAATTTTCTGCAGCTCATTCAAAGCAGCTGTAGATGACAGCTTGGGAGGGCAGCTGCGTAGTTCCAGGAAAATAAATAAGCATTTTAATAATTTGCAGAGAAGGGCCATGTCTGAATCCTAATGTGCCAAAAGTACCTTTGGAAGTACCAGAAGAACCTTTGGAATCAAAACACTAGTACTGTGCTAATTAAGAGAGAGAGTTTTTCCCATCGGAGACATATTTCTGCATTTTTGTAACTAAATACTTGTTTAGAAATGTAAATATTTTGGTTTATTAAATTTATGTTTCATAATTGTCTAGGTAAAAATCAAAGAAGCAACGGGACTACCACTGAATCTTTCAAACTTTGTCTTTTGTCAATATACCTTCTGGGATCAGTGTGAACCAACTGTTGCAGCACCAGTTGTCGATCCAGATGTGCCTTCACCTCTGGGCAAAGATGTCCAATTCACAGTGACTTTCTCTCATTGTAGGGTAATTATTTGTTTCTCTTTAGACCATCATGGTTATGTTTTTGACTTGTATATTGCATATATACTGTGGGGTAAAGGGATTTGAGTTAGTCCATTTTTGTAAATGCAAAATCCTCAATATTTATTCATATGAAAAACACGAAGAATGCAAATTATTTAGTATCTATTTGCAAGCCCCGTTCATTTTATTGTCTACATCAAATGAAGAATAGTGTCTCAAAAACAAGTACCCACAATGAGTATTGCTTTTGCCACATATGTATTTTTGTTTTTAAGATGGAGGTTTCTCTTCGCTAGTTTTAAGAGTAGTCTATGCAAAAAGAAATTATTTCAGAGAATAGCTCATTTTTCTGCCTATTTAAAGTTAGTAATACATTTTTGGGACTGCCTGTATTATAATTAATTCTATGTTTTTCCCTAGATTTCCCATCTAGAATTTCCCTACATTTCCCATCTAGAAATGTAATCAATTGTCGATTTTATTAAACCACCAGAAACTATAAGCTATTACATATATCAAAGAGAGACATTGTGTATCCTGCTTCTAGTAGGAATTCCTACAGATAGGTCTTGACTTACAACAGTATTTTTGACTTGAATTTACATCATTAAGCAATGAGGTCGTAAAGCATGACCATGTTGCTTAGCAACAGCAATCTCTTCAGTCCTGGTTGACATCATTAACTGAGTCCCATGGTGGTTAGGTGAGGCAAGGGAGGCGCAGGTAAGGGAGTGTGTACAGGGGTGAATGAGTGCAGCACAAGCACAGAGAGGTGGGGGTGGATGCCCAGATGGGGAAGATTTATCCCAGAGATTTCTGACCTTCCCTGATGGCTTTCCAATTGACTTTCTGAGGAATCAGTAAGGGAGATTGCAAGTGATTTGCAAGTGATTATTATGGGGTGCTGTGACTGGTTGTCAGTGGAAACAGGTTGCCAAACACCCAGATCGCAATCTCATGACTACAAGGGTGTTGGAAGTTGTAACTCTGAGTGCCATCATACAGTAACTTTGAATGGTTGCTGAACTAACGGTCATGGGCAAGGATTAACTGTAGGATCATTTAAATTTTTGAAAAAACCAATGAATAAAGGAAATTTTAAGAGGAGTGAGAAGCCGTTGTTTTTTTTTTTGAACAGTTGGTATTAGAGGATAAACATGAATCCAATGTATTGATTCGACTTACATCTACTGTTCAAAAAAGCTTTTCTCAATTTTCAGTTAGTTTTAAACATATGCAATTAATATAAAATAATTAGTGAAGGGAACTAATTTGGTATAGAGGTTAAAGACCGCCTGCTATAAAAATTTACTTTATTTGCGGCATACAAATAAAGTAAATTCAAATTCAAATTCAAAACAGGAGGACATTCTCTTCCTGCCTCAGTATGAAACCAATTGAGGGTCCTTGGACCGCAGTCTCCCTCTCAACCCTAGGAAGAAGGCAGTGGGAAAACCACTTCCAATTTTTTTGAGAAGATAAATGCAGGGATTAATTAATACAGTATGGCCAAAGTCAACCCTGACTCAAAGGCACAAACACATGCACAAACACTTCTAGCTAAAACCAACAGAACCAATGAAAAATATATTTTTATGTTTTTCATTGGTTTTGTTGAACTAGTGAAAAGCAGAAAGAAATCACACATTATGGTGTAATTAATCTTATAATTGTATAATTTAAAAGATAATATAAGTAATCTGGTAACTTGTGAATTAAAGTTTATGGGAAAGGGGTAATAGAGAGCAATCATTTCAAGTTCAGCTTTGTCATTCTGAGGTACAGGTTTTCAATACAAAATATATTGCATCCGCCGCTATAAAAACTTTTTTTTTTATTTTTAAAAACATTTTATTGTTATAAAATAGAAATTTGTTAACTATATCTTGGAATCTGCGTGGTACAACATGTTGGTGCAGATGAATTGATTCATGGAATTATCCATACAGCTTTAGCTGCATTTTCTCTACATTTGCATTCCAGTTTGAGTCTGGGAATTTGATTTATTTCTTCTTTACCATACAGAGCATACATTATGTTTGCTGTGGTCAATGTTCCCATTTTTTTAGGATTATGTGGTGAATGTAACAGAGGAATTTCTGGAGTTCATTGCGGATGGAGCTCTTGCTATTGAGGTCTGGGGTCACAGATGTGCTGGAAATGGGACCTCCATATGGGAAATAGATTCTCTTCGTGCAAAATCTAGAACCTTGAGAGACAGGTATTTTATTATCCTTGAACCTTTATCAGGAATTAGTTGTTTTGAGGCTCTTGAAAAGTATATTTATTGATTTCTTTTACACGTTTTTAGGTGGAATGAAGTAACACGTAGAATAGAAATGTGGGTTTCAATTCAAGAACTAAATGAAATTGGTGATTATGCAGCTGTGGAGCTTCACCAGGCAAAAGATGTAAACACAGGAGGAATTTTACAACTTAGACAGGTATAGTGGATGGGATTTTCTCTTCTAAAAAATAATGTTAGTGTGTTAGTATATTTTTTAAATATTCCTTCCCCTCTTCCTTTTTTTAATTGTGCAGGGTCATTCTCGTAGAGTCCATGTGGTAGTTAAGCCAGTGCAACACTCAGGAACATTGCCCCTTATGGTTGAAGCTATTCTGTCTGTGTCCATTGGCTGTGTGACTGCCAGATCAACCAAATTGCAACGGGGCTTAGACAGTTACCAGGTAGGCCTTTTTAAATATTGAAATATTAAAGCACGGTGCAAATTTAGTCTTTCAGTGGTGGCATGTAACACAGCTGTCAACATGTGTATTTGACATGCTTTCTCGAAGTTTATACATCGTAACTTATAAATGGAACATTGCATCAATATCAGAATGAGTACTGTGAGTCCTTCTGACTCACTTGTGACTTTTGGATCATTATAAGATCAGTAGTTCTTTATTGGGAGATATGGAATGATAAATAGATAAGCCCTGGGCAGTATGGAAGAAATATATGTGCCAGCCAAGCCAAAGTCATGGGCTCTTGATATTCTTATTTTCTCTCTTGTTCCCCCTTTAAATAACTTGGTGATTTGTAGCTATTTTGAACTAAAATTCCCAGAGTTTCTGACCATAGAACAGATTGGCTGGGGCTTTTGAAAGTTTACCTCCAAAAACTTGAAAAAAAAACCACAGGTTATCCTGATGCAAACAATGACTTAGAAGTTCTTAAACAAATTATGTTAACACTATGAGTACATGTATCTCTACTTACAGAATACCATAGGCACATAGGTGTCAGCTTCTTTTTCAGATGCGAGCGGTAAAAAGTTAGAACACTTTCATTTTTATTTAGAATGAGCTATAGCTCTCTACTATGTACATACTTTGAAGTATGGTTGGTGCTAAACTACCGTGTTTCCCTGAAAATACAACCTACTCAGAAAGTAAGTCCTAACTTGATTTTTACACGTGCACCTAATATAAGCCCTACCCCCAAAATAAACCCTAATTAAGATCCCACCCACCCCAGGGTGCACAGGTAAAAAATAAGCTAGGGTGGGGATGGGGAGGTGAAGCTGCCCTACTACAGTATTTTCACCCATATAACCCGCCCACGCAAATAACCCGCCCACGCAAATAACCCGCAGGTTTTCAGGATCGTGTAAAATATTTTCCGTATACCCCGCCCACGCATATAACCCGCGACGATTACGGGAGAAGGAAACAGCTGAGATGGGGGGGGGGGGAAAGAAACGGCAGGAAGGGAAGGGGAGGAGGCGGGGGCGCGGCTGTGGCTCCGTTTTCACACACACACACACACCTCCCTTCTTCTGCTTTGCTCTGTGAAAGGGCTTCACTGCCGAAGCATTTTGGTTTAAAAAAAAAACACAGCTGAGATCGGGGGGGGGGGCGCGCTAAAGAAACGGAGGAGGAAGCCTGCTCACGCGGGGGGGGGGAGTTGGAGGAACGCAGAAGGGAAACAGCTGAGATCGGTGGGGGCTAAAGAAACGGAGGAGGAAGCCTGCTTTTCTCCCTTTTCCTGCTTGGGTTTCGGGACGCCTTCGTGAAAACCCCACCCCTGGCTCTGGGCGAAGCGACCAGGAAGAAGCAGGAGGTGGGAGGAAGCCCGGATTCTGCAGCCCCTCGCCTTCTCTGGGCTTGGAAGTCCGGCAGGAAGGGAAGGGGAGCAGGCGGCGGTGCGGCTGTGGCTCCGTTTTCACACACACACACACACACACACACACACCCACACCCCTCCCTTCTTCTGCTTTGCTCTGTGAAAGGGCTTCACTGCCGAAGCATTTTGGTTTAAAAAAAAAACACAGCTGAGATGGGGGGGGGCGCGCTAAAGAAACGGAGGAGGAAGCCTGCTCACGCGGGGGGGGGGAGTTGGAGGAACGCAGAAGGGAAACAGCTGAGATCGGTGGGGGCTAAAGAAACGGAGGAGGAAGCCTGCTTTTCTCCCTTTTCCTGCTTGGGTTTCGGGACGCCTTCGTGAAAACCCCACCCCTGGCTCTGGGCGAAGCGACCAGGAAGAAGCAGGAGGTGGGAGGAAGCCCGGATTCTTCAGCCCCTCGCCTTCTCTGGGCTTGGAAGTCCGGCAGGAAGGGAAGGGGAGCAGGCGGCGGTGCGGCTTCTTCTTCTGCTTTGCTCTGTGAAAGGGCTTCACTGCCGAAGCATTTTGGTTTAAAAAAAAAACACAGCTGAGATGGGGGGGGCGCGCTAAAGAAACGGAGGAGGAAGCCTGCTCACGCGGGGGGGGGGAGTTGGAGGAACGCAGAAGGGAAACAGCTGAGATCGGTGGGGGCTAAAGAAACGGAGGAGGAAGCCTGCTTTTCTCCCTTTTCCTGCTTGGGTTTCGGGACGCCTTCGTGAAAACCTTCCCGATTCCCCCATCTCCTCGCCCGTAGAACTGAAACGAGAGCTGCCCAAATATCTCCCGGCCCTTCAGGGCTGCCGTAGCGTGGAAGAATATACCGCACTCCTTCACTTCAGAGCGGGGCTAGGAGAGCTTTTCCTCCCACGGAGTTCAATAAAATAAAATAAGGTAGATGGAAGGGAGGGAGGAAGGGTCCCTCCCTCTTACTTTCTGCCCATTGAGATGAACCAGAGTCCTTCTCCCCGTAAAATCCCCCATTTCTCCCACGATCCTTGCAGGCAAAGCGTTGAATTCCCTGGCAAAGAACAAATGGCAGGAAGGGAGAATCCGGCTCCTTTATCGTAGGGAGAAGAAAAACCAACCAACCCCCCAACTTCTCCCTTCGTTTTCATTCCTTGCCCTTTCCAATTGTCAAGCTTTTTGCCTCATTCTTCCTACTTCCCACGGAGAAGTAGGAAGAATGACTTGACTTCCACAGGACTTCTTCTCGTACAAACACACACAAACACACAAGCACGCGCGCACACACACACACAAAACACAGAGGCGGGGAGTGCCTCAAGATATCCCCACCTAGCAGCCTTTTCAGGGGAGGGAGTGGGGGGGATCGGGACTTCTACGTATCTCTAATTAGGCTGGCTTTGAAGACCTATTCAGCCCGTCTGAAAGGCTCTGAAGATAACCGGGGTAGGCTTTTAAGGCACCTCCACCCTCTTCAACTCCTCCCCCCTCCCTCATACACACATAAAGTGTCCCGCTTTGCCTTCCTTCCCCCCCCCCCGCCCCCAAACGTGTCTGCTGCTTCAGCTTCACATGCCTCAACTCTCTTCCAGCTGCATAATTTTGGTTTAGGACCCAGGGCTTTTTCTTCTTCTTCTTTTTTTTTTTAAGGAGAGGTGATATGTGTGTGTGTGTGTGTCTCCTTTATCGTAGGAAACGTTTCTGAGGTTTATGGAGCTTAAAGGTTCAAGTGCTTTTTGCCTCATTCTTCCTACTTCCCACGGAGAAGTAGGAAGAATGACTTGACTTCCACAGGACTTCTTCTCGTTCAAACACACACAAACACACAAGCACGCGCGCACACACACACACAAAACACAGAGACGGGGACGCGGGTCGAGTGCCTCAAGATATCCCCACCTAGCAGCCTTTTCAGGGGAGGGAGTGGGGGGGGATCGGGACTTCTACGTATCTCTAATTAGGCTGGCTTTGAAGACCTATTCAGCCCGTCTGAAAGGCTCTGAAGATTAACCGCGGAGGCGCGGTTCGGATCAAAGGGGCATCGCCTGCGGGCGGAACTGCACAGCCCGAACAGTCAGCTGAAGAGGTGATCAGAAGGAAGAAGGAGAGTCCAACCGTGCCAATCTCCCCCCCCAAAAAGACCCCAAAAGACAATTGCTCACCCTTCTCCATACCAACCGGAGCCCAACGCCTCACCCTCTTCTTCACCTCTCCACCACCCCTCTCTCGCCCCGCAGGAAGGAAATATCCCTTGAAAAGTCATTTCCGTCTGGATTCCCGTTCTTTCCTCCTTTCTTCCGCTCGCCTCTCCACATTATAACCAATTGGCAAACGGACCCCCCCCATTATAACCAATTGGCAAACATTACGTTAGCTCTATTCCATCGACCTCCCAATTAAAACCAATCAGCAAACATTACATTAGCCATTTCCGTCTGGATTTCCGTTCTTTCCTCCTTTCTTCCGCTCGCCTCTCCACATTATAACCAATTGGCAAACGGACCCCCCCCCCATTATAACCAATTGGCAAACATTACGTTAGCTCTATTCCATCGACCTCCCAATTAAAACCAATCAGCAAACATTACATTAGCCATTTCCGTCTGGATTTCCATTCTTTCCTCCTTTCTTCCGCTCGCCTCTCCACATTATAACCAATTGGCAAACGGACCCCCCCCATTATAACCAATTGGCAAACATTACGTTAGCTCTATTCCATCGACCTCCCAATTAAAACCAATCGGCAAACATTACATTAGCCATCGGACCTCCCCATTATAACCAATCCTCAAACATTACCTACATTGGCGCCATTTCATTATATTACCTCAAGCTACCTCAAGTACCGGTAACCATGCCTAAGCGAAAGTCATACACCGCCGAATTCAAACTTAAAGTAGTAACACGTGCTGAAGCAACCAGCAACAGATCTGCTGCCCGAGAATTTGAAGTTGACGAAAAGTCAATAAGAGAATGGAGAAAAGATAAGCCTGCCTTGGAGAAAATGAATCCTAGGAAACGTGCCAGACGAGGTCCTGGAGCAAAATGGCCGGATTTAGAGGTAGAGCTTAAGAACTGGGTTTTAGACAGGCGGGCGAATAACCAAGGAGTTTCTACATTGGCCATCCAAATGAAAGCTAGGCTTATTGCCGTTGAACGAAAAATATCCAATTTCAAATGTGGCTTAACCTGGGTGGGCAAATTTATGAAACGGAACAATTTATCCGTGCGTATGCGCACAACAGTTGGACAACGTTTACCAAATGATTGGGAGCAACTAGTCGCTAACTTTAGAGATTTTACCATTGGGAACATTAGAGAACGTGGAATTTTGCATTCTGAGATAATTAATATGGATGAAGTTCCGATGGCCTTCGACATTCCTGCCACGAGGTCAGTCGCTGAAAAAGGAATTAAAACGGTGGCAATATCGACTACTGGTCATGAGCGGACCTGCTTTACTGTAGTTCTGGCATGTACAGCAAGCGGAATAAAACTTAAACCAATGGTTATATTTAAACGAATCACGATGCCCCGTGAAAAATTTCCACCTGGTGTCTTCGTACATTGCAACAAAAATGGTTGGATGGACAATGAAGTCATGCTGTTATGGATAGAGAAATGTTTCCGAACCCGACCAGGCGGATTTTTCTCGAAGAAATCTTTGGTAATATTTGACAGCATGGCTGCACATAAGTGCGAAAACGTTAAAAAGAAACTGAACAACCTTGGGGCCCATCTTTCTGTTATCCCTGGTGGTTTAACTTCCAAACTTCAGCCACTTGATATTGCAGTAAATCATCCATTTAAAACTTATGTTCGCGCTGAATGGGATGAATGGATGCAGTCTGGGACTCATACTTTTACACCGTCTGGTCGTTTGCGTCGTGCAACCCATGGAGAAGCCTGCAATTGGGTGCTTAATGCATGGAAAAAAATCTCTCCTGATACTATCCTGAATGGATTTAAAAAGGCGGGCATCATTGCTGATGAAAAAGAAGGTGCTTCAGACCTAAGCGACAACTCAGACGCAGACGAAGATGACGATCTGCGACAAGAAGCTGTCACCTCAGAACACCTAGAGGCCCTTTTAGCGGCATTTAATGATGATTCGGGCGACGATGCCTTTGAGGGTTTTTCTTCATCGAGTGAAGAAGAGGACAATTAAAGTATTTTAATCAATTTATAGTAATAGGACAAATATGTTTTAAAGTTTAATTTGGGTTGTATAGGGCTCTTTTATATTGATGTGAAAATATGGTAACGTTGTTTTAATAAATAAAAAATTCAAATAACGCAACAGGTTAGTTTATTCAAGTTTTAATGGGTAGTTGGGATTTGTGGGCTGTACGCAGCCAACCAAAATTATGCAGCTGGAACAGAGTTGAGGCATGTGAAGCTGAAGCAGCAGACACGTTTGGGGGCGGGGGGGGGGAAGGAAGGCAAAGCGGGACACTTTATGTGTGTATGAGGGAGGGGGGGAGGAGTTGAAGAGGGTGGGGGTGCCTTAAAAGCCTACCCCGGTTATCTTCAGAGCCTTTCAGACGGGCTGAATAGGTCTTCAAAGCCAGCCTAATTAGAGATACGTAGAAGTCCCGATCCCCCCCACTCCCTCCCCTGAAAAGGCTGCTAGGTGGGGATATCTTGAGGCACTCGACCCGCGTCCCCGCCTCTGTGTTTTGTGTGTGTGTGTGCGCGCGTGCTTGTGTGTTTGTGTGTGTTTGAACGAGAAGAAGTCCTGTGGAAGTCAAGTCATTCTTCCTACTTCTCCGTGGGAAGTAGGAAGAATGAGGCAAAAAGCACTTGAACCTTTAAGCTCCATAAACCTCAGAAACGTTTCCTATGATAAAGGAGACACACACACACACACATATCACCTCTCCTTAAAAAAAAAAGAAGAAGAAGAAAAAGCCCTGGGTCCTAAACCAAAATTATGCAGCTGGAAGAGAGTTGAGGCATGTGAAGCTGAAGCAGCAGACACGTTTGGGGGGGGGGGAAAGGAAGGCAAAGCGGGACACTTTATGTGTGTATGAGGGAGGGGGGGAGGAGTTGAAGAGGGTGGAGGTGCCTTAAAAGCCTACCCCGGTTAAGGAGTTTTACTTCTCTTTATGGGAAGTAGGAAGAATGAGGCAAAAAGCTTGACAATTGGAAAGGGCAAGGAATGAAAACGAAGGGAGAAGTTGGGGGGTTGGTTGGTTTTTCTTCTCCCTACGATAAAGGAGCCGGATTCTCCCTTCCTGCCATTTGTTCTTTGCCAGGGAATTCAACGCTTTGCCTGCGGCCTCACCTCATTGAGCCAAGGTGGCGCAGTGGTTAGATGCAGCACTGCAGGCTACTGCTAGATCAGCAGGTCAGCGGTTCAAATCTCACCGGCTCAGGGTTGACTCAGCCTTCCATCCTTCCGAGGTGGGTAAAATGAGGACCCAGATTGTTGGGGGCAATATGCTGACTCTCTGTAAACCGCTTAGAGAGGCCTGAAAGGCCTATGAAGCGGTATATAAGTCCACTGCTATTGCTATTGCTATTGCAAGGATCGTGGGAGAAATGGGGGATTTTACGGGGAGAAGGACTCTGGTTCATCTCAATGGGCAGAAAGTAAGAGGGAGGGACCCTTCCTCCCTCCCTTCCATCTACCTTATTTTATTTTATTGAACTCCGTGGGAGGAAAAGCTCTCCTAGCCCCGCTCTGAAGTGAAGGAGTGCGGTATATTCTTCCACGCTACGGCAGCCCTGAAGGGCCGGGAGATATTTGGGCAGCTCTCGTTTCAGTTCTACGGGCGAGGAGATGGGGGAATCGGGAAGATATTCCCCTTCCTCCAACTCCCCCCCCCCCCCGCTTGAGCAGGCTCACGAGAGGGAGAAATCCGTTTCTGGCTTCTTTTTTTGCTCCCTTCTGGCAGGCGAGAGAGCATCTACCGTTCCTCACGGGAGGCACTTCGAGCCCCGCCGTATCTGAGAGGCTCTTAGTCGCCGAGCGGAGAAAGCACCAGATCCCCCCCCCTTCACGAGAGGGAGAAAATATCCGTTTCTGGCTTCTTTTTTCGCTCCCTCCCTCCAGTTTTTCGCAAGTTGTCCCAAGAGAGGACGAGCTGCCGCTTCCTCGCTCTGAAGGGAGGGAAGGAAGGACGCGGGATTGGGTTGGCCCTGTTAACTGGAGAGAGAAAGGGCCGCTCCTCCTGCCGCACGTGTCGTGTCCCAATCTCCTTTTGGGGGGGGGCAAAGCAGGGCAGTTTCTCGCCGTTCTGCGAAGCTGGGAAAGGATGCGGGAGTTTCCTTCTTCTTCCTGCCCCCCTCCGTCTCCCCGCTGCCACCTTTCAGTCTTCCCAGCCTCGTCCGGGAGAAGCGGCTTGGTGGCGTCTTCCTTTCGTACCCCAGTGCGCCTCCCTCGCCACCGCAAGTCGCCTTTTGCCCCCCCCCCCAAATAATAATACTAAATAAGCAGGTGCGCCGCTTGGGCTGGCTTGGCTTCTCGGTTAGGGAGAAGAGGGGGAGAAATCCGTTGTTATTTTTTTGCTCCCTTCTGGCGAAGAGCCTCTCAGATACGGCAGTGCCTCCCGTGAGGAACGGTAGATGCTCTCTCGCCTGCCAGAAGGGAGCAAAAAAATAACAACGGATTTCTCCCTCTCGTGAAGCCGCTGGCTGCCTGAAGCCGAAGAGCCTTTGCGAAGGGGAGGCTTCTTCTTCAGACGCTACTGCTACCCTCGCCGGGGTCGTTCGCCTCGCTCAGCTTTCGAACTGCACGGATTTCTGGGGTTGGCGGATGACGACGAAATAAACCGGCAAAAAAAAGGGGGGGCACCGGCTGGTCTTATCTAACCGAGAAGCCAAGCCAGCCCAAGCGGCGCACCTGCTTATTTAGTATTATTATTTGGGTGGGTGGGGGGGGGGGCAAAAGGCGACTTGCGGTGGCGAGGGAGGCGCACCGGGGTACGAAAGGAAGACGCCACCAAGCCGCTTCTCCCGGACGAGGCTGGGGAGACTGAAAGGTGGCAGCGGGGAGACGGAGGGGGGCAGGAAGAAGAAGGAAACTCCCGCATCCTTTCCCAGCTTCGCAGAACGGCGAGAAACTGCCCTGCTTTGCCCCCCCAAAAGGAGATTCCCTGGTTGCGTGGCGTTTGTGGCAGCCGAGAGCGCGGAGGACGCCGCTCCTCCTGCCGCACGTGTCGTGTGTGTGTGTGTGTGTGTGTGTGTCGTCTCCCAGATAAAATGCACCACTTGGGTTGGCCCTGTTAACTGGAGAGAGAAAGGGACGATGTTTTTTTTTGTAAACCAAAATGCTTCAGCAGTGAAGCCCTTTCACAGAGCAAAGCAGAAGAAGGGAGGGGTGTGTGTGTGCGTGTGAAAATGGAGCCACGGCCGCGCCGCCGCCTGCTCCCCTTCCCTTCCTGCCAGACTTCCAAGCCCAGAGAAGGCGAGGGGCTGCAGAATCCGGGCTTCCTCCCACCTCCTGCTTCTTCCTGGTTGCTTCGCCCATAGCCAGGGGTGGGGTTTTCACGAAGGCGTCCCGAAACCCAAGCAGGAAAAGGGAGAAAAGGAGCCCGAGCCGGAAAGCACCAGATCCTCCCCCCTTCACGAGAGGGAGAAAATATCCGTTTCTCGCTTCTTTTTTCGCTCCCTCCCTCCCTTCCGTGCCTGCCACAGTTGTTCGCAAGTTCACGCATCGTTTTAATGTCGGCGGAAGGCTGTCCCAAGAGAGGACGAGCTGTGGCTTAGGTGAAACGGTTAAACTTCTGGTACCTCTACGCGAGCCCATCTCCTGCCCGGAGTTTGTTCACGCTTCCCTTCTCTTTATAGGAAGAGTACGGTACATTGAAGGGAGGGAAGGAAGGAAGGACGCGGGAGAATCGGGATCGTTTGTAGGTGAAGCGTCGGATGCGGCTTTAACGAGGCGGGGGTCCCTTTTGCTCCGAGCGTTCCCCTCCGAGGAAGGGAAGGGGAGGCGGCAAAATAAATAAAGGCAAAACATGCCCTCAATTTACAGCAAGCCCGTGCAGCCCAGCAGCTTTAAGTTTGCCCACAAAGGATTCTTTTTATGTTTCAAAAACATTTTAACCTTTCTCTCCTCTCCCACACGACGACTAAGAGCCTCTCAGATACGGTGGGGCTCGAAGTGCCTCCCGTGAGGAACGGTAGACGCTCTCTCCTCCCCAGCCCCCCAGCTGCACACTTTCCCAGAGTCCCGGGCCCTTGAGGGCGGGGGTGGGGTGAACCAAAGAGGAAAAAGTGTGTGGGGGGGTGAGGAAGCACCGGGGGCTCCGAGGGCGGAAAAAGGGGTTTCCCCGGAGCTTTCAACGGCCTTTAGAGAACTAACCTCGCCAGCCAGTACGGTAGGTCGTTTGGAGCTCTCAAGGCCGCCTCACACGGCCACTGCTTGCCCTTTTTCTGTCAGCGTCTCACCCCCCCCCCAAAAGGAGATTCCCTCGTTGCGTGGCGTCTCCCAGATAAAATGCACCACTTGGGTTGGCCCTGTTAACTGGAGAGAGAAAGGGACGGTGTTTTTTTTTTTAAAACCAAAATGCTTCGGCAGTGAAGCCCTTTCACAGAGCAAAGCAGAAGAAGGGAGGGGTGTGTGTGTGTGTGTGTGAAAACGGAGCCACAGCCACGCCGCCGCCTCCTCCCCTTCCCTTCCTGCTTCCAAGCCCAGAGAAGGCGAGGGGCTGCAGAATCTGGGCTTCCTCTCACCTCCTGCTTCTTCCTGGTCACTTCGCCCATAGCCAGGGGTGGGGTTTTCACGAAGGCGTCCCGAAACCCAAGCAGGAAAAGGGAGAAAAGGAGCCCGAGCCGCCGAGCCAGCCCACTGCCGCGAGGAAAGTGGTGGTCCCAAGCTCTCCCTTTACCGGTAGTTAATCTGTGTAAAATATTTTGCGTATACCCCGCCCACTTTTATACCCCGCAGGGGGGCGCTGTGCATGTAAAAAACGCATATAACCCGCGGGTTATATGGGTGAAAATACGGTACTTACTTTAGGATAGTTGCAGCCAGATCTCGCACACCTCGGCCCATTTTTTTCTACAGCTGGCAAGGCTTTCCTGAAGGCCTCTCTAGCTGATAACAGAGCTCTGGATTGATCCAGAACTCTTGTTATCGGCTGCAGAGGCATTTCCGGAAGACCTCTCTAGCCGATAACAGAACTTCGGAGAGGAGACACACATGATTGCTTCCTTGCGTGTTAGTCAACTACTAAGGTTAATTTGGTGGGGGTTCCCCCCCCCCCAAATCTGTGTTGCATGTATCTTGCATTTGTTGAGGTGTGTTACCAATAATGCATGTTCTATGTGTTTATAAAGCTTGTTTTTTTCCATCAGAAAGGAGATGATGATGATGGTGATATGGATAGTTATCAGGTATTGCTGCTGTTGCTATTAAATCACATGGCATGGGGCACAGCTAATGCTAATTGTCATGAAAGCATTTCTAGAATATTAGCACAAACAGTACTAGCTTTTGAAGTACTCTCTGATTTTAAAGACCTTTTTAATTATTTAGATTAAATTTGACCATAAACTATATTGTTTCACCTGACATCTATAACTATCAATATACCATACACTTGTATTTGTTTATGGAAAAATGCTTTTAGCTAAACTTTTTGTTAAAAATTCTCTTAATGACTTGCAAAATAATTAGAACAACAATAAAACAGCATATAAAATAAATGCAATAGATTGAATAGGTGCTTCTTTTATTTAAATAAAAAAAAACATGAGAGGTTTTTGTACATTGATGGAGTTCAGGCAAGCAGCACTGGTTTTCTTATGAAAGCTGCCTATATAACCTAACCACAACTCAACAATATTCTCAACAATTTCCAACACCATTCAGATTTAGTGAATTGCTTAATAGAATAATTCTTGCACAAAGTTGAAAGCTTTTTAAATGTATGGATATCTACATTTTTAATCTCATACAAAATCCTATTAGATTTTCAAATATAGTAATCATCCAGAATTTATTTTAAGTTTTATTCTGATTTTAATGCTGTACAAATCCAATTTTTAATCATATATTAACTTTTTAAGATATCAATGAATGCTTTAAAAAAATAATAACCTATAAGAGACTTCAGAATTAAATAATACATTTTAACGCAAATCTAAGAGAGGCTTTTAACTTTTAGGAAGCAGCAGAATTAGCCCAAGTATTAGTTTCAACATATCCTCTTAAAATAGTTTAATAGATTGTACAGTTACTTATTATTTGAAACTTAGCTTAACTACTTGTAAATTTTTTTTTCTGAGACTCAGATTTAACTCTTATCATGTACAAATCTGGATCTAATTTAAGGGGTTTATAGGGAATGAGATCGGAACCCCATTTCTTTTCTCCAGTGCAAGGTATTAATAAATTTCTGCAGGCCTTTCCCTAGTCAATCCTCTGTGATTAGATACCTTCCTGATTCTAAAGTAGATTGAAGGGAAGGTGGCTTCAGAGTCAGAATGTGGGAAAGTAAAAGTTATATACTTTTACTCCTGTTTGATTTGCATAGATCCAAATTTAAATACACAACCAAGCTGCTCTCACAAGTAGTCTGAGCCCAAATTAGCTACTAATGTGCTTCAAGCTGCTTCTTGATAATATATGCTAAGGAACAGATGAAACATTCCAGTAATGTCAAAAAGCATGAATGACTGCATGGTTTTTCGTTTTGCATGGGGATGGTTTAGTTGCATTGGTAAGAGTCAAATATGAAAATTGATGCAGTTTCAAGGGTTGTTACATTGATTTAATCAACACTTCCTTATGCTATTAAATAATTTGTTGACTGCTGCATTACTTTCCTGCTTAGATTGAAACCAAAAATTACAAAAATAATTTTGAAATAGAGAAATATTTTTATGAAAAATCTGGTGCATTTTCCAGCTTTTCTTTCTCTCTGCTATTTGCAATTTGGGTGAGCTTGCCTTTTGGGGCAATTTATTGTGACCGTTGTAACTGAAGTATTTATTCTTCCCTGTATCAATAAGAAAAAAGATTAAATAATCTTCTCCAATCAAACCTGAAGCTGCAGAAAACTAAATATGTATATTTTCATTTCAAATTTATGCTTTTTTTCCACTAGGAGGAAGATTTGAACTGTGTAAGGGAGAAGTGGTCAGAAGCGCTAATCAAACGCAAAGAATATTTAGATGAGCAAATTAACAAAATCAACAACAAAGAAGGTTTGTGAGGCTTGTGACTTAGCTTCCTTTATAACCCTTTATAATTGTTTGCAGATGGTGCATAGTGCTGTCATGGCCTCCTACAAATATTTATTTTAATATTTCAAAATCATATAGTTCAAAAAGAACTTTTAATATGGCAACCATGATGTTGTTTAGTTGATTATAATCTGAAACAGGATAGCTATTTCAGTGAGAATCATTATCATCATCATCTTCATCAGAGTTAGAAGGGATCTTGGATATCTTCTAGTCTAGCCTCCTGCTCAAACAGGAAACCCTATACCAGTTCAGATAAATGAATGTCCAGTCTCTTCTTAAAAGCCTTCAGTGATGGAGCACTCACAACCCCTGAAAGCAAGCCATTCCACTGGTGGATTGTTCTCACTGTCAGGAAATTTCTCCTTAGTTCTAGGTTGCTTCTGTCCTTGGTTAATTTCCACCCATTGTTTCTTGTTTGTGTTCTTGGTGCTTTGGAATGTAGCTTTACCCCTTTTCTTTGTGGCAGCCCCTCAAATATTAGAACTGATACCATGTCATCCTTAATCCTTCCTTTTCATTAGATTATTCTAGGGCAACCAACAATTCCTCCAACTGTTCTTCATGTTTTAGCCTCCAGCCCCCTAATCATCTTTTTTTTTTTTGCTATTCTCTGCACCTTTTCATGAGTTAGGTTAGAGCTGAGTTTTGTCCAGGATTAATTTAAAAATAATCTGCCATATCTCACTCCACCATATTAAACATATTGTTATCTTTTTTTAAAAAATGCCTCTAATATGCTGTCTCTTGCCTCCTCTGTGTGTTGCTTTGCCTTATAGAGAAAACAGACGATGACATAGAAAGAGAAGCCAGGCTTGTAGAACAATGGGTGGGATTTACAGAGGAGAGAAATGCTGTGCTGGTCCCAGCACCAAACAGTGGTATTCCTGGCGCTCCTGCAAACTGGTAGGTGGAGAGAGTCACTGCCTCACATTGCGCATTCAGTGTAAAATAAGTTCACATGAGTATCGAAATGCGGGGCTAGGAGGTTGCTGTGTTACAATGCATGTGGGATTATTTTTAATGTTAAATTTTATATCACGTCAAGCTGAGAAAAGTTAGCAGCATAAAACAATGCAAAGACAAACAGAAGCAACCCAATTGCAATAGGGTAATATATCATCATATAATAAAAAGTAAATCATTTGATCTCTTTTTTTCTCCCGTTTTCTAGAAGTGCACTTAGGCCTGGTGAAGTTTTTTAGTGCTTATCTTTAGAATAGTTTTTACAAGTCTGATTGCAATAGAAATTTGGGGGAAATAAAAAATATATATTTAATTAATTAATTTAATATAGTTAATTAGTTACTCATTCCCCAGTTTAGTACAGTAGTTATAAATTTAGATTTATTCTACTTTGTCATTCGGGCCGGTGTGGTATAAGATGTTGGACTAGGATTTGGGAATTTCAGTCATGAATGGCTTTGGCTAATCACACACTCTCTGTCCAACCTATTTTACGGATTTGTTATATGATAAAATAGAAAGAGCAAGCACCTTTTGGGTGAGACCTTAATTTATTTTGAGACAAACAGTAATAGGCTCATCCAGATAATTTGATTGTCTTTCATCCAGTAATTCAAGATGACAGCAGGTTCTGCATAATGTACTCTTTGTTAATAGTTAAAGGAAGTGTTACTATATTTTCTAAATAGTCCTATAAAGATCTAAGGATCATGATTTTCAAACTGATTAGAATTTAAGGCTGTTAGAAAGAATTTAGAGGAAGAATAGCAATAGCAATAGCAGTTAGACTTATATACCGCTTCATAGGGCTTTCAGCCCTCTCTAAGCAGTTTACAGAGTCAGCATATTGCCCCCAACAACAATCCAGGTCCTCATTTTACCCACCTCAGAAGGATGGAAGGCTGAGTCAACCCTGAGCCGGTGAGATTTGAACAGCCGAACTGCAGAACTGCAGTCAGCTGAAGTAGCCTACAGTGCTGCATTTAACCACTGCGCCGCCTCAGCGCAGTGGGGGGGAAAGAATTAGGAATGGAATGGTCAGGTTTGAGGCATTAATGGCTTACTACCTAAGTCAATGGTGGGGCATCTGTATAATTCCTAAGTGAGAACATCGCTGACATCTATCTGATGAGCTGATCAAATCTCATCTGAAATTCCAGAGTTATTGTGAAATATTATATTAGGCTGCCCATTAGCCGGGACTAGTCGCTAAAAACATTAAATCAGTGCTCCATGCTCTGAATTGATATCCCCCATGTTTCTAAGTGCCTTTCAATATGTTGGCTTTAACCCACAATTTTTATGTAGCCTGCATCAAGATAGTGTCATGGTTTTAAACTATTCAGTACATTTATTCCAAGAGAAAGTTTTAGTGAGTACCTACTTTCATGAAGTTGGAGATGCTTTATGTTCTAAGGTCAGGAGATAGTGTGTCTTTATTATAGGCCCAGTCCCTCCTATCCCCAACCTATGGAGGATTACATCTGCAGACTGACAACGTTGTCCAAGTAGGGAAAGTTGGAGATTGGACAATAGTTACCAAAAAGCATTGGGTCTAAGAATGCCCTTTGGAGGAGGATGTGAAGCATTGCCTCTTTCATAACCCAGGAGACCTATAATTTACCATTAAAATATCAATGCAAATTATGATTCAATCTATTGATTGATATGTTTCTTTCTTATTAGGGTCCCTCCTCCTGGAATGGAAACACATGTCCCTGTACTTTTCCTTGATCTAAATGGTAAGTTCCATTTTGGTATTCATGATACTGAGCTGAATTCATGATACAGTTTAGTGCTGCGTAGAAAATAGTAAGTTTTCAACTGGACCTTGGACCTGAAGTGACTTGGCAAGTACAGCATTTGTTGAGAATAGTCCAGTCTTGGGCAATGAAATCCCTTTCCAATATGGAAAGATATACTTAGGAATCTTAATAAAAAATATTGGCCATCTAGATGTCTTTCTGTTGAGGCAGTGCAGTGAAATAAACTATGGTAACTCATAAATAAAAAAGTAGCTTATGGAACATAATAATTTAAAAAATACAAATCTGTTCAAAAATTGCATGTAGGTTTTCAGCTTCTTCATAAAGGTGGGTGATAAATTAAGCAAGGAACTGGCTGTTGTTGAAGAAATCTATTCTGCTATATTTAGTTGGAATATGGATGTTTAGATGAAATATGGAAGGATTATTATAGACATTTGAATCAAGTTTTATCAAGTATTATGATACATTTAGATTGCACTTAAAATAACTTGAATACCTCCCTATCAGCAACTGTCCTCATTCAAGAATCCAGCTGTTGATATTGATTGCCAATCAAGCAGAAATCTATTTCTCAGCAATTTGTATTTAGGATTTATTTTACGGTTTTTGTGTGTTTTTATAGTTCTACCCACATGATGCTGGGTAGAATTTAAAATTAGTTCTGCCTTAATTGTAACTTCCTTTTCTTTGTGGGTAGCTGATGATCTTAGTGCCAACGAACAGCTAATAGGTCCACATGCATCAGGAGTGAATTCAATACTACCAAAGGAGCATGGAAGTCAGTTTTTTTATTTGCCGATAATAAAGCACAATAAGGATGAGGTAAATAGATTTATGGTTATTCTGGTTCTATTACTAGTGGTCTGTTATACAAATAATATTATTTCACTCAAAACTCTTTAATACTCATTATTTCTTATAGTTGGGAATTCTGGGAGTGGCAGTTCTAATAAGAGGACACCAGATTTACGAAAGCAGCATTAGTTAGAGCTTCACTGTAATCCAAATGTTAAATAAGATATACGATTGCATATTTTTCTTAATGTAAAAATACGTAAAAGATCTTCCTTACACTGCAGAAGGATATCCTAAAACTAAGTTGCTCCTCCCACTTGGCCTAGACTTTTCAATGAGGATATGATAAATGTGAAAGCATTTAGGTCAACAAAAGAAGAGAATATTTGTAGTTTAGGGTTGAACTGTGTGGGGTTCTTGGTGCTCTCTTGAGCTTTGTTGTTTTCTTGCAGAGTTTTCATTACTAACATCAGTTTTAGAAGGGGGGGGGAATTAGCTCTCATTTTATATACAAATATATATTGCCCTGTCAGGGTTGGTGGGAGTGGTCTTAGAATGGCAGTTAGAAGCATAATTATGAATTCTAGCACCAGCCCCCTCTCAACTTTAACAGGTAATGGGGTATTGCTTTAGTCGTCTGTTAGATGTCTCAATGTACACTTCATTATCTATGATAAATGATTTTCTTCAAGAAAAGGTATCTTTACCCTTAAGATCCACATAGAAGTGAATTGCATTTTCTATTTCACCTTCAACCAAACTATCCCTTTAGATTTCAGCCACTGCAGCCTGGGACTCTTCTGTACATGATTCAATTCACCTAAACAGAGTGACACCTCAAAACGAGAGAATATATTTGATTCTGAAAATTACAGTCCAACTCAGCCATCCTGCTGCAATGGAATTAGTGTTACGTAAAAGGATTGCTGTTAATATTTATAATAGGCAGGTAAGTGATATCTTATATACCCTATGTCAGTGATGGCTAACCTTTTTCTAAAGATGTGCCAAAACTGTGTGCGTGTGCTCACACACCTGAGCATGCGCAAGTGACCCCCCCCCCCACCGCTCGAGCAACCCCTGCGTGTGGGGGGAATTTTCACCCTCCCTGGGCTCTGGAGGCTTTCCAGCGGGCTGGGGAAGCCGTTTTTGCCCACCCCAGGCTTCAGGAAAGCTCCCAAAGCCTGGGGAGGGCGAAAAACAGGCCCAAACAGAAATTTGGGAATGAACTTCCGGTTGGCCTGTTGGGCTGTTTTTCGCCTTCCTCCGACTTCAGGAAAGGGAGGGTGAAAAACGGGCCCAACAGGCCGACGGAAGTTCATTCCCAAACTTCTGGGTGGGTTGTTGGGCCTGTTTTACTCCCTCTCTAGGCTCCGGAGGCTTTCCTGAAGCCCGGGGAGGATGAAAACGGCCTAACCGGAAGGCATGTGCGCCAGAGCTAAGGGCTGCCATGGGTTGCTGTGCCGGCAAATATGGCTCCACATGCCACCTGTGGCATGCGTGGCATCACAGCCCTATGCCATTTCCCATCATACATTTTAGCATTATAGTTAAATCTCATTCATCCTTGAAAAGTTCACATTTAACTGTTTTATGTTCTATTACTTATTAGATACATTCCCACTTAGTTTTGCAGTTTGAAAGCATTTCACATGGACTTAAATGATTGATGTGTGTTGAACCATATGGAAAAAATAACATACTCTTTCTAAAGGTTCATATATGTGTTGTGCCTGAAGTAGATTTGAGAAAAAATATTCAATACATATTTGATACACTAGTTTTTGCTCAATTGCGGTTTAACTTTTTCCCTAGAGTTTTACACAAAGTCTCAAACGAAGAATATCTCTTAAAAACATATGGTATGCTTGTGGTGTGACCTATGAAATAGTATCCAACATACCAAAGGTAAGTACAATTGTGCTCCGATCAAGAAAATGGAATACCTAATTGTTGTTTTTTTCATATTAAGTCATTCTGATATGAACCTTGTTGCAGACTGAACTATGTAAGGTTGGAATCATGCATTAAACCTAAAATTTACTTTTTAGGCCACAGAAGAAATTGAAGACCGAGAGACGCTAGCTCTGATGGCAGCCAGAAATGAAAATGAGGGTACCTCTGATGGTGAAACATACATTGAAAAATATATACGTGGGGTATTACAAGTGGAGAATATTTTGAGTCTTGAACGCCTGAGACAGGTGAATAGAAAAAAAGCTTTAGGCTTTATTGCATTTGGTTGTTAGGTATGAGATGTATTTGAATCTGAATCAGAAAAGGTCAAGGGTTGATGGTAAAGAAGCACTCATATTTGAGACAGGCCTGGGCACGATGCTGTTAGTGCCTCCTTACTCAAACATGCATTTTCATGGGAGTGAATGGCTACCATGTGAACCAAGATAGGATAGGGTTTCCTTGAAGGAGGTGTCAACAGGTGTGGCATGTCTACCCATGAGCCCTCCAAAGCATTTTTTTCCCATCTGATCTGAAGCACTTTGAATCCTGAATGTTTTCGTAATGTTGTCATAACTCTGGTATCAGGTAGTCCTCGACTTACAACCACAATTGAGCTCAAAATTTCTTTTGCTAAATGAGACATTTGTTAACTGAGTTTTGCCCCATTTTACGACTTTTCCTCTCACATTACTTCTGCTGACTGCCGGCTGCCTGCAATTTGGCAGTTCGAATCTCACCAGGCTCAACAAGATTGACTCAGCCTTCCATCCTTCCGAGGTCGGTAAAATGAGGACCCAGATTGTTGGGGGGGGGGGCAATATGCTGACTCTGTAAACCACTTGAGAGGGCTGTAAAGTGGTGTATAAGTCTAAATGCTATTGCTGTTTGTTAAGTGAATCCCTGCAGTTGTTAAATTAGTAACATGGTTGTTAAGTGAATCCGGCTTCCCCATTGATCTTGCTTGTCAGAAGGTTGCAAAAGTTGATCACATGACCCCGGGACAATGCAACAGTCATAAATATGAACCAGTTGTCAAGCATCTGAATTTTTATCATGTGACCATGGGGATGCTGCAATGGGAAAGATTGTATAAGTCACTTTTCTCAGTGCCATTGTAACTTTGAATGGTCGCTAAATGAACTGTTGTAAGTCGAGGACAACTTGTAGATGGCAGATCACCGTAAAAACTTACTTTTTGAAATATATTTTAAAATGATGAGCAGTCATTGCTACATCTTGAAGTAATAAAAATGGTTATCACTGGAATGCAACAGCAAAGAAAGAACATGCTATAAATAAATGAGGTTCCTATTTATTCTGAAATATGATTTATGTTGCAATCTTCATATATTCTGAGAATGGAGCCTTGTTTCTAAATAGATATATAAACATATAATATTGCTTGTTAATTGTCTAGCTCTTTTTTTTAAAAGATTTTTTTATTTTTGATTAAGCAGACAAACACAACACACACACAAAAATCATCTTTCGTTACATATTGTAGAAGTGTGTCAATTGGTTACAAATAACTTTCGTGCATCTTTTCCACAGTCATTAGTTATAGTTCATATCACATTGTATATTTTAAATCAAAAATCTTTATATATCTTACTATCAACATCCCACAATTCTCATTTGACTATAATTGTTTTAACGTCCTTTTGCATGAAATAATCCAAAATTAAAAACACAACCACATAATGACATTTCATTAATTATTTCTAATATCATCCAATACACCTTTATAACATGTTCTAAGTAAGAATTAATGATGTTTGTTAACAAAATGTCTAGCTCTGTTAAAGTAAGTAGAATTCAGCATATTCCTTCTATTTTAACACAGGCAGTCACTGTTAAAGAAGCTCTTTCTGCTAAGACTCGACACCTGCAAAGGAGCATTAGCACACCAAATGTTCACAATGTAAGATAATCTTCTAAAATGTTGCACTCCTGTATTACTATAAATGTTAATGTCATAGTCAAATGGGTACAAATTTCAGATTGTGTAATAAGTGGGAATTTCCTGCAATACAAAATTAGCAATTTCTTCTAGTTTATTTGGGACATTTTATTTATTTATTTACTCACTTTCTAAATCTGCCCAATCCACAGAGCAGCTCAAGGTGGTTTACAGAGGATTAAAAACACACTACAATAACAAGGAATAATAATAACAATAATAAAAAAGATAAAGCATTTATGCACAAGAAAGAGAGAAACTTCAGTTATATCACGTCCAGCTGGTCCACAAACTGAACCTACCCAATATCTGCCAGCTTTGTGAAGGCATTCTGAATTAAAAACAGGGTTGGGGTAGGATAAGCATACTCCTGGGCTCATAACATGTTGTTTAATTGATGGGACCTTTGTGTGCAAACTTTGCCTGCTCTTATAGGATGGGCATTGGGCAGAAAAGTGGTCCTGCTAATATCCAGATTAAGTTATAGAATGGAAAAATGGTTTAAGATAAGTAGTAGTTATAAGAAGAGCTATGGTGGCGCAGTGATTAGAATGCAGTATTGCAGACTATTTTGCTATTTGCCAGCTGCCTGCAATGTGTGTAAAATGAGGACCCAGATTGTTGGGGGCAATATGCTGACTCTGTAAACCGCTTAGAGAGGGCTATAAAGCACTATGAAGTGGTATATAAGTTTAAGTGCTATTGCTATTAGGAAATTTGCCTCTAAAATAAATTGCTTTCTAAGCCACCTATAATCTTTCTGTCAGTGGTTGTCTATGTCAGTTGAATAAATGTTTTAAAAAGACATTTAGAAATCTCAGTTGTATTTTTTGAAAATCCAGGAACTATTTGGTAGATACACTCAAAATTACATTTAGAAAAATCAATGCTAAATATATGATGAATTGTAGATTAAGCTTTGTTTACTATGAATGTTAGTATCATGTACAAATATGTCAAAATTTAGTAGTAGTTAGCCCGGGAGTGTAGTGCAATTTCATAGCAGGTGGATAACATTCATTATATTAAAATTTGTTATGGTTGTTATTTTAGGTATCTTCTAGTCGATTAGATCTTTCTGGCTGTGATGAAGATAAGGTATTGGAATTATTGGCAATATATTTAGTATTTTAAAGTATTTTGAAAATATGATTACAAATCCTTTTTTTCTTCATTTTTAATACAAGATTATATAGTATCGTTTAAAATCTTATATAGCAACAATTAGGAAAATGATTGAAGATTGTTTAGAATAAGTATTTGGTATAAGTAGAAAAAAAAATCAGTGAATACTTGTTAAATTCAACAGAATGTTTCCTTTTGATAGATGAGGGAAATTATAAAAATAGCTACAATGCAATTGTACCAATTACAAAGATACCTAGAAGGTTTTTTTATTTCTTACACACCAATAGTTATAGGATGTTTTTGCACAATATGCCACTGTAAAGCATTGGATAGTTGGAACCATGTTTATTCAGTCAGTGCTGAAGGATAAGTCTTTTAGCTTGCAATAGCATTAAAACAGTTAAACAATATAAATACTTGAATTTTTAATTGTTTCATGGGTGTTAAAATATATAATCAGTCACAGATTAGTCATTGTTTAATCACCATTTGTTCAATGACTGACCACTCAAAATGATGATGGCACTAAAAATAGTAGTTATGGCTGGTCCTTGAAGTTATGACCGTTGCAGCAATCCTGTGGTACTTGGTACCCTACCCATGTTTATGACTACAGTGAACACTTCAACTCCCCCTAGCCCCATGTCTTTTGGCCTTGTGAAGGGACAGTGGTTGCCTTGGCTGGGCACACCTCGTCAGCAATGGAATCTTTGTCGCATAAAATATAATCTAAAATATATTGAAATGTTTGACCTTGATATTAATACTTCCCATGAAGTAGGTGAAATAGGAAGCTTTAATTTTTATTCCATTCAATCAATGAAAATTGCATATAAAATTGAATAATTGCTAACAATGTTTTATAGAAGCAATTTTAGATTTCTTTGTGTCATAAGATTTAATAATCACTTGTAATAGACCAGGGGTTTCCAAGGCTGAAAATGTTACAAATCCAGACTGGGATTATCAGTAGGTTTTGTAATTGTAAATACTACCAGAGAGTCATACTAAATAGGCAACTTTTGTCATTGGATGGGATAATGATAAATATTAATCACTATTAACTAAGCGATCCCTAACTATTTTGGCACCAGGACCGGTTTCGTGGAAGACAAGTTTTCCACGGGGCGGTGGCAAAGAGGAATGCATAACTTGGATCCCTTGCATGCACACTTTACAGTAGGTTTCATGGCCCAATTTCTAACATGTATGGACTGGTTCTAGTCTGTGACCTAGGGGTTGAGAACCCCTATATTAACTGATCCAAAGCCATACAATCATAAAACATGATGTACTGCTCCAATCCAGCAGTGATGTGAAACTAGAGAGGAAAGAGGAATTTCTGTTGAAAGCAAATGAAAACGTTGCTATTTTACTTGAAAAGTAATGTATTTTTTTCTTCGTTTACCTCACAAGGTTTGGCTGGAAGGTCATCTAGATGCCATAGACTGTTCTAGTTATCAAGATATATCATGTTATGGTACTTTACCAAGGGATTCGCCTCATAAAAATAAAGATAACAATGGTAAGGTTTTCTTTTGTTTCATTTACTAGACTATTGATGAAATTATAAACTAGTAAAAGAGAATTAATAGTGTGAAATATAAACCCTGTTGCAGTTGTTTCATGTGCAACTTATGCAGGCCAGACAAGTTTTATACTGATGTAATCTAAGCAAATAATATTTTTGCGCAGCCACAAATTTAGGACACTCTGAATTCCCAGATTAATCTGTCTTTCTAGGATTCTGTTGGCAACCTAACCCTTTTCAAGAAATAATGTTGCTAAACATAGAAAGTCATTTCTTGTCCGCTGTTTTTTTAACAAAGCCATACCATACAGGATTTTAGATTCAAAGTTGAAAAGATCTTTTAAAACGCAGCTTTTCCCCCTAGCATGAATCTAAAACTCCTAAAATGAGCTGTATCTCTTTGAGATTGTGTTGCTGCCTTCCATGGCTGCAACATAATCACAGGAAAATATATATTTGGGGCAAGGAGTTGCAAATAGATATTGCACAATTACTCCAAAGTGCCTTTTGTCTTTGAATTCTAAGTGGTACACAGCCCTATTTCTTACCTTATCTTTTTTTTTTTTACTTTTTTTTTTTTTTTACTGTAAATGTGTTTTTATTTTCCATTTTCATTTTCGTACAGTCACATATATACTGTGCAGAACCGGGGCCATATAACATTAAACAATAAACACAGCCATTCCTCTTGTCAATAATACCCCCAAAAATAGAAACCCAATGTACCTCTTCGACCCACCATACACCCTTTCTTTCGCCCCCCTCCAACTTTCCATCTTCCCTCCATCATTCCCCTCTACCCTACTTCCCCTCCCCCTCTACCACTCCTCTCTCCTGATACACTCCCTCCCTTCTCACCCTCCCTCCAATCCTCTCTCCCACCCTCTCTACCCCTCTTTCTTCTATCCCTCTACTCCTCCCTTCGGTGTATTTCTACTATCTATTAATATATTCAGCTTGACCTATTTTTACACTGGAATTAAAGAGTAACAGTATACAAGTGCAATCGCGTTACTTTGAAATCTAACACATACTATATATCCCCCTCCCCCCTCCCCCCTAAGACCCCACCTCCCTTCCCCCCCCCCCCGACTTCCCAGAGCCCGTACACGGTGTAGATTTTTAACAAACACAGTCTAAAATATATTAAGACAAAGGAAATTTAAAAAAAAGTCAATAACATCTCTGCATTGAACTCAGCTTCTTCCTGTTGCACTAACTTTGAGCAGTTTAGATTATTCCTAATCTTAAGCATAGGCTATCTGGAATTTCTTAGTCCCGTATTTGTTTTTAAATATGGGATTTCTTACCTTATTTTGATATATCGTTATTCCTTCAGATTTCTCAGGTTCTATATTTGATTTTTCCATATCCCATCTCTGGCTTAGATCCAGTTTTCTAGATACTATTTTCTGATGTTAAGGGTGTGGTATTAATATGTACAGATCTGAATCTGTAGGACTCCAGAGGATTAATGCTTAAACTATGCCTTTAATTAAGGGCGGTTTTACATTCATATGCTCATCCAGCCAAGCAACGCATCCTCCAGGCATTATGCGTTGATAGTATTATCTTATAAAGTTAATGAGGTAATAAAAAGGATTCATCACTGTTATCCTGGTCTTTTGCTAAAACATTTGAAATGGTAAAAGGCAATCTATTGGGGATCACTTAAATAGATACAGAAGGTGATCATTTAAATTAATAAATACAGAAAAATTCTTTTTATTATCTCATTATACATATGAGTATTTTACTGTTTCATAGAAGGCAATGCATTTTTGTTTTTATACTGTTCTTATTGCCCACAATGTTATTTTAATATAGGAATTTACTTATTTTTTAATTAATAACATGTAATATTTTTGCATTTTCCAATGCATATAAATGCCCCCCAATGATTAGCACATTTTATATAAAGCAGTTTCCATATTCATTTGAATTTGAGAACCTGGGTTACAACTTTTTCATTGTTTAACAAATTATTAGCAAATTATTCTGCGTTCTGCCATTAGTGCATGTTGCATTTGGCGTAATAACATTACTACAAAGAGAGAAAATTCTCTGTGAATTCTACAGGAGAAAATTCTATAGAAGGGAAGCATACTATGTGCATATTTATGCAGTATGATTTCTTAAAAAGCTATTTAAAGAAAAAAAGCTAAAACAGTATTGTCAAAGATAAATGTTATTGTGGTGTGTTTTTAATTACCTATGTAGATAATATCAAGCTCCACATAGGTGACATGATAAAGGAAACAAAACCACAAAAACATATTTAATGAAGGTGTGAGGCAAAATACATAAATAAAAAGAATAGTGAGAGAGCATATTTCCATTCAGGACCATACTGAGTTAGTTAAGATGAAATCTTTCTGAAAAGCTTGTTCCTGCAGCTTTGTGGTCTCTTCTCACCTTTAAATATTACTCCTCTTTTGTTCCTTCCCTCAATGCTGCACACCACAAATGTTACTTTAATATGCTCTGGCTACCTAGTAACAGTTTAGTAAACTGAATACAAAATTAGAGGATGTTTTGGTGAGAAAGAATCTTATGGTTCAAAAAGTATTTGCTGTACGGAAATTTCCCAGGTGTTGGATACTATTCATGGAATATTTACCATCTGTTTGCATTAAAAACAAACAAACTTTGAAATGGTGCTTATCAATTTCTGATGCTGCTCATTCTCCTAGAATGATAGGATGAATAATAGGATTAGTGAATCTGAGAAATGTAAATGATCAATATTCCTCTGTTAGTTTTCTGAATAAACAGTGCGTTGACTTTAAGAACAAAACCACTAGAGACATTAATAAACTGATGACCAGATATTTTGTGCAGCTTTATTTGCCTTTCACAACATTTGCTGATTTATTTTTAAATTGATGTTCAGATAATGAATGCTTGTGGTGTTTTTATTTTGCAATCAGAGAATCTACAGACATCAAGTATCAGTTCATTTAAAGCTTTCGCTCCACAACCACCCAAATTTTTCAAACCATTAATGCCAGTGAAAGAAGAGAACAAAAAGGCCTCTCTGGAGATGCAGCCTCTACTTAGCAAAGAGGTAAGTAGTACCTCTTTGTAGTAGGAAGAAATATAGGTATTAGTAACATTATATTAGTAATAATATTAGACCTTATATGCGGATAGTAATTATTTTTACCTAGGAAGAAGCTCACAGCTTATGAAAGCATTTGGAATTGGGTATTAAACTTGGTCTGTTTATTTAAATGGGGTACTATTTCACTGTCACCTCACTTTGGTAAACATTCTTGCATGTATTATATTTTTGCTTAAACATGTTTGCATGTATAAATGTCTAACCTGAGCTGTCATATCTGTAGCATTGTGTTTGAAGCAATGTTTTTAAAGTCAAAGTTCATTTTGCATGTATTTCTATAATTAATTTAACTGCTACGCCTACATTATTTTAATAAGAGAATAAGAACCTTTTGTGTTGTGCTAACATGCATGGTTGAATGTCAGTATTTTCTTTGTGTGATGTTTTGTGTATCTTAACCTTTGCAGAGCATGCCATCATCTCAGGTATATAATGCTGATTGTGTTGTGTTGTCGTCAGGAAATAATGGCAATAGCATGCCATTAGAACTCAATAACATACAAGAGGCAAAGACTGTAAGTGTTGCATTCGTTTCTGACTTAAAGCCTGATGGCCATTGTAAATACGCATTTACGCTCCAGCTATAAAGGGAAAATGCATGTATACAGTATTCTTTATTGCATGGTGGTGCTTACGAAAGTGATAAAATCCATACATTGATATTTTAGACCAATCATTTATTTATAATATTTCACTTTTTAAAAAGAGGATATGATTTAAAGATTTTTTTTTCATTCCCCCCCCCCAAACTAGGAATGAAATCCGAAAAATTGACTCTGATTCAACTTTTACCAGTCTTCTAAAACTTTTCATTTTTAATTTATAGAGTACTTAATTGAAAGTGATAACTTACCTTAGACGGAGCACAGTTAGTATTAAAAAATATGTAACAGGCAAGTTTGGCATTCACTTTGCATTCACTTTGTATGTATATGTGCACACATTCATGCATGCATGGACCAACTCAATAAAATATAGAAGGCAAAATCCAGATTTAACACACATAACAGGGCATTAAAATAGATTTTCCTGCTCTTCTCACAACCAGCCTTTTAATTCCTTGATAATAGGATATAGAAAGTCAAGGGACACTATTGAATAAAGGTTGATGTGGGGCATGGGACAGAGTGAGAAGTGAAAAGTCCTTCAAGAAGCAGGGTTCTTTCTTCCTTCTCTTTACCTTTGCTCTAGAGAACTAGGAATTTTTTTGACAAGTGTTTTTGGAATTTGAGAGGTTTCCTATCCTGTTTTTTTGTTGTTGTTGTTTTGATTTTGGTCAAAACCAACAGAAAATATATGGCAAATCTGTTTTAAGGCTCATCAACTAAACATACTTCAGAATGCTTAAAAGAAGAACTAGAACTGTGACGGCAAACCTATGGCATGCGTGCCACAGGTGGCACGTGGAGCCATTTGCCAGGGCACCTGAGGACTTCCAGGCTGCTCGTAGTGTCGCTTTATGCCATAGTGTCATTTTCACCATCACTGAACTAGAACATGCTTATTCTCTTCTATATTTAAAAATCTTAGCCCTATCTTTCTAGTTGCATTCCATTATATTAAACAATTATACCAGTGGTCTCCAACCTTCCCAACTCCATGGACTGGTAGTGGTGGGGGTGGTAGGGGGTGGCAGTTTTGGGCATGTGCACACCACTTGCAAATATGGAGCTTCATGTACCCACCCGTTCTGGCCACTTGTTCTGCGCAGTCCATGGACCAGGGTTTGAAGACAATAGTATAACTATGTATAACTATAATCTATGACTATAGGTAATCTTTGACTTACAACAGTTCATTTAGTCACCGTCTGAAGTTACAACAGCACTGAAAAAAGTGACTTATGATCATTTTTTACACTTATAAACGTTGCAGCATCCCCTATGGTTATTTGATTTACATTCAGATGTTTGACAACTGAGTCATATTTATGATGGTTGCAGTGTCCCAAGGTCATGGGATCCCCCTTTGCAACCTTCTGGCAAGTAAAATCAATGGGGAGGCCAGATTCACTTAACAACCGTGTTACTAACTTAACGGCTGCAGTGGTTCACTTAACAAATGTGGCAAGAATTGATGTAAACTGGAGCAAAACTCACTTAAATTTCTCACTTAGCAACAGACATTTTGGGCTCAATTGCGGTCCTAAGTTGAGGACTACCTGTACTACATTTCCTATTACATTTATAAGCCAATTTCTAGCTGAAGTCATCTAGCCATTCTTACTCAGTGTCTTTTTCTGCATAGTAATTCAGAGTATTACTGCTTAATGTGGGTTCCACCACAAAACCGCGTTCGACTAAAGCGCGCTCGACGATGATGTCATCACAGCGCGACGAAAAAAGCACGCTGTAAACGCTAAAGCTAAAATTAACCCCTAAACCTAAACCTAAACCTAACCCCCCTAAACCTAACCCTTAACCTAACCCTTAACCTAACCCTTAACCTAACCCTAAACCTAACCCTAAACCTAACCCTTAACCTAACGCTAAACCTAATCCTAACCCTTAACCTAAACCTAACCCTAACCCTAACCCTTAACCTAACCCTAAACCTAACCCTTACCTTAACTTGAATCGGCTTGCTTTCAAAGCGCTATTTAAAGCGCCCTTTTTTCCCCACGGTCGCTGTTGTCGCCCTGGTGATGATGTCAGCGACGCGGTTTAATCGGGCGCGCTTTAGTGGAGCGTGGTTTTGTCGTGCCATGCTTAATGTGACAGGAAAGCTGAATATAAAATGCCCAATATATATTACAGCAATACATTAAAAATATACTTTTACAAGAAGTATATTTTGTATACAGCCATGTTTTTGCAATTTAAGATTGAGATGCATGAGATTTCCTTTAATATTTTTTACTTTTAGTGTAAGCATCCAGAATCCTTTGGGAGCTGGGAGCTCTAAATTTCATAAATAAATATGTTGAATATTCCATGTGAACATTTCAGTTCAGTAATATGAATATTGATAAACCCTTTATTCTTAAACTGTTATAAAAATCTGATGTGTGCACCAGCTAACTATTATGAATAGTAACCCTGTGACATACATTCAAAGGTAACAATACATTTATGTTAGAATCTAAATATATTATAGTAACGTGTAATGTAACTTAAACTCATATGGAGTAACCAATGTTCTAAATTATCATTCTAAATTTATAGACAGCTAAATATTATAGCCTATACCACAAATTGCTTAGTTCCCTTTTTATTTAAAAGCATTTATCAAATAACATCTTGGTCAAGATTCAGTGCTTTTATCACGTAAAACCACTTTATTCATGCACAAAAAATGTGGGTTTTTATTGTCTTGTTGATACAATGCTGCCAAAAACTAATTTTGCCCTGGCTTTTATTTCTTCTCTGGAAGGATTCTTCAGAGTAGAAGAGGGTTGCCAGGAATTTCCCCCTTGTTCCAGGACATTGATTGGATATATTGTATTGTTGATAACTTAGCTAATGAAGGATAAGACAAGAAGATTCTGAAATGATTAGACCATTTTGGACTAGTTTTAAAAAGTCTGTTGAATGGTGAGCCCATTTTATAGATTACTGGATCTAAGACATTGAAATAAATTTTAGTAACAGTATGACTGAAGTTTGGCCAGAATGTTTCAAACCACTTTTAGTACTGATATATTTCCAGAATGAAGTATTGTATTTAGATTACATAGTGTTGTTTTGACATGCTCAGATAGTTAAAATAGATAGCTATAATGTGTAACTTTGAATATATCAGAAAATAGCAACGTCTGTTATACTAATAAGTGAACAGTATTGTCCAAAAATCACTTGACGGGGAAAAATTGTTGGCCAGAGAATGTTGCTTTAATTTTTTGAAGCTGTCTCAGAAAACAGCACAAGATCTATGAGATTTAAGCCTAAAGACAATCATAATGTCCTTTTTTAAAATACAAGAATCCCCTCCCAGTGATAATAGTCAAGAGGTAAACAAATATAAAATAGGTAAAATGCAGTAAAGAAGAACTTAGCTTTATTATTGATCCTGTTCAAAAGGCCAGATTGAAAGAGAAAATTTGAACTCTTTTCTTAAAAGCTGAAACAGCAGATAAGGGCAACTTCTAGCTTGGGATTGTCTCCTCCGTGGCCACCCAGCAGTAGATACCTGAACTACTGAAGGAAAGTCTCTTTAACTGTAGTGCCTTCATATTGAGACAAATTTGTTTGGAGCGTTAGAGATTATAGTTAACAGCATACATTCTATGTGAATTATCTGTTGATGGCTGCTGCTGATTTAGCAAAAATACACAATGATATTGTAGAAACAAAGAATCACTCTGCAATGGAAATTCTGGAGCTAAATCATAGATTAGCGGGTGTAATTTGCTTTGGTGGCCAAAGGCATAATTTATGTCTTCTGTCATGATAGAAGCTTTTACGTAAATTTTAATTTCCTTGCAATAATGATGGTTGCAAAGCCATATAAAAATTACACATTATTATGAGAGGTAGGAACATTCCTTTTATCTTGATTGCCTGTGGTTGATAATTGCTACCTACTATTCATATAAGGTTTAGGTTTTTTAGCAACTGATCTTTTGAATAGTGCCATAGTAAGCAATATTTCACTTTAGGCCAGTTTAGATGGTAGCACCTAGCCAAGCTAAGCAAAGCTGGTTCCGGTTAGTATTAGCAATAGCACATAAACCTATATACTGCCCTGACTGATATACTGCTCCACAGTGCTTTATAGCACTCTCTAGGAGTTTATAAGATCAGCATATTTCTCCTAACAATCTGGGTCCTCATTTTACTGACCTCAGAAGATTGGAAACCAACCTGTCAACATCAGCATCAAACTCCAGACTGTGGGCAGAGTCAACCAGCAATACTGCATTCTAACCACTGTGCCATCAGGGTTCTCACTGTTAGTCCCTAGATAGGAGAGAACTAGGAGGCCCCAGACCAGTGTTTTTCAACCTTGGCAAATTTAATCCATGTGGCATGCATGCTGCATGTGGAAATCTGACAATTGAAGCCCACACATCTTAAATTAGATTAGGAAATTGAAAGAACCAACATGGAAGAAGATAATGGCAGACTATTCATATTGTCCAGAAAACTGCTAGGTCTTATTTCTGTATTCACCAGGAACTGGTGCTTTTTTTTCTAAAGCACTAAACATATTTTTGGAAGTGTGCATTGCTTTTCAAACTATAAATTGTAGAACAAAATTTCATTGGAAAAAAGGAAAATTTTCTAGTATCTGAATATCCATTAAATACCAAAGTTTTATGAATGCCTGATTCATTGCATTCCTTTTATAATTCAGATTTTTAAAAGTGTGATCATCTGTACAATTATGTTAGGGCATAAAGTTGTAAAATGGGTATGTTGTAAAAGGTGTAGGCATTTATGTTAGATTTTTTTTCCTGGATTTTCCATATTTTATTGTAATTGTCATCCCAATACACTTGTGCTAATAGTTTTTTGTGATAGTTAATTGCATATTTTCATTTAATTCCAGCATTAATTCTGATTGTGTTGTTATCTGAATAAATAAGTTATAGGTACAGTTAACAGATTATTTGTATTTTTAGAGAATGATATTAACATCTATGTTGTGATAATAGTTTAATCAGAATGTTAAATTAGAACCTGATATTATTCAAACTCTTAGATGCTGGAATCTGAACTTAGTTTTGCACCACATAGCTTCATGTTCATTTTTCTTAAATCATACTGTACACCATGTAATCCATTCTGGCAAACTGTTAAAACAGAATGAATATATATATTTTTTAAAGTATGGGGAGTGAAGGAATATCAAACATCTTGATGGATGCATGCCATTTTCTGAATAAACTTTATACATCTTTGTAGATTCCAGCTGTAGAGCTTCTTAGACCTGGCAAATAACAACTTTCATTAATACAAAAACACATGTTGAGTATAATATGAATAGCAGATGCTCTTTAAAAGTAAAACTAATAAATTCCACCAAAGTAAAATAAAATGAAATTCATGCCAGGAGATTTTAGTATTTGGAAAAATAGCATTATTTTCCTATGTTGTTCCATTGTAACAAGGCTAACATGTAATAAAGAAATTATTCTTCATTAAAAGCGAATTTAATGGGAGGTACCCATTACTGTTATTTATAAAAGAGTTTCAGACATATATTAAACCCTTTTTTAAAGTTTACAACCTGAATATTTAATAGCTTCATTCTGTTTTACATAATAGTCATTTATAATTTTATTAAAATATAAGATTTTTTTTCCTTTTGTTTCTACATGTTGGAAACTGCCATAACCCAAAGCCTCAATTGAATTGAATTTAATGATAATACAATTAACAAAAGTAACCGTTTCTTTAGATCAGTTGTAATACTTGCATGTATAATTTGACATAATTACAATTCAATATAATTATAATGAATGAAGTAAATAGTTACTATTCATGTTGTTTTATCTGATGTAATAAATTGCTAGTTTTGAAATGATAAGACTACTAGAATTGTTGAAACATTACACTAGGTTCTCACTATATGCTGACTAAACAATTAATCAATGAAACAACTGCCTCCAGAAGTTGTGAATGCTCCCACACTGGACGTTTTTAAGATGATGTTGGATATCCATTTGTCTGAAGTGGTGTAGGGTTTCCTATCTAAGCAGGGGGGTTGGACTAGAAAACCTTCAAGGTCCCTTCCAACTGTTATTCTATTCGATTCGATTCTATTCTAAACAATATCACAGTAACTTCTTTACTTAGGCATTAATCATATCCCTTGTTCATTGATGACTTATCTTTCCTTTGTTTAAAATGTAGGAATATTGATATCACATTCTTATTCTTTAGCAGGACTCTGAGGAAGATGATGATTTGGAGATTAATAACAAGAAACCCTATGTGCCCGTGGAATTTGCTGACTTCAGTGTTTACAATGCTAGTCTGGAAAATAAGGAATGGTTATCCACTAAAGGAGATTGTACAAACTCTTGTGTTACTGAGAAAGAAGTATCTCGTAGCCCCACCACAAGCAGTATTACAAGTGGCTATTTTTCTCATAGTGCCTCTAATGCAACTTTATCAGATATTCTTATTCCATGTAGTGAAAGCACGGACCAACTAGCCAATCAGACGAGGGATTTGGATTCAAATGACCATTCTGTAGCACACCTAACCCATGTTTTGAAATCATCAAACCAAGGAGCTTCAGAGGGAGAAAGGGACTTTGCTAAATGTAAAAAAACAGTATCGCCAATCACAGGAACTTGTGCCTTAGCAACAGAAGTTCAAGTGTCTGAAAGCACAAGTGTAAATGCTCCAGGGTTACAGTGTTCCTCTTTGGATTCCTCCACTAACAAACTTGAGATTGAATTTTCATCTCGAGAAGCAACAGTTGAGCACATTTCAAATGTTTTTGAGGATCATGCATTTACAGAATTCATGGGTGTTGATGACGCAAAAGAATTTGAATGTTCCGCAAGTACAACTTCTAACAGAAAAAAAAAGTTCTTAGTAGCTGGAATGAACTCTGTCATATCTTTCTCAGAAAATGTTCATGACCAAGATAGTGCTTTCAGCTGTCTGGAATCCGGATCGGTGGAATATGAGCTGTCTAGTGTTGAAAATCCTTCGTTGAACGCCAGAGAAAAAGAGTCTTCCAATTGCCAGCAGTGTGCAACTCTCCCAGCAGGTGATTTCGTTAGAAAAAATCATTTAGATGCCCCACATTCTGAAGATACTATTTCTGAAGGACATCCTAACTGGTTGACAGTAGGGGAGCAAGTATATATTGATGATAATAAGACTGGCACAGTAAGATACATTGGGCCTGTGGATTTTTCAACTGGTACTTGGGTTGGCATTGAATTACACATTCAAATGGGTAAGATTTCAATTATTTCTATAAAATATTTAGAATCTTATACCAGCAAATTATTTAGTAATACAGGTAGTCCTTGGCTTACAATAATTCATTTAGTGACCGTTCAAAGTTACAATGCCACTGAAAAAAGTGACATGACTGTTTTTCACACTTACGACTGTTGCAGCATCCCCATGATCACATGATTAAAATTCAGATGCTTGCCAACTGATTCATATTTATGACAGTTGCATTTTCATACGCTTACCTTCTGCCAAGCAATGTCAGTGGAGAAGATAGATTCACTTAATAACTGTGTTACCAACTTGAACCCTGCAGTGATTCACTTAACAACAGTGGGAAGAAAAGACTTTTGGTGATTACATGGGCGTATACATGGAGATCTCTTGGCAATGTTTTCAGAACTGATACTTTCTTCTTAGGATTGAGAGAGTGAGTGATTGACCAAAATCAACTAGATTTGTGCCCAAGAGAGGTCTGGAAATCAAGATCCCTTATTTGTGGTCAGCACTTCTCATCTGCTAAGGCAAACTGGCTCTCTCATGTTGTCTTAGTAGAGTGGAATTATAAACTTGTTAAGAGACATCTTCTGCAATAAATTCACTATCTACTAAAACAGTTCCTCACAAAACAGTTCTTCCTTTAGCTGGAGAATCTCAGTCCAGAGACGATAATATTTTAAGGAATATTTGCATAGTTCTAGAAATCAATTCCTCTGATGGTTATAAATCTTTCAATCTAATTCTTACTAAAATTGCAGCATAACAAGGTGATAGTGTAACTTTTATTTGCTTTCAGGAAAACATGATGGAACTGTAAAAGGCAGAGAATACTTCCATTGCAAGCCACAACATGGGATATTTGTTCGTCCCGAATGCCTTGCTAAATCACCAGCTCAAGTCAAGTTACGCAGTAGAACTTCACAATCTCAGGTATTGTCCAGTGTGGAAAAGTTGAAGAGTTCAACATTTCAAGGATCATCCTCTCTCAAAGCAGAAGCCTTCTGTCAGTCAGGAGATGCAGCAGCTTCTGCTTTTTCTAGAAAACAGGAGATTAGGAAATCTTGGATTAACTGAAGTTGGTTTTGGTTTTGCACTTGCTGCACATATCACTGAGGGTTGGGGGGGGGGACAGTTTTTTTCAAAACAGTTGTAGTTTTAAGATGTAATTGAATGTTTGAATCACAGATACAATTCTATGGTTCTTTTTAAAAAAATAGACTATCTTGACTGTGTATCATTTGTCTACCCGAAAGGCAAACACGGTTGCACATTAGAGTACAATCCTATCATAAGCTGGATATGTACCCCGTTGAGCTCAATTGGATTCCTGAGAATGGATGTATATCAATGCACTGTTTGTAGATAAAACTGTGAGTTTTACTGAATGTTGCTGAACAAATTGGGTCACATTTTATACAGAATATTTTATTGGATGGAAAAGGTCACGGGATGTAAATATACATCTGAGGGAAAACCTACAATATGTTAATTACCAAAGAATTTGTATTAGATTAATACACATGCTGTTTATATCATGGTTTAATGGTATGGATACGTTTTAACTGACAGCTTGGTGCCATATTTCTAGAGATTAACACCTGGCATCACGCTACCGTATATCTTTTGTTTAATATGAACACTGAAGATACTGTTTTCACTTTGATTTTATGTTTTGTCTTCCTATGGGCCTGCCACTGTGTCAACTTGACATTTATTGGAAATATTTAAAATGCCTAAATATTGTACATATGGCATTTTTGTGTGTGTGTACATGCCAACCAAGCATTCTAAATGCAGGAACAGTATTACTGCTTTTTAAAAACACGGGCACAAGAAAGAAAATAGCAGTACAGCATCACAAGTACAAAAAAATGCACTGTTTGTTGCTGGCTGTGTGACGAGATTTGGGTAAAATGTTCTGAGGTGATTTCATCTGTAAATATATTTTTATATGAACTTGTATTATGCTTTGAGGGTTTTAGGGAATTATTCCATGTATAGATACTATGTTGGATATATGTAAAGTAGCAAATGGTTCAAGAAAAAGGAAATATGAATGGCCTACTGTAGTTTTGACTTTTTAGAGAGTAATTGAGATAATGGGACCTTATGGACAAGCTGCTGCTACTGCTGTTTGATTTGTATGTATAGTAAGCTAACTCCTAGTATTTTGCAATTATTGTAAAGAATGTAATTTATATTCTATTTCTGCTATACTGTATTTAATTGGTATAGGACAATTGTGTTAGAATACAGAGTGTTACTTCAGATTTTTATAAATGTTTTTGCTTATTTGATTTTATATTCTGTAACAGACCATTTTATTAACTAAACTGTTCAGTAATTCAAATTTTAGCATATTCTATACTTACGTCTGGATACACTTTTTGAAGATGATAAAGTATTAAAGTCGTAAAGTATGTTCATTGATAATTTTGTCATTCTCCTTTGCAAAACCATCATTCCTCACGTTGACTATGAGGCATATGGTCTTCTGTACCATTAGGCAGCTTCCAGTTTATACATGAAAGCTGCTTCATCACACATAATTACCGAATGGAGTCCGAAATTATGGATTTCTGCTGGTGATGAGAGAAAGAAAGTAATTTTGCCAATTTTTCCTAATCCTTTTGAAGAGGGCAAGGAGGATACTCATCAGCACAAAGGAGTATGGGAGGAACTGGTGATAATCATTTGGGATTGTGGGCCCCTTTAGAAGTGATTCTACAGGGGTCCTTCACAGCACAAACAATGGCACTTGTCTGGAAGTTCCACGTTTTTCCCAGGATTACATGCAGCAATGGAAGATAAGCACATACTTTCAGAAAAAGATGCAGCTGTATTAAAGGGCACAGACAGCTGCTCTTTCCACATCGAAGCACTTCACATATCTAATAAATAGTTTATGAAAAAGATCATGACTAAGCATGAGGTACAAAGCACGATAGTACATTTCTTTGCTGAAAAACTTGGATAGCTTTGAAGATTAAACTTTTATTAGCCAGTTGCTTGACTAGCAAACAGAACCATTTTGTGACATTTAAAAACAGCTTGTCTTTTCTTTCCATTCTTATTTATCTACCTTTCTCCTTGCCTCACCCAGTTATGTACCTTCTCCATTTTCACTGCAGCTACTCCCACTCCTGAATGCATTAAAAGAGGGAGGGAAATGTGTGTGTGTGTGTGTGTTTGAGGGAATGGTTTGTATATGCAGGTAGAAGTTCACTTAATTTTATAAAGGGGATATATTATTGTACAGGCAATTTTAATCAGTAGTTATGAGTTCTGTTTTGTGTGGATGTGGCTTCTAATGCTATACAGCTAATACACTTTAGACTTATATTGCTTCACTGTTGTTTATGTTTATATATACATAAACTCTACATACAGACACATAAATGCAATACCACAAAGCAGTTATTAAGGAGAGAAATCTTATTTCAACTAGAGGTTTACAACAACCATAAAATGCCCTTTAAAAACTATTTTAGTATTCTTAATCTGCTACTGATAAACATCATTGTGGGTGCCATATACTGTATGTATTTGTGGGAAGGGCATAAAGTAAGCTGGATACTGTTACCGTATTATGAAGACATTTCTTTGCGGTCACCCATCTAGCCTACTATCCAGAGAAGGACACTGAATATTTTTTGGCATGGCCCTACAGAATGAAATACAGTATCATTTAGTTTTTATTTATTTAGTTTTGCATGTTTTTAAATTTACAGTATATGGCTACTTGGTTAACGTGTAGCTTTGCCCTTTGCTGCCCCACTATATTTTGCCAGGAAACCCACTGGGAATCAGTAACGTGCTGATATCAAGATTTTTGTTGAGGAAAGGAGTCGTGCAAAGGGCTGTAGCATGAGCAAACAACTCCATTAATGTGTTAAAATAGCCACATTTAAAGGTTCTTGTGTTTGCTTTTGACATTGTCTCTATATGAAAATAGTTCTGCCTGGGACCAAAAGACATACAGAAAGCTGGAAATGGGTTCCAAAGCTTTCCAAAGCCCTGCTTTTAAATGTTTTGCCCCAACCCTGTTAAGCAGTGTCAGCAAGTAACTTGGTAATTTCTTGTGTATTCTAAATTCAGTTTATCCTAACAACCGGTGCATAGAGCCTCACCAAAATGTTCAACATTTCTAATGAATTCTAGACTTGTTTTAATGTAAAAGCTACTTGCAAGTTCCATTTCTTCAGCAGCATTTATCTAACAATAATTCCCATTTGAACTGTTGGAAGGGAACATATATAATATATAGTACTTGATGAGTTTATTTAAAATATTAGTTCCTTAACTTTCTAACTTAAAAGTTCAATGGTAAGAAATCAAGACAATACAGAAAGAGTAAAAATAGGGTAAATATCAATTGCTTGTGTCTTTTTTTAAAAGAATAATACACCTGAGTAGATAAAAGTATGAAAACAACAGGGAGAATAAATAGCCTTACAAAAATCACTAACAGTTTAAGGCCTTCCATAAAAATAAGTTGTTCACACTGCAGCAGTCAATTTGCAAGAGGGAGTTTCACAACTGAAGGCTTAGCTAGCCTCAATACATGCATAATTTTCTATAAAATTCAATTTTTTTTTACTAAATGTATTAAATGTTTACTAAACTTTTTACTTTAATCCTGTATTCAAAATGCAAACCACATTATCAAGTTTAGCTTTGAAAACTACTAAAGTTTAGTGGGAAAAGTTATGATTATATATTGCCTCTCAACACTAATAATCCTAAAAGTATAATAGTTATAAAACAGATTCAAATGAAGCAGATAAAAGAAATTGATACTGATAAAAGTTTAATGGATTTTAAAAACATGCTTTTTAAACATGAGATTCAAAAATACTAGCCAGGCAGTTTCATCAGATTGGGACCTGAATGGTAGTAGAATTATTCCCATTTTGAAAAACAATGACAAGCATTTATCTGATTAACGTAACACTTGGGGAGTCTGGAATGAAATACTTTCATTCTCTTTCATCAAGAACAGAAAGTTTTGCTTTTCTTAAACAAAGCAAAGTCTGTCATCTCTATAAGATAATCCACATTTCTCTTGGTTTCATGTCCAATCACGATTTCCTGCTAACTTCTTCAACATAGTATTATGGTAAGTTGCACAGTCAGTCAGATGTTTAGACTGGATTTGGCATTTTTATCCTTTTTATTATTATTGTTCATTGCACCGTCATTAAGTAACTTAAAAGTAGTGAACATACATAATACTCTCCTATATTCCCACAACAAGCCTATGAGATGGGTTGACCTCAGAGAGTGACTAATACAAGATCATTCAGGCAGTTTTTGTGCCTAAGGTGGGGTAGAATTCATAGTCTCCTATGTTTCTAGGCCGTCATCTCTTCATAGTACATATTACAATGTATTACCTGCCTAGCCAAATAAACTAACATAGAAATACCTGGAATCATGGACCTCATTAAACTCTGCGTCATGATCTCAGTTTGATGAACAAATATATCAACGAACCAGAGGCACACCACACTCGGGACTCATAGCAGAGACTATAATGTACTATAGAAACTATAGTACTCTCATACAGGCCCACCAAAAGCATGGATCTGATATGTAGATGACACCTTAGTCATAATTAAAAAAAAAGGGACAAGTAGAGAAGATGCACGAAACAAAAACATCTCCACTAAATAAAAATTCAAAAGGGAAGAAGAAAAGAACAGACAAACCTTCCTGGAAATCCTCATCAGCAAAAGAAATAGCAGCAAATTAGAAATGCAAGCCTATTAAAAAAATAACAACCTCACATTATATACTCCATATACTCCAAAGTAACAACCCAACCTCCCACAAGAGGAGCAGTGTAAGAACATTATTTAGATCAGTGGTTCTCAACCTTCCCAATGCCGCGACCCTTTAATACAGTTCCTCATGTTGTGGTGACCCCCAACCATAAAATTATTTTCGTTGCTACTTCATAACTGTAGTTTTGCTACTGTTAGGAATCGTAATGTAAATATCTGATATGCAGGATGTATTTTCATTATTACAAACTGAACATAATTAAAGCATAGTGATTAATCTGCCAATCTTTGTTTGGGAGAAGATCAGCCAGGTTGGGATTTTCCAGGATAAAATGACCACCCTGCCTGCCTCCAGCAGCAGTTCGTGGTTTACACGAGTTTCACTTTATTGAGTTAATTTTTTAACATTCCGTTCCCATCCACCCACCCACCCAGTTTTCTTTCTTTCTTTCTTCTTTCTTTCCATTCTCCCTTTTCTTCTTTCTTTCCATTCCTCCCTCCTTCCCTTTTCTTTCTTTCCTTCCATTCCTCCCTCCTTTTTCTTTCCATTCTCCCTCCCTTTTCTTTTTTTTATTTTCCATTCCTCCCTCCTTTTCTCTTTCTTTCTTTCTTTCTTTCTTTCTTTCTTTCTTTCTTTCTTTCTTTCTGTCTTTCTTTCCATTCCTCCCTCCCTTTTCTTCTTTCTTTCTTTCTTTCCATTCCTCCCTCCTTCCCTTTTCTTTTTCATTCCATTCCTCCCTCCCTTTTCTTTTTCTTTCTTTCCATTCCTCCCTCCCTTTTCTTCTTTCTTTCCATTCCTCTCCCTCCCATTTCTTTCTTTCTCTTTCTTCTTTCTTTCTTTCTTTCTTTCTTTCTTTCTTTCTTTCTTTCTTTCTTTCTTTCTTTCTATCTTCTTTCTTTAGAATCGTTACAACCAGGTGTGGGAGTGCGTAGCGGTTAATTCGTGCGAGCAATCGATTTAACACAGATTAAGAAGTTGCCCTTTAAATGGGATTTTAAAGGGAGGCTTAAGCTACATCGAACTGTGCTTCCATCCCGAGTGGAATTCCTCGGGATGGAAGGTATGGGTGAGCGGGGCCTGTCCTCCCCTCCGGCCTCTCCTGCCAGCCAAAAAACCAACAAGCTCAGTTTAGCCCGCAGGATAGGACCGGTGGCGGGGGTGGCAAAGGCAGCATCCAGGCCCAAGGTGGCTTGAATCCCGGCATGTGTCTGCCTGGGCGAGAGCCCGTCCCGCCAGCTGAAGCGGGTGGCCAGACTGCCCCCTCTGGTCTCCTGCTCTCCGGGTGCCTTCAAGCCCCTGTGTAAGTGGCTGGGTTGTGCCCGGAGCTGGGAGGAGGCTGCTTCGCCACCTGGCGTTCTTCAAGCACCTGCCGCTTGAGCATGGGCAATGCCGGTGAAGGTAGATGGTCTTAGGCAACCCCTGTGAAAGAGTCATTCGACCCCCAAAGGGGTCGCGACCTACAGGTTGAGAACCACCGATTTAGATGAATGCAAGTGCACTGCAACAACCTCATAGGGTTGTTGTGGGAAAATAGGAGGAAGGTGGGTTGGATATATGGGATATGATTCGCTGCTTTGAGTTATTTGTAAAAATATTAAAGATGGAATAAAGCAAGAACACAAGAAAAGGGAAACCAACTACCTATACATTTTCCAATAAAATAGAGAGCCATTAGTGGTGTGGTGCCAATTTTTTTTACTACCAGTTTGGGCGTGTTCACGCTGGTGCAGAAGCGTCCGGGTGGGTGAGCGGAGCCTCCTACCGCCGCTACTACTGGTTCACCCAATCCGGGCTGAACCAGGAGCAACCCACCTCTGATAGCCACACAATTTTGTCAAAATTGCCTGACCATTCAACCCACTATAGCAAAACTTACACAAGCTATGAAAAGGATAACACTACCATATTGGAGGAACGTCGTCCATGGGGTGGCAATGGGTCGGACACGACTTTGCAACTAACAACAACAACAAACAACTATATGTCAAAAACATCTCAGAAACAACCAGCAGACTATTACAACCACACACCATCACCCATCACTGTAGGACATAAACTTACTAAAGCTCTGCAAAGCATCTTATGTAAACTAAAGACCTCAATAGCCAAAAAAATAAGTTGTCTACAACATACAATGTAAGAATTGTGATAGCTACTATGTAGGACAGACTAGAAAAAGACTAGCAGAATGCATCCAGTAATTTCAAATAGCAGTTGAATGAAAATCTTTAATCTCCGAACATATGGACAGATTCATAGTTTCAACTGGGAAACTGTGAACGTCCTAGACCAAGCTAAATCCAAAAACAGCCCAAGGTTGGCATTCAGACAAATTGGCCATCAATAGATACATAAAGATAAACCACATGTACATACCATTCAAAAAAAAAAATTCCAAAGGCTAAGGAGGAAACAAAAAGATCAGAACTATCCTCTCCAAAATCAACACTCAGATAAACAGATATTAACACCCCTCAAACAATCAAGCAGAAAACAATATCACAATACCACGGTCCAGCAGTTAAAGATACTGAGCTTATCAGCTGGGAAAGTGACAGCCGGGGTTCAAAACCTGAGTGCCATAGGACAAGGTAAGCTCCTGTTGTCCCAGCTGCTGCCCACCTGGCAGTTTGAAAACATTCAAAGCAAGTAGATAAATAGGTACCAAGAAGGTGGGAAGATAACAGCACATGACCACAGAAATGTCTTCTAAAAACACTGGTTCCTTCACAACACTTGACAAGGTTAACTTTACCTTCAACTCTTCTAGGATTGGAACCTTTCTCTGGGTGCTTCTGTGCAAACCCTAGACTGATTTCTGCATATATTTGCACCAAACATAGTTCAGCAGCTCCCTTCAACTGCCTACAACATCAAAGGATTCCAAAGGTGGCTACTTTAAGACTTGTGGACTTCAACTCCCAGAGCTCCCCACGGTGGCTGAGGAATTCTGGGAGCTGAAGTCCACCAAGTCTTAAAAGTAGCCAAGCTTGGAACGTGCTTACCTAGACCAGGGCTTCTCAAATTTGGCAACTTTAAGCTACGCGGACTTCAACTCCCAGAATTCATTAAAAAAAAAGATCCCATAAAAGCCCGGCGCTAAACCCCGCCTCGTTGGCGACGCCTGTCAGTTCGAAGCGAGAGCGACAGAGAACGTGAGACCGCCCGCCCTCTGCGCGCGCCCCCTCCCACCGCTGCCATAGTAACGGTGCAGAAGGGCCACTCGAGGGGCGACCGGCGCGCGGGGGACGTGCCGCCCTTCACGCAGGGCGCGGCGGGGGGTCGCTTTGGCGGCCGGGCCCGCTTGCCCACTTCCTGGCGGGCTGAGGTGGCGCTGGCTGGACGGGGAAGCCTGAGGTGGGGCTCGGGGGTGAGTAACGCGGCCGCTCGGTCGAGACTCGCAGTCTCGGGGAACCGGGAGCGGTGGGGTCTCCGTGGGTTTCGCCAGTTGGCTCCTTCCCCGCTTTCTGACAACCAGGTGCGGCCCGGGGCGGGGAGGAAGGTTTTGTTCCTGGCTTTTCGGCTGCCTCATTACTGGAGGAGGAAGAACCCAACTCCAGCCCCTCTTGGGCGAGTCCAGAAGTGCTGGCTGGCCTGTGTTGAGGGGGTGGGGAGGGTGGAGGCGGGCCCTGGTCTGTTTAGGCCTGCTTTATCTTTGAATAGCTATGGATATAAAGTTGTGACTGAAATCTAAAAGCCCTGCTAATCTGTGGACCTTATTTATGAAGTTCTTTCTTTGATGCATTAGCTTGAATATTCCACTCCAGACCTATTCAAGGAACGTTCTTGCTGTGGAAAATCGCTGTTTCATTAACTACTTGCATGAAGCAGGATCCATTTCCTATCTGTCTTCGTTCCTTTGCTATAGTTTCCTTGCCTACTGCCAAATCCTTGTAATAATATTTTTTATTCATGGTCACAGATAAGAGACTAGTGAGCATTTCAGAAATTCTTAACTTGGAATTATTTTTTCGCTAAAAAAGAAACATTCATTTTAAATTGTATATCAATTGATTGTACTGTAAAATCAATAAAGAAATATGGCTAAATGGAAAAAAAAACAGATTAACAGAGTTGGAAGGGACCTTGAAGGTCATCTACTCCAACCCTCCGCCCAGGCAGGAGACCCTTCACCCTTTCCAGATGGCAGGCCAGCCTCTTCTTGAAAGCTTCCAGTGCTTTGATTGTTCTCCCTGTCAGAAAATTTCTCTTTATTTCTAGGTTGAATCTCTCCTTGGTCAGTTTCCATCCATTGTTCCTTGTAATAACAACATATTTATATCCCACCTTTGTAATACAGGTAGTCCTTGACTAGCAACCATTCGTTTGGTGGTCGTTTGAAGTTACAATGGCACTTTCTCACACTTACGACCATTGCAGCATCCCCGCAGTCACGTGATTGACGTTTGGATGTTTGACAACGGACTCACATTTATGACGGTTGCAAGAGCTCGGGGGTCATGTGGTCATCTTTTGCAACCTTCTGATAAGCAAAGTCAATGGGGAAGCCAGATTCACTTAATAACCACATTACTAACTGCAGTGATTCACTTAACAACCGTGGCATGATGAGGCAAAAGTCACTTAACAAATTTTTTGCTTAGCAACTTAAATTCTGGAGTCAATTGTGGTTGTAAGTCAAGGGTTACCTGTATGTATGTACGTATGAATTGTACGTCCCTTCAAGGTGGCAAATGTACGGTTATGCTAACTAAATTTCCGGTGTTTTCCTTCTTTTCCCTCCATTAATTATATGCAGTAGGCAGAACTGAAAAAGATAGGACCCCACATAAAGGTCTGGTGAATTTAAATAGTCAATTAATCTAGTTTTTTTTAAGGTATCAGTTGTTCTTTGGGCTTCAAGGGACAGCTGCTGTCTCTACCTCCAGTCCTGTTTTATTGATTAGGAAGCTTTGAGTGGTTCAAATTGGTTTGATCAAAACATATCTCTCTGTATAATTTTCTTCTTCTTAAATTTTGTTATTTTTGGCTCTTAGAACTTCAGTTGGAACTGAATGGGATTGCAGTATTATGTTCCACTGGGCCATTACTCTCCCCACCCCATATCTCAAAACAACTCTTCCCCCTACTTGTTTTGGCAATGGGCTTTCTAACTAATAACATCAGCATTCCTAGTTAATTTTCAAAACTAAAAGAGAATGTATGAATGCCTTAATAACGGATACATTGGGTGACATCTGGTAAATCGTCTTGTAAGGATCTCTTAATTTGCTTTGAGTCACTTATGACAGCAAAGTCCCTTTGAGTCATTTATCATCATAGCAAACTTTAGTCTCCCAAAGGTGCTTTTTAAAGAGGCAGCTGGACTTTCTATTTTTTTCTTTTAAGACGTTTCGTTTTTCATCCAAGAAGCTTCTTCAGCTCTGACTGGATGATGGAGAATGCAAGGATTTATACTGCTTGCAGACATCTTCCTAAACCACTTCATAAACACATGGCACAACAAAGGAGAACAAACCCATCAGGACTAGATTCAGCAGTCCATTTGAAAGACAAAGGCCACTATTTTGAAAATAGCAGAGCCCATATTTTGGACAGAGAGGACTGCTGGTTTGAAAGAGTGGTCAAAGAGGCCATATGTGTCAAAATTGAACAGCCTTCTCTCAACAGAGAGGGAGGGATGCAACATGATCTATCTTCAGTCTGCAACACAATCCTTTCAACAGTTCCCAGAAAACTCCACACCTAATTGCACCATTCAGGTGACCCTGACAATACAGATAAACATCTAGGTGGCCTTAACAACTTGCTGTAATAAAACAAATGACCAGCTGTCTGCAAGGAGTATAAATCCTTCCATTCCCGACCATCCAGTCAGAGCTGAAAAGATTTCTTGGATAAGAAGTGAACGTCTTCAAAGAAAAATCAGAAAGTTCACTTGCCTCTTGAAAAAGCACCTTTGGGACAACCATAACCTGGATGACAGAGAATCTCCATAGGCAAAGTTAAATCTAGCTTTTGAGAGCAATTTGGCTAAATTAACTATTAGTTTTTAAACCATTTCTAAATCATGCTAAGAAAACTGCAAGGATGTGTCCATGTAAATCATCATGTAAATCATCCTGATTCAAATGTAAGTATACTAGGCATTGGTTTAAGAAAATATGCAGTAGATCTTATAGATTTATAGAAAGGTTTTCTCGAACACAATATGGATTTTAAAAAATCATGATAAAAAGAATTTTATACCAAAATAAGGGAAGATGAAAACTATGGCTGCAAAGCAAAAAAAAGTGGGCCAGTCTCTCTCTCAACCCTATTCACTTCACGGAGTTGTTCTTCTGAGGAAAAAGGAGGAAAAAAGGGTATTAGATATGCTTACCACCTTCAGTTATAAAAATAAAAGAGGAATTATTATCCCCCCCCCCAAAAAAAAACACATAGCACCAGTACACTGATAAGGCAGGAAATGTGAATAATCTTATCTGAGTTGGTAGAATGTACAGTATATTGAGATAAATATTAGCATCAGATTAAAAAAAGGTTTTATAAAAAATTAAACCTAATTTGAAGGGTAGAATTTAAAAATTAATGCTGTAAATTGCATTGAGCTAGTGTTCAGTGAATAAAATTAGACTTTTTTCTCTTCTGTGAGAAAAGATACATTTCAACAAATATGTCCAGTTTCAGGTGTTCTGTTTACTAGTGTCAGTGGTGAATAAGCCTTAAAAAGCTTCACCAACTTGTATTAGCAGGAAGGCTATGGGCAAAATGAAGAAAGAAGGATGCAATCTTTGTGGAAAATTCTATCACAGAAGAGCTAACATAAAAAGCAATGTATTATATAGTACATTTATGTGCTCAGGACTAGAATGGAATGTAACTCATAATGTATTAGGCCAATGTATTAGGGTGGTATTTACTATAGTAGTATGGTAATTATTGTGAAATATATCCAGGATAAATGCAGGCAAACACATTTTGCTTTTTTATTTTGTCAGATGGCTGACTTTTCCACTTTACTCTTTTCAATCTCACTTAGCAGAATACAGGATCCTAATGAAGCTTTTCAACCTTACCGTGAGGAACGTGGTTTCTCAAGTATATTGCGGGCTTAAATTTGCTGCAGCCAAAAAAGAAAGGGCATACTTTGAAATGTCACGACCCAGTTCAAGTAAGATGGGATTCTTTTATTTATTCAAAAGTTTAAAAATATTGCTTCTTGTATAACAAAGGAATTGTGACATCAGACATGCACAGCATGTGGACATTAAGAAGAGATGATGATGGAGATACTACAGATAATGGAATTTAATTTATTTTCTGTTATTAAAGGAACATTTTGGGTACATTTAAGGTACTTTTAAAAGTAAAAATGGCAAATGCATTAGCTTGAATTTATTACCTTGAATGAAGAGAGCAAAGAAATTGTTTTTGACCATATTAAATAAGAGGGGAGGTGATTCCTTCTCCTGGGCCACTATATCTTCCTCATAATTTCTCTATCCATTCCTCTCCCCAAAATAGCCTTTGGTTTCAAAACAATAATTGGGAGATTCATCTCCCCAAATTTGCCTGCTTCTTCCTTTCAGATCAAAAAATGAGATTTATTTATAATATAAAATCTGGATGGGGGGGGCATATTTCATACTGTATTAAACTATCCATATGAAATATCCTTGTTTCTTATTTCTCATTCAATTTTTAAAGCTAATCAAACATTTTTCTTGACTCTGGTTTGCAAGTTAACTATAGAAAGTTTCCAAAAACCAACTTTTCTCCTAGACCTTAAATTAGTGTGGGTGGCAAGCCTTTGTATCCCTTTATATGTTAAATGTAATGTTTTTTTTCCCTTTTGGATGTGCTTCATTCTTTTTCTTGTATTGTTTCTATTTTTTAATATTGTACATAACCCAATGATTTTACAGAGTTGGACCGCCTAAATTTGACAAACAAATAGCAATTAACATTAGCCCCAGAAAGAGCATTTTTAAAATGAATTGATTAGATATGCTAGATAATCACAGAACTAAGCTGTTATTTCTTTGACATATTTAGGTAAAAACAAGGAAATATCAATACAAATTGTTGAAAAGTCTGTTTCTAATTTTTAGGACATATATTCCAAGCTACATTAGATTCCTTGGATTTTACCATGTAAAATAGGTTTCATATGTATCTAATTTTGAGTATAAATTATGTATTCTCTTTTTTAGCTCCAGTTTAAACACTCAAAAGACTAATATGCAAGCACAGTTTACCAGACATATTTGCCTGTCCTCCTCCTCATAAATGTTAAGATTCATATCTAATATTTAGGCAGAGCTTATTGGATTGAATTCATTTAGGGCCACCCAGAACAGGAACTTTTATAGTTGAAAAATAATTTCACTATAAATTTTCCACACGCTAATCAAAAAGTGTGTATTAAGAACATGTTTTAAAATTGTACTAATTGCATTTTTCTTATATTTTTAAGATATCGCTGAATTTCGAGAGATATTTGCAAAAGCAAAACATATAGCAATTATCACAGGGGCTGGAATCAGTGCAGAGAGCGGTGTTCCAACTTTCCGAGGTGCAGGAGCCTTTTGGAGGAAATGGCCTGCACAAGTATGTAGTATTGGTATACTTTCAGGATGCTAAATATTATTTAAAAGTATTAATACTTTTTAAGAACCTAATATGACATGTGTTAAACAACAGTTTGCTTTGAGTCTGGTTTGATATTGTGGCCTGGCTCAGTGTTCTAAGTCAAAACCAAGTCCTTTGCTTAGAATGACATATCACTCTGTGGTAGACTTAAAATCTTGATAGTTAGCTAATCATTCAGTGTATTACTAGATGAAACACAACAGTGTAAAACAAATTATTTTCATTGGAATGCTTATATGTAGTAAATGTGAATGTAGTTCTGTTAGAATTATTAACTTTGATTAACATAATATAAAATCTTATTTTAATTGATTAGTTGGGAGGAAAAGAGTTCTCATTATTTATGAAAGACACTAACCTGGGGGTAATTTGCATAATATGCATAATAATTAAACTTGTATGCTGTGCAACTCTCAATTCAGTCAATATTCTTCATTATACAAATGATGCAAATGACAAAGTATTCAAGAATGGTAATGACACAAATGGTGTTTTCATCAATATATTTGCAAACAACACATTCTAAGAATTAGTCCATTCTAAGTGAAGCTTGTTGTATTAGGTTTGGTACATTGAGATTTCACCGAATTGACAGTATGATTTGATGAGTTATAGTAATACACCTTTTTTTTTCTTTTTGAGTCACAAATGGACTCTTTTTCTCCCCCCCCCAATATTTGTAATTTCTTTAAGACTTTCAATATCATAAAGGAAGGACAGACAATTTTAGTGTCATTGAGATTGCCTTATTTGTGTACCTGTCTACAGATTAAATTTTTCTCAGTGTATTTGTTTCTGATTTTAAGAATAGTTGATTAAGTTAAGGGCTAAAAATAATACAGTTTAAGCTATTTCAGATTTCACCATATCTACAATTTCACTGTATTTATTGAACTTTATTATGTATTTATTGAATAATGAATATTATTTATTTATTGAACCAATCTTATTTTCACACAGCTTCCACATAAGTTAGTGAAGATACCGTATTTTCACGACCATAAGCCGCACTGAAAATCCTAAAATTTTATCAAAAACCAGCAGTGCGGCTTATAACCCGGTGCGCTTTATGTGTGGAAAAAGATAGAAAATCTCTCCCTCCCGACGCTCAAACTTGAAGCTCGCAAGCATGCACACGTCCCTCGGGTCTCTCCCTTCAACCTCGCTACTTTCTCAGTCGGAGACCGGGGGGCGAGCAGAGAGCCACCCAGTTCCCAGCCCCTATAGACTGAGCTGTTCCGTCACCCCCGCCGCCGCAAGAAGGGACGGCAGAAGGGACGGCTGACCGGCTCAGCCCTTCAGGATTTGCCGGCGCCGAGCACCCCATCCGCCCCGGCAGTCGCCCTGCCTAACTCCGCTCCGCGCCCCAGCCGGCTCTGCGCTGCCGGTCAAGGGCGCGCGGGTGGCCGGTGCGGCGCCGGTCTTCCCAGCACACCACGCCGGCCGGGCAAGAGCCGGGAGAGCAGCGGAGCCCGAAGCCTCCCGCGCCAGAAATGTCCCGCTAGCCGACGCCTGCCACGTGCGCCCACCCGCCCGCCTCGGGGACCGCAACCCGGGCGCCCTGCCCGCCGCCGCCCGGTTTGGCTTCCCTGGCCGCGGCGCCCCAGGCCCCCGCGCTGGCGATCTCCCGGGGTGGCGAGGCTGCGCGGGGCCGCTCAGCGGAGGAAGGCGGCCGCCTGGCGGGAGAGGCTCGGCCGAAAGGTGCTGGGGCTGGAGCCGCAGAGCCAGGCATGCCTTCCGCCCGGGAAGTCCTGCCCCTTCATCCCCGAAGGCCGGCGCGCGGTGAGGGGGGCCGGCGTGGGGGCGAAAGTACTTTACACATGCTCCACGGTCGCCGCGCTCTCCGTCCCAGCCTTCGCCGAAGCCGGCGGGCTGCCTCCCGAAGAAGCCGCCGGAGCGTCCCAAGCCAGAAAATGCCCCAACTCGGGCAGACGGAGTTCCAAGTTGCAACCTGCGCACGTGATTCGATGAGGAACCAAGGGGAGCCGGGTCTCTGAGCGCGGCTTATAACCCGGTGCGCTTTATATGTGGAAAAAGTTTAAAAAATTAACGTTAATTGATACTGCGGCTTTTAATCCGGTGCGGCTTTTGGTCGTGAAAATACGGTAGTCCTATCTTTGAACTATATGCCATTAAGTCAGTGTAGACCCTTAGTGACCACATGAATGGATCCTCTGCCTACGTGTGATCTGTCCTCTTAAAGATCCCTTAAGTTACTCCAATAGTGCATCTATTGTGCTGTAATCTAGTCCATTTAGCTTATTGCTGATGGTCCTCTTTTTCTTTCCTTCTACCTTTCCAAGCATTATAAACTTCCGAGGAGAGCTCCTTTTAATTTGAGGATTACTCGTCTTTTGTCTCATTTTCATTCCTTGACTTTCATTACTAGAACGTCCAGTTACTTGCTTTTCCAGCTTTCAGAGTAGTAGTATAATGCAGATTGATGTTTCTTCCTCCAGTTTTAATACTATGCTCTCCTTCTTCCAATCCAATCTTCTTCAGCCAGTATTTTGCACAGAGGTTAAATAAATAAATAAATAATGAATGAATGAATGTATGTATGTATGTATGTAATGGAAAAAGGTTAGTACAACTTTAGCCTTCTTTTGTTTTCTTTTGTTTTGTTTTTTGGCTCAACCTAGTGTCAATCCATGGGTTATGACAGGAATTTACTGACTGGTTTGTCACCTGAGCCTGACATTGTCTGAATTGGTTTTTCTAAGTGTAATTAGTAAGTGAATAAGTGTCACAAAAATCTAGTTCTTGAATAGACTTTGAGAAACTGAAATGGAAGCTACTGCAATGGAGATTCTTTTGATCTAAATTCTACATTTTGTAACATCCATTATCAATAGGCTTTACAATTCTATATTTTAAATGATACTATATAAACCTTATAAAAACATGCTTTGATATAATGTGTGGTTTTCAACAAACAGGCCAAAGTTATACTAACCTTTCCCCATGATATTCATAAAGCATTTTGAGCATAGGAGTACACTGTATAAATGCAAACTGGTTTTATATCATTGCAACTTCATATAATGTTGCCAGTCTTCATAGTCAGCTATGAATATTTCTTTCTTTTAGCAAAATAATAAACCATTTTTCTTCTTACAGGAACTGGCTACCCCAGAAGCTTTTGCAAGGAATCCCTCTAGAGTGTGGGAGTTCTATCATTACCGTAGAGAACTAATGATGACTAAACAACCAAACCCCGCACACCTTGCCATAGCAGAGTGTGAGGCTAAGATAAGCAAGCAAGGCAGGAGCGTTGCGATCATCACACAAAACATTGATGAACTCCACAAAAGAGCAGGATCAAAGCATGTTTTAGAAATTCATGGTAAGAATTCACAGAAAGTGCTCATTTAACCATCTTTTATATTAATAAATCACTAGAAATAATTGCCAGTATAAATTCCACACTAAGATCTTGCGCATGATATGACTGGATTCTTTCTTTGTCTTGATTCTCCCTCAGGAGAGTACCAAAATAGCTTTTATGCTTATATTGTAAAGATTGAGAGGGAAACTTTTCCCAATATTTTAGCTTGTGAGCAAAAATAATAAGGATTTTGATTAAGGAAATAATATAGAAGAATAAGATAATACAGGTAGCCTCAATGTACGACCACAGTTGAGCCCAAAATTTCTGATGTTAAGCAAGAAATTTGTTGAGTGAGTTTTGCCCAATTTTATGACCTTTATTGTCACAATTGTTAGGTGAATCGCTGAAATTGTTAAATTAGTGTCAAAGTTGTTAGGAGAATCTGGCTTCCCCATTGACTTTGCTTGTCAGAAGATCACATGACTATGATAGCCAAATAGCCAGATAGTGTAACCGTCATAAACATGAATCAGTTGCCAAGCATCTGAATTTTGATCACATAACCATGGGGATGCTGCAATTGTTGTAAGTGTAAAAAATGGTCATAAGTCACTTTTTCAGTGCTGTTGTAACTTTGGTCACTAAATGAACTGTCAAGGACTATCTATATTACTCCTTTCCCAACACCACTGCTCAAATAAATAGGCAATGTTACTGCTGAAAACAATTGTTTCCTTTAATATATAAGCTGAATATAAAATGTGGATTATAAATTAACATCTGACAATAGAGGGTAAGAATTACATATATAAACTCATGTTTCAAGGATTATACACATAACAGAATATACAGAACCATTGGGGATCCTTTTATTCTCTCTGAAGCCCATTATTCCTGTCATACCTCCAGCAGATCTTGAAGGGAGCCATTTCAGCAAGAAAGGGAAATGGGCAATATGGTAGCTCTAGAAATATGCATCAACATTACATATACCCAAATTACAAGTATGCAGGAACTTAAAACATCTCAGTAAGGCAAGCATTTTTAATATCTGGAAATATAAACCCAAAAATAATTAGCTATTTACCATTCCTTTTGTAGTAGTAATTTTATAACTTGTTCATGATGGCCCTTACATTCCATTTTTCAAAATATTACAATTAACTTTGATTTTGTTGTATGTTGAAATTGTTACTTCTCATTTTTATAGGATGTATCATGTTCCTGTTGTTTTACCACAAATAAAAGTTTAAAAATTAATATTGAAATCTGATATTATTGCTTAATGTCACAGGTAGCCTATTCAAAACACGATGCACCAGTTGTAGAAACGTGGTGGAGAATTACAACAGTCCAATCTGTCCTGCTTTAGCTGGAAAAGGGTAATTATTTGTGCCATGATAGTCACAGTTTTTATCAGTGAAGAATGTTAGAAATACAGGATACCATTAAATAGGAAGGCAAGCTATACTGTATGTACCTAGAGGGGGCAAGCTGCTACTCTGCATAGCTCCCTATGTCATATATGTAGGATTTTACTGTTGCTGCTAAGTAGAATTGTTAGTGGCTTTATTAGTAATTTTGGGGCACTATTCCAAGAACAGTTGGGGAATATAAATTTCTGCTTGAGCATTTACACAGGTAAGCAGTTACGAGGACTGTGCAAATACTGATATTTTGCTGAATTACTTCCTTAATTTTTAAAATTTCAAGAAAATTATATCTCAAAAAATAAGATATCTAAAATAGGGAAAAGGAAAGGAAAAAGGAAAAGGAAATGTGCAAAATATAGTATTCATTTCCCATTAGAGTAAAACTTTTCCTTGTTGTTGCCAATTAAGCCTATTTCTTAAAATCATTGTTGCTTTTTTCAAACTAGGGTTCAAGACAAAAAAAATGTGCATGTCGTCGGATATCTCACTAAAATAAGATCAAAACTGAAGATTTTTTAGTATCTGGAAGAATATGATACTTATTTGGTACTTTATTATAGTAAAATGTATGTTATTATTGTTAACAATTCTAGTGCTCCAGATCCTGAAATGGAAGAAGTTACTATTCCTGTGGGAGATCTCCCTCGGTAAGTTTTGATCTCATGCCAGTTTTCTAAAATAAATAAATAAAAATACTCTGTGTGTGTGTGTTTATCCATGATACTATGATTTGCCCTACAAGATCTGTGTTTCAGTTGAATGACCACAAGTTTGCAGCTTTCATATTCATTACCGCAATGTTCAGAGAGGGAACAGAATTATACATGCTGCCGCCTCTGTTCTGTAAGAAAATTTGTTGGACAGCATAAAAGAATACACATGATGTACACTCTTGTTTAAACAATCAGAAAACATTTGCATTGACATTAAAACGCTTTGTACTTGAAAGTATTAGTAGCATCTAACTTAGTGTCACGCTTGTGATAAAAATAATCCATCAGTGATAGAGATCTCTTTTCCAGGATTTCTCCCTTTATTCCTGCTCCCTACTTCTAAATTGGCTTGGGAATGGATGCCTCAAGCTTCCAGGCAAAGTAGAATTGTCTCAAACCTCCCTCTCAGTTTTTCTAAGGAATGCCTTCCACCATTTGTGGATACCTACAGGGCTCCTGACATCTGTATCATAAGCTGCATTTCTGAGTATATTTATATTTAATTCAGTGACCCTTAATTTGAAATGCAGTTGCTTAGAATTCAGCTGCTATTCTTGTTCTGTTCATTCTAAGAAGTTTTAGGGTTAGAATTTTATCAAATAAAATATAAATGAAATCACATTTGTATTTAGGCTATCGTAGATCAAAATGATGAGTTTCATATTAATATTATAAAAGTTCAACCTTTTGTTGTATGACTTATCTACGCCAAGTATTATTTTTTTTGTCCCAGTAGTTTTTAGCAGCATTATAGGTATAATTTTCTCTATTTTAAAATCCAAAAACTTAGATTTGGTTCATTGGCTGGAATATTTATTTGCATAACAACAATATCAAGATTGGTGAAATATTTTGAATAATTTATTTGGATTAAATATGCTGTATAAAGTATGAAGATTTTCCTAATGGATTTTTCTAGAATTCAAATAATATACAATAATTTTGCACTGAAGTTGATACATGTGCAACGTATTCTAAAGTATAGTGATTACCTCTTTTAAACTGCTTTACTAATCTTTCTGCTTTGCTTGAATTGTGTGTGTATGTGTGTATATATATAATTTCTCCATATTTGGGGGGAGACAGATGCGAACTCTGCAAAGGCCTCTTGCGACCTCATGTTGTATGGTTTGGAGAAACTCTGGATTCTAATATCCTTACAGAGGTTGAAAAAGAACTTGAGATATGTGATCTTTGTTTGGTGGTGAGTAGTTTTTTTAAACTTACTTGTTTTTCTTACTTGATTAACTTTGTATCCCACTTTTAATTCAGGAGTTAAATATCTGTATACATTGTACTCCCTCCTTCTGTTTTCCCTTCCACTAAACTTTGAGACAGGCTGGGCCAAAAGAGAACTCAAGGAGTTTTCATGACTGAAAGACAAGTAGGACCCGAGTCCAACATTTTAACTACTGCACCTGTTTCATGCTGTGTTAGGACATTTAACTAAGTAAAAATGTATATAGTTTTTAGGAGAGAAATCTCTCAATAAATATTCATTGACAACAATATGCATGTAGTCCTTGATTCTCCAGTGCACTGCTCGGAGAGTCCAATGCTGGGTTAACACAGCCTATCTGCCCTTGGACTGAGTGGTGTTTTTAGTTGACCACGCCTCCCTTTGCCTCTGCATGCTCAGTTCGAAAACTCAGTCCGCCCGTTAGGACTGTTTTGGGAGAGCTCCAGTCTAAGGTCAGATAGGCTGGAAAGTTTCCCACTTTGGACCACGTTTGAATTCTCACATTAAAGAAGATTATCTCTGTAACAAGAACTGTCAGGATTGAGGTTTGTGTCGCTTTAAGAGGGCAACCGGGCTTCCCTGCAGCTGCTGGTCGCAAGCTTACAACAGTTCATTGCAGCATCCCCTTAGTCATATGATTAAAATTTGGATGCTGGGCAACTGGTTCATATTTATGACGGGTGCAGTGTCCTGGAGTTATTGTGACCTTCTTACAAGTAAAGTCAATGGGGAAGCCAGATTCACTTAACAACCGGATTACTAACTTAACAGCTGCAGTGATTCACTTAACAGCTGTGAGAAGAAAGGTCATAAAATGGAGCAAAACTTACTTAACAAATGTTTCATTTAGCAACAGAAATTTCGGGCTCTATTCTTGTCATAAGTGGAGGACTTACCTGTAGATGATACACAGCTTTCTTCTGGATTGTTTTTCATTTTTCCAACCTAATAACCAGCCCTGGGTTTTTCTGCTCCAGCCCAGCTTGATTATGTGTCATCAAGTCATTGTCAACTCTTAGCACCCATAGAATTTTCTCTGTGGTGATCTGTCCCTTTCCTGGGATTTCAGGTCTTCCAGCAGGGCACCCATCACCACTGCCTGCTGGTTTACTTCTTCTTCTCTTTCCTTTCATGTTTCTCAGGGTTAGAGCTTTCTCCAAACATTTAGGTCATATATCCAAAGTATTTGGGGCCTGGTCATTTTGTGCCTTGAATGAGAATTCTGGGTTGATTTGTTTGATAATCCATTTTATTGTTTTCTTGGTTGTCCACAATACTCTCATGAATCTTTTCCAACACCAATGATCAAAAGTGTCAATTTAGGATTCCCCCCCCCCCCCAAATCAGCCATGGTTGCTTAAAAGCTGATTCAGGAGTGGGCAAAGGTGACATTTATTAAGAGATTTATTAAGAGAGAGAGCCATTTGTCCATAATGGTATAGGATCTCCTGCCATGGATATGGGGTTGGATTAAAAGACCTCCAAGGTCCCTTCCAATCCTATTGTTCTATGTTTAAGAAATATTACTAAGTTGAGGCATCCCAAAATTAACATTGCATAGGTCAATATTGTCAAATTTTATTAATTATAATTAAATTATAATTTCTTATAGTCAATGATGGCCAGTTACATGCAGTGGTTTAAAGCACTAGGCGAGAATATTGTCAGTTCGAGTCCCATTTTAGGCACAAAGCCAGCTTGCTAACCTTGGGCCAGTAAATCGTAGAAGAAAGCAGTAGCAAACTATTTCCATAATCCAAAACCCACACCAAAAAAGCTGTGTGGGTTTATCCAGGGAGTTTCCAGGGTCAAAAATGACCCAGACACACAGGTGCACACACAAATTGGTGGGCAAAAATAATTGTATAAACTGATTTGATATTTGTGTTAACATACTAAAATTTACTGTACTGGGCTGCGAGGGTAACTTTGAGGAAGACAAGTAAGAGCTGTAGCCGAGGCAATGGTCAGATAGGAAACATTTGAGTGCAAAGCAGGAATGGCATTTGAGAAATGGCTTGTAGATCTGTGGCCGAAAACTTTTATTACCATTTGTTTAATCCTAATGCCGCATTCCTAAGGTTGGGGTAAACCTTCCTAGTTTAAAAGAGATTGAGAGAGCAAATATTTGCTTCAGGCAAAGTTAGAGGGCAAGCCAGGTGAATGCTTTATTAGTTTTGTCAACCTGTTGTTCACTTTGATGCAGCCATGTTTTGTTTCTCTTTCACAGATTGGAACTTCTTCTGTAGTATATCCTGCTGCTATGTTTGCTCCTCAGGTATCTGCCAGGGGAGTGCCAGTTGCAGAATTCAACATGCAAAGCACTCCGGCAACGGATAAGTTCAGGTAACACCTTTTGTTGTTATGGTGACGTCCTGTTTTTTGCAGTAATGCAAATAGAATTGGAAGGATTTATCAATGCTTGTTAGAAAGACAAGGTCACCTAGTTTACAGTAGTTTGTTATGTCTTCTTAGCAACACAGTAGAACTTAGTGGAAAAAACAAATGTAGATCAAAGATAAATGAATAAGAAAAACCTTAGTGGTCTCTCTTTTAATAGACTTCTTATAAGGGATCAGACGCCTCTCTCCAAAGATTGCCTGGTTTTTTGATTGAGTTTTGATATAATAGCCAAAATGCAATTATAATAGGTACTGCTGCAGCAACTCCATAAATGGTTTAAATTAATAAGATATATACTGTGTGTATAATTTATTGAAAAACAATTTAAATCCCAAATTTTCTCTTTCAGATTCCATTTCAAAGGTCCTTGTGGTACTACGCTGCCCCCAGCACTTGCCTCTGAAGAAACTGAGACCACCTCTTGAATATTTATGAGAAGTAAGAAAGAAAAAGAAAACTATAATTGCCCATTTCACTAATGGTGCAGATGTGTGGTTCTCCTGTGGAAAACGCCTTGCCTGAAACTGAACAATGGAAAGTCAAGATTACAGTGAACAAAATAAATCATGATTCTCAGATGACAAGAATGAGGAGTGGAAAAGGATGATGGACAAAGACGTGAAAAGTAGTTATCACTGTTGGGAAAAAAAAATCATGTGAATTGAAAGTATAAATATACAAACTGCCCAAATATGGTGAAAAAGAGATTGGTACTCTTAGAGTTTCAGATTGTATCTTTGATAAATGGCAAGCAAAAAGAGAATGTTACAATTATTCATATTTCACAAAATTATTTTCTGAAAACGGGGGTAAAACTGAAAATGTTAAGAATAAGCTAGCTTTTAATAGAGCCTACACTCCAGTAATTTGCAGGAAATCAATAAACAAAAGTATTCTCTGTTACGAGTTGAAGTGCTCAAGAGTGTAAGCAATATAAAAATAGTAGATTAATAGCTTCAATTTACATATGGTTGCCTCCTTCCAGAGTTGAATGAATGTATGTATGAACTTTATTACAGCTTTAATTCTTTGCTGTTCTAAGGCACTAAAATAAATCAATGCCTTTTTAATTGATTAATATTGTTTTGTTGATACAAAGTGAGGCTATATTATGTTAGCAGGTAGCATACAGTAGACTGATTTTATTCTGCCCTCCCTTATTAGAAAACACATTGAAGGGGAATGAGCTTGATATACAAACACTCTTAAAGCAGAAGTAGCAATCTTTTATCTGCATCACTTAATAGGTTCCATTTGATAATTTAATATTTAGACTTTGGATTGATTAAAAGGAAAACAATGCTTATCAGAAGTCTGCTTTTGCTACAGGAAAGAGCGGAGTGGTAATGTTTTGCAGCCCCTGGTTACTTGTGAAAAAGCTGCTGTGGAATGTGGAAAACAATCCTCCTCTTAGGATGCTCCGCTGGTTTCGGCCACAGTGAGCCATTCTGAATGCCTGTAAAGTCATGCATTTTTATGGAGATGCCATTAGCCACGGTTGTTCCCCTCCCCTTTTCAGCAATCATTTTGGCTGGGTGAACTGGAAAGAAAGTCTATTTCACAAATCCTAAAGTTGCAATGGGCCAATCTTACTCAGTGCAAGAATCCAAATTCAAGCATTCCACCGAAATTGGTATCAAGCCTCAGATCACATCCACCGCCTCTTTGGATTATTTTAATTTTATAATGCGTGATTAGTGACCAGTTGTGTGACAAAAAGATGTAGAAAGCAACAATAATGTTTCATAATTTCAAAATCTTAAAAGCAAGACTGAATCCTATCATCCTGAAAGTAGGACAGCATTTTCCTATGGTAGCTGTAATAATTGTGCTGGTCTGACAAAATAAAGCAAATAAAATCATGCTTGGAATAAGTGCAACGTCTGCTATCAAGTGCCATTACGAGGGTGGGGTACAACTTGCTCTAGAAAAAAAACCCAAAGGGACAGAGTTTCAAGTTGCTCCAAATGACAAGGGCAAAGTTCACTATGCAAAAGGAGTATTGTTATACAAATATATATCATAGAAGACTAGATATTAAAGTGGGCCAAAGAGAGCACCACAGAGTTGGAATATGTGCTATCAAGTATGTAATCTTGCTGGTTCAAAGGCTTTTCTGTTTATGTCCTGTCACTGATTGGTTACTTAGATTGTCCTGGTCCACCTGAATAGACATTGAAAACCTGCTGACATATTACAGTTCTAGCTCTTTAATAGCTTGATGGCCAGCAGAGGTTGGTATGAGAAGGAACAGTGTCATACTTAATTCTGGATTCTGGTTTTCTGGAAAGGAACGAATTGTCAAGAGTCATGGTTTGACAATAGTTGGAAAAATGAACAAGCCAGCCCACACATGCAGATTTTTGGCACCACCAGCAGGATCACCTCAGTTTTAAATAGATTGCTGCATTTGAAACGTAGCAAGGTACCTAAAATAGGGCTCTTAGGTAAGAGCCAAGGTGGCGCAGTGGTTAAATGCAGCACTGCAGGCTACTGCTAGATCAGCAGTTCAGCGGTTCAAATCTCACCGGCTCAGGGTTGACTCAGCCTTCCATCCTTCCGAGGTGGGTAAAATGAGGACCCAGATTGTTGGGGGCAATATGCTGACTCTCTGTAAACCGCTTAGAGAGGCCTGAAAGGCCTATGAAGCGGTATATAAGTCTACTGCTATTGCTATTGCTATTGCTATCTAGATTGGATAGTATTTTAAGGGCTTATATACAGCAATAATTCTTATAATGAAAACCAAATAACATCTGGGAAATTACTTTAAAAGGTCTTATGGCAGCGAGTATGAACTTACTTTCTTCAATATAAAAGAAACATTGACTTGACAATATGAGTGACCCTCAATGGGTTGTGAAACTTACTGTTAAGATTTTTTATTTTCTTTTCCCTAACATTAAGTTGAAATGGTGTGAGGGTAAGAATGGATTTCCAGAGGGGGGAAAAAATGCGGACTACAGGAACCATAATTGCTCAAGTGATCCTGAGGACACAGATACAAATAAGTATAATCTTTATTGTCATTGTACTTAAATACAACAAAATTGGTTGAAATGACCAGCTGTCTGCAAAGAATATAAATCCTTCCATTCCCCACCATCCATTCAGAGCTGAAGAAGCTTCTTGAAGCAAAACATCTTGAAAGAGAAAAAACAAGAAAGCCCAGTTGCCTCCTGGAAAAAGCACCTTTGGGACAACCATGACCTGGATGACTGAGAATCTCTACAGATTTTCCCATGGTCCTTATAAAAATCCTTTAACGGGCTAATGACAGGTATTTTACACTGTAGTGTAAATCAGGGGTCCTCAACCTTGGCAACTTGACGACCTGTGGACTTCAATTCCCAGAATTCCTCAGCCAGCTATGCTGGCTGAGGAATTTTGGGAGTTGAAGTCCACAGGTCGTCAAGTTGCCAAGGTTGGAGACCCCTGGTGTAAATGGTTTCTGCTGTCTCCACAAACCACCAAATATGATTTATTTGTGTGTGTTTTTTAAAAGTATCTAATATGAAGGCGAAGGTCGCCTTTCGGGTTATTTCAAAATTCTATTTGCCAGCTGCCTGAAGTACCGTAGGCCACAGGTCTTCAAACTTGGCAACTTTCAGACTTGTGGACTTCAACTCCCAGAATTCTCCAGTCCACAAGTCTGAAAGTTGCCAAGTTTGAAGATCTTTGTGCGTAGCAAACACCCTCCCCCCCCCGTCTTTTTAGGTTCCGGCGGATTCCTTCCGGCGATAAGAGTTCGAGGTTAACCGGAAGTTAGGTTAGCAAGATGGAGGCGCACAGTGGTGGTACTGAGGCGATGGAGCCCTTTTCCGACGGAGAAGAAAGCGACGAGGCCCCAGAGGAGGTGACCTTCGAGAGGGCGCGGGAGGCGGCTGCGGAGGAGCGCCGGTTGGCGGGGGAGCGGGCCCGCAGGTAACACAAACCCTCCGCCACCCAAGGCGAGAACCGGGGCAGAGGGGTAAGGACGGCCTGACCGCCCTGCCTTGCCGTTTGCGCGCCTTCCTGGGAGCGCCGCTCCGGCCCAGCAAAACCGAGAAGCCAAAAGGCAGCGGGAGGTTGCATTTAAAGCGGTTTTCAGGAGTGGCCCTTTGTCCGATATTGTTTTTTCTGGCCAAGTTTTCAGTAGGGATTTCCTTTCCGTACCTCCATTCCCCCCTGGCCTTCTTTGGCCTCAGTCTTCATGTAAGCAATTTGTAAAGTTGCCTCTCGTGTATCATTTTTAATGAGGTAGTCGACCTATTCTCCAAAGTCTTTGAGGGCAGGACAGGAAGTAACTGATGGAAACTTATCAAAGAGAGACCCAGCCTAGAGCTAAGAGGTTTCCTAACAAAACAGTGAATCGGAGGAATGGCTGATCTCCAGACGTTGTAGGTGCTCCATCATTGATTGTTTCTAGTAAGAGATTGGACAACCACTTGTCTGAAATTGTATAGGTTCTCCTGCATGAGCAGGGGGTTGGACTAGAAAATCTCCAGGGTCCCTTCCAACTCTGTTACTGTTCTGGGTGTTGATTATATGCATTGCAATAATACAGGTTTTAACCAAAGGGACACATCCCATATTTTTAAAAACAGGAAAACCTTTAATTACATCCCCTTGTACGTGTGCAGCATTTTGTGAAAGCATTCAGCTTTGTGGAGCCCATGCATATTTTTGTAATCCATTCGTGTCTTATTTTGCTTTCTTAGAGAAAAGGCCATATTGAAAGAAAAGAGACGACATAGAGAAGAACTATTTAAGGAACAAAAGGTAATTTTGTATCTCATGTTAACAATGTTTATAATGCTTTGTTAAACTTAAAAAGGTTCAAACATGTTTACACCCTACCTCGGAATAAACTTCATTATAGTTTTAATCATGCTTCACTGTAAATTTAACTACATATACTGCCTCCTGATTGTCTGAGAATTTGTAACATGTCGAAATTGTTGAACAAGGATTTGTCTTAATGAAAAGCTGCCTAAGGGTTGCTATTGTATTGTAAATGTTTCAGCTACCATTTCAAGTGAGCTGGATTTGATTGAGGATGATGTGAGTTTTGTTCGGCATATTCGAAGAGAATTGGATTGGACAGATTTAAGCAATGAAAATGAAAAGGGAATATGTGCTGAATATAGTAAATAATACAGAAATAAACTATTCTTAGGGATTTATTTCCCACCATGAAAACCATTTCTAATCTCAGAACACGAGGCAGTTTGCAAAAGTAAACTCCTTAGTGCTCTTATTACCAACTAAAAATTATGGGACAATAACAAGCAACTTATTATTCAGATATTTTCTGCTAGCATCACAATTGATTAGGGATTTTGGGAGTTGTAGGTAGGAAACATCTGGAGTGCGTGTGTCAAACTCAATCACATCACGTGACTTTGCAATGTTTTCTGCCTTTGCGGAATCGGGATGGGCATGCTCTGCACATGACGCATCCGGCCCATGGGCCGCCAGTTTGACGCTCAGATCTGGAGGAAATGATGTTTCTAACCCATTTCAACATGTGCTTGATTTAGGTATTACATTATTGTTATAATGTCATATTTTCATACTTAGATTTGCTGCCTTGAATTAACTAGATCTATAGTTTATAACTAATCAATGTCCCCCCAAAAATATTAGAGGATTACGTTAATGACTAAAATAGTATTAATTGGAAAAATTTAATCTTCTCAGAAAAGAAAGCTGCTTCCTGAAAATGTCTTGGAGGAGTTGGCATCCACACAGAACAGGTAAGCAGATACGTTCTGGGCTACAGTAACTATTCCAAGCTTTGAGCTACAGTTTATATTTGTCTGTTATCCTGAGAAACAGTTAATTCCATCATTTTCTCAGGTTTGATTTTACCTAAATGACAGTACTGTATGTTTACCAAATTATATTACAGGTAGTCCTTGACTTACAAGCAGTGGAGAAGCCACTTAACAACTGTGTTGCTAGCTTAATAACTGCAGTGATTCACTTAACGACCATGGCAAGAAGTTGTAAAATGGGGCAGAACTCACCTAACTACTTTCTCACTTAGAAACAGAAATTTGGGGCTCTATTATGGTTTTATGACAAGGACCACCTGTATGGGGCATTTGTGAAATGAAAAGTAATTTGTGATGATTGAAATCTTTTGCTGTTAATGTGTCAAGTACTTGACTATTTTTGTATCTACCTGAAAGATAGCTAAATTATTTCCTCCAGTTCAAAACCTCCTATCAATTTCTGAAAAGAAAGAATGTGAGGAATTTACCTTCGGTCATATTAAATTCATGTATTTTAATTAGCTTAGTATTGATAATTTGACTGCATGTGATTAACTTTTTATTTATAGATTATGGAATCTCATCCTAAATTCTTCTCAACTTTTCTTCCATTAGCACCAATTCGACATCTGAGGACCAAGGTATATATAAGTCTACTTTTTATGTTACCTCTACTGTGTTATTGTGAATAGTATAAAAGTGCAATTTGAGATTCACATGTAATCTAATATGGCAAACAAAGATAGAGGTGAATATCACCATTTGAAAAAAAAAAGGTAATATTTAATATTATTTCATATTATTTATAATATAAATATATTTATAATATGAAATAGATGAATATATAAATTCTCTGTCTCTGATCGTCTTTCAGATGTTTCTAAGTGGTCTAGAAAAATGATGTGAAAGTTAGTCAATAAGACACTACATAGAAAAATATTACTGTTTCTTCATATTGATTAGTAAATAATTCTAGGTATTTTTTTTTAAGTTGATATTTTTGTGTTGTCACTCTTTTCAGATTAAAAAAAACATTCCAAGTTGATTGTTAACAAGTTTGCCATGGGAAGAATAGAACATCATGTAAACCTTAAGTCTTGGTTAGCAGACTTGTCTCCATCCATGAGCAAGTACAAGGGGAGGACTCTGGCTTTATCCTTATAGAGGGACAAAGTTCTTAACAAAACTATTATCCTTTTGTTATTTCTGGGGGACTAAGCAAAGTTGTGCATCAGTAGGTCATGCTAAAATTAGCTAACCAAGTATAATAACCATATCTGCCAGCAAATACTGAATAGAATGAATTATATTTTCCAAACAATATATTAATAAAAATGATTGAGGGATTTTTCCTAAGCAGCTTATCAAATTTTCCTAATTGATTCTATCAAAATTCAGGCTTATGGAGGATTTGTATCAAAGCCTCTGGAGATTATGCATGCAGATCAATTCCTGCCTACCATGGTATTATTTATTTATTTTTCAAAATTTCCATTTAGGCTGGATCCCAAACTTGTAACTCTTTCTGGTAACAAGAGTCATCAGTTTATGTCACACATTTATAAGCAAGGGTTTTGTAGAATCCCATTTAAAATTAGTTTAAGGCATTTAATATTTAGCACATGTATTGATTTATAGATCAGAATGTTGAAGATGAAGTTGAAAATCAAGACGATTCAGAAAAAGACAGTGAAGACGACATTTTAGCAACCAGGTATGGCTTACTTTAGCTTTCCCAGTTCTGGATACCCTCTGGATATATAGACCAATGCTCTGAATTTATTAGCTAGCATGAGGATAATGCTGGAGATAGACATCCATACTTAAGAGGGCTCAGGTTTAGTAAGCCCTAACTTTGTTGTTCTTATTTGGTATGAGGAACTAAATTATTACAGTAATTTCAAGAAAAGAGAACATTTTTGTGAAAACCGATTTCCAATTTATTCTCAAATAAAAGCAACATTCTCGTTTAGGCAGTTGTAGATACATTGTCTCCCGCAGGTTCAAATTACTTTGTGCTGCACTTTCATAACGCTCCAAATTAAATTTCTTTAAGAAGAGAGGCCACAGTTAGTTAAAATGGAAGTCGCTCTTACAGTAACTTTTAGAAATACTTTATTTTAGCTTCAAAAGGCTGTACCTGTAGCTGTAGAATTGATGTTGGTGCATGGTGAAGACGCCTGTATTATGGATGGTGGGGCTTTGCAGTGATCTGGAGTAATTCTTAAATGTGGTTATAACATGAGGTTTGCTATTGCACATTCATTTTGTTAGGAGCAGGTTTTTGCAATCATTTAAACCTGAGGTACCAGTTGCAAATGAAGGGCAAACTCTGCAAATGGCATCACTATGTAAGCTAAATATTTGAAACAGTAAAACTGTTGATAAGCTTGAGTTTGGTCAGAGTTCATGCTGCAACTTGCAATTCTTCAAATTCAACTGCTTAATATGAACTTAAACAGGCCACATCTACCTACCTCCTTATCTAGCATTAATTTTATTGGAAACCTGCTCCAAGTCTTGGGAGTTGAACAGTCCTGCCCAAAGGGAGTGTTAAGTAGGTAAATACATGAATAATGGAAATATATTTAGAATAAGAGTTACCGTGTTTGCATATTATTGCTTTGAGTCAATTTGGCTAAAATATAGGAAATGTGGTTTTGCTTCTGTAAAATGAAGTAGAGAACCAAGACAGTAAATATGTTAACTGTTCCTTTATCATTAGATGCCCCCCAAATTACATGGCTGTACGGTTAGAAGACCAGGAGCTAACCGATCAACAGCAACAGGATGCCAAAGACTTTATACAGAAACATCTTTATGGAGCAAGCTGCAATCGAACTACTGGTAAAGGAGCTTTGCATAATGAACTTAGAAAATACATTGTGTGACAAACTACAGTTCAGTTAAAATCCTCTTGTTTTTCCAGCAAATCAATATTTTTCGGTTGGAAACAAGAAAAATGCAGTTAAAAGAGCTGCGATCCAGTTTGTGAATAAATCTTGGGGTAAGATGATATTCCTTTGTCATACAGCAATTTAAGAGAGCTTTTGTGGTGATTGTGCCTTTATTGACTTCAATGTTTTAAGCTTAGGTTTCACTTTTAACTGAGGAACATGTACTAAAAGTGAAAAATATGGTCCAAAGCAATTGCTGTAGTTATTTTGAAGGACCTTCCATCAAAATGGTAATTTCCTACATGATCCCACATATGAAAAATATAAATATGGTTAAGTGTAATAAAAGCACAAGTGGTTAAAGATGTCTGTAACATGTGAGGAATTTATACCCCTGGGATATGATTATGAAACTTGAGTGTGAAATAAAGCTGTCCATGTAATTTAAGATAAGAACTGTTTACTACTGAGCAACTTGATGGTAAGATGTCTTACCATTCAAAGCACCTGTGGTCTTGAACAGTCACATATGACAACACGTATAGTTAATTTTAGTTCATTTTTAAAAAGCAAACAGGGTCAGACCTGGTAACAGTCAGATGCAAAATCATCAGGAGATTCCAGGATTGTAGGCTACCATGTAAAATGAAAGGGGGGGGGAAACGCGGAGCCGCACATGTCAAACTGCTTCAGTATTTTTGCCAGGAAAACAAAATAGATATGTTTATTTGAGAATTGTAGTTTATATATAAGGCTATTTAAGTTTGTGAAGAGTAGAAGACCTGAATGAAAAACTTTTTAGTTTGCAAATCTTGTAAAGGCTTCCCAGGAACAATAGACATTTTTGTATTTATTCCTGTAAGATTGGTGAGTGAGTTCTGATATTAGTGGATGTCTGATTTGTCACATAAATATGAGTTTTGATACCAGGTGAGGAATACGAGAGGCAAGGTACTTTGTCTCTCTGGGCCACCAAATCCACATTACAGAAAGGTACAGAAAACACAAATTCCAGAGGTGGAAGATTTTTTTTCCTTTCTGCTTGATTACCATAAAATGAACAGGCTCCATAATGGCAAACACAACCAAAATTGTTCATGAATACTGTATATGCTGCAGATTTATAGTTTTAGTTGTTTTTATATAGGTTCTGTTGAGAATAAATGGAAGATGTTTTCTTAAATGGGATTGCTCAAACAGTGGCAAATTTGCGCTTTTATGGAATGTATAGCAACAACTTTAGCATTCTTGACTTCTTTTTTCAACTAATTGTATGTTTTCTTGTTCCCTAGGTAAAGTAAAAAAAGAAAAAGCTACTCGATTTACAAAACATTGGGTATCTTCAAAAGTAATTCCCTGAAATATTTTGCTGTTGCTTATGTACAATATCATTGCAAAATATCTTGTATTTAAATTATGTAATGTCCTTGCTATTGTTTATATATTAACATTTTTATGATTTATGTTTTCTTTTAAACCTTTGCAGAGAATTAAAAAGTATAACCTTCTGGAAAATAATTAGGGTCTTGCAATGGTATGTTCCAACTAAAAGTAATTTTATCTGGGTCTTTTGAATTCAGTTGAAATAAGGTTTGATTGGATGAGAAATCAGTTTCTTAAATATTTTGATACTCTTTTTGCTAAAATAATTTTTAACAAAAATGATTTTTAACTCTCCAACATATGTAACTTGACTTACTACTGTACCCACCATGTGTTTTTTGAAAGTACATTCCAGCTGTAAAAAGAAGATATATCTTGAAATAATTTGTATATAGGTTTGCAAAAATGGGAAATATTAATAAAACATAAAACATTGAATCTGGTTTGCCTGAAAATAATTCCATGGAATTAGTATATGTTCCAACAAGCAGCTTGTTCCCCTACCTGATGCTTAGATGCCTATGGGAGCCACAAGCAAGATGTGAATCAGTAGGAATACCTAATTCATTAACTGTCTATCCCTGGTTTACTAGGGTAAGAGGCGTAGCCAAATAGTCCAATACAAGAAGCCAGCAGAGAATACTTATAGCAGACAACGGTATAATTCTAATCCACTCCTGAATTTTTTCAGGAGTCAACTCCAAAGTAGGTCCAAAGAAGAAATCAGGTTGTCAGGAAATTTATTTCCTATTTGGCTCCTTTCCAGTAAAAAAAGTTAAACTTGGATGCTGATCTTCATTGAAATGGATTTTATACTGATCAGAAACAACTGTAAAAATTGAGCTATTCGGGAACAGGTATCCAGTATGCCTATGCAGACTACTATTCCTAAGAGTTTAAGTAATTGAGCAAGCCTGTTTTTTTTCTCTGTCCTTTGTCTCTTGATGGGGTAATCCCATAATTCTTGTAGTCCAGATCTATGCATCTCGATCAGAATCCTGGTTAGAATTAGGTAATGGAAGATGGCTCCCCTAAGATCTCAGTATTATTCCCTGACATCACTGGATTATATTAATTTGGCTTTTTACTCAAATTCTGTTGTTTTCCCTATTCCTCCATGGGAATTGGGATAACAGCTGGCATTGAGAGACACACTTGCTGACTCAGCAACCACATAAATTTTATCTGTCACTAATCTGATGCTTCAGGTCTCTCAGCAGTGGTGTATTCATCACACTGTGTCTGGAGCCATCCTTTTTCCTCCCCATATGAGAGTCTTCTCGACAGAGCTGTTTTATTCCAAAATAGGATCACTGGAGCCTGGTCAATTGGCGCCTCAAGTGAGAAGTCTGAGTTGATTTGTTTGTTTGTTTTTTGGCTGTCCACAGTATTCTCAAGAGTTTTCTCCAACAAGCAAAGTTCAAAAGCTTCCTATCCTACTTTTCAAAGAACAAAGATACTTACTGGGAAAGCTAATATATTTTAACTCTAGTGGTTATTGCATTCAAGGGTCACCACATAATCCCTTCGAATTTGGAGACTCAGTAGATTGACTTTGCAGAAACTGAAGCCTTGTAGCTTTATATCTGTAGCTATAGCTAAGGAGTAGGCTGAGTAACAAATGGGCTGTTCAATACTGACAATGATGGGTGGCTAAATCTTGCATATTCTGCTTATTGCAGCCTTGGGAATCTTCCACTCTGCTACTGATGTTGCACTTTTCATTAGATTTTTAAAAAAATTTTGCTTGGAGACATACGAGACTTATACTGTCCTTCTCATTCTATGAATAGACCTGAGATAGTGTGCTGTTAAATTACTGCTAGTAGTAACCCTTCTTTACAAAACAGAGCATAATATAGGTAACACAATCTTGCTCAAGTGGGGCCTTAATCCATAATTTTCAGCAGGAGCTAATGTTGCCCATGAGCCATGCCAACAAACCTGTCAGGTCAGAAAAGCAAATGGTTAAGAGCATGGTACAGTGAGACCAAAAGGCTTTACCAAATAAAAGCATCAACAATTGTTTATAAAATTGGACCATTTTGCCCAATATAAGTTCTTTACTCAATAATTCAGGAATGTTTCCTTGCCACTACATTTAAGAGGCACAGGTAGATTATTGCAAGATCTCTTCTGGTGAAAGCATAAAGCTGTCCTAGCTTAATATCTGAAAAAACTATTAACGCTGCTATTTTCATTCCCTTCAGACAAAAAAATGAAGCAAATGCATGCATTTGGATTCTTTCCTATTATAGGATAAGATCAAGTTTTGTATAACATCCAATCTTGCTACCTTTTAATGTCCAATACGAAACAAATGTTCACTCTTATATAGACCCCCTGTTGCATAATGTATAGGATAAGTATAGGGCCCGACCTATGAGAATCATATTTTGGGTATCCATTGCCTGCATTTGTTAACACTTGGTGTAGGTAAACATTCTGCTAACCATTTACACAACTATTTCTGTTTTTATATCAGTTATATATACTTATAAAAAGCAAAAGTTAACCACAGTAATTCAGGGCACTTAATTTAGTTGCATCAGCCTTAAATCATAACAGGATTTTGGTCCAGGATATGTGACTTGATGTAGCAATAATACTTTAAAGGTGAAAGATTTATATGATCTGAAGAGAAACCAAAGTATTTAAATTTGAATATTTAAATTTTATCTACTTGAATCCCAAATACAACACAAGCAGAAAAATAAGGTAGCAATCCTACCATATGTAAGTATTTAATGGCTGATTAATTATGGTATCACTACATTTTATTGCAATAGAGTACTCATTTAAGCACTTTTTAAAATGCAGGGTGTACAAAGATTAAATTAAGACTGAAATTGACTAAATATTTGGTTTTTATATAAATAGGCCATAACCACACTGTGTTGACATGTAATACTGTTATGATACAACAGTTAAACAGGTGAGTCTACAACATAAGTTGTTTGCAGTTAAACAGGAAACAGAGCTGAAACGACCATGTTAAAACAAAAATCACTAGGAAACAGATTGAGATTGTAAGTAGCAACAAACATATTCACTCAGCTCCTGAGTATTTCAAGTTTTACAGTACACATTAAAAATATTTCTTCCCATCAATACTATACAGCCAAACTGTCAGGTACATATGCAGTTTGCAAATTACATTTGATTGATCTATGTAATGAGGGTGAAAGTTGGCAAATTATCCTGCTTGAAGTTTACATCACCCACATACTAACACATCCACAACATTATCTATTTTGCCCTGTCCTCCAAGAGGAAGGCAGAACTTTTTGGTTTGTTTGTAACAATTCAAAGGTTTTTTCAATCTGATGTTACTGATGATATTTAACTCCGGTTAAAGATGGAAAATATCTCCTAACAGTAGTTTAGAAAATCATTTGCATCATGCTGTAAACTAGGAAGCAATGTAAAGCAACAGACCTGTCCTTAGTACATAATTAAAAAAAATCCAAACTCCCAATTGGCAGAGTTGGTCTACTTTCATGTTGAATATATGCCACATTATACACCATGGACACCTTCAGATGCATAGCTAGTGTAGATAATCTTCCACTGTGGCAAATGCACAGGATCCAATTCCTGATCGGGCCATCAGACCTAGACACTGTGAAGCCTGTCCCATTGCGAGAGCAAGAGGAGGTTGCTTTGGTAGATTGTGTGTCTCTGAAAAAATTCAACAATGCACTATTTTAACTTGTTTTACTTCTCAAAAAACGATATCCACTAATATTTCTACCCAATGATTTAATGATTTATTTTCAACATTACTGGATGGGCTGTTAATTCCATACTAAGCAGTAGTTTAGTTCACTATGCAGACCATGTCAAATCATAAACTGTTAATGCCTCCAATATTCACTGAATGTTAATAAACTCTTGATAGAAAGTTCTGACGTTGGTGAAAGAGAAGGCCCATTTGTATCCCCTCAACTAGTAATGCAAAGGCGCTTAGCCTGGGTGACACAATACCTGAATGTCAAGACTGCTTATGGAATGATACTAATTATTTTAGGTGTAATAGAACAATCCTTCATTTCTAAGCTGAAAGGCCATTATATTTCATATTTCCCTATGACCGGCAGAGTGAAAAAGAAGTGAGGGTAGTGGAGTACATGGCGGGGGTGGGTGGGTGGGTGAAATGGCTCTCCTACTCTGGCTGCTAAGAAGCCTCTGGATAGAACTGCTTGTTTGTACGATACATCATGAGCTTGATAATAAATGGCAGACCCAATGGAATACTAATATGTAATGGCTTACAGCACAAGAATTATTTTTTATCAGAAGTTCCTTCAATAGTCAAGTAATCTGTTTCCTATGTGTTTAACGTACCTTTACAAATGTTTATAAGGAAGGAAACTTAACAGGCTTACCTAGTATTGCGCTGTTGAGAACTGAACATACAGGCTCTCTCTGAATGGGATCCAGCTGATTTCCAACAGGACTATTCCATGGATCAGAATATGCAAGTAAACTGAAAGCATCCTGTTGAGGAAACAAATCTTTGAAATTAGTGGATAGCCATTTATTCTAGATGCTTCAATTTAAGATTACTGCATAAAGCAGGAGAATAGACTTCATGACTTAAATGAGCCCTTCTAAGTCTATGATTAGGGGCGTGGTGGCTCAGTAGCTAAGATGCTGTGCTTGTTGATCAGAAAGGTCAGCGGTTCGGCAGTTCGAATCCCTAGTGCTGTGTAACAGAGTGAGCTCCCATTACTGGTCTCAGCTTCTGCCAACCTAGCAGTTCGAAAGCATGTAAAAAAATGCATGTTTGGAAGGTAAGTGTTACATGCGCCTTTGGCATTTAATCATGCCAGCCACATGACCACAGAGACATCTTCGGACAGTACTGGCTCTTCGGCTTTGAAATAGAGATGAGCACTACCCCCTAGAGTTGGGAACGACTAGCACATATGTGCGAGGGGAACCTTTATCTTTACCTAAGTCTATGATTCTATTAATTGTGTGAATTATGACATTTACGTTGTTCTTCCTACTGAAATAAACTAAAGCTATTTTCAGTATTAGGTTTTACCTTACTCAGATCAAATCTGAATCTCTCATCGGATGCATCATAACATTTCTCAAAATATACACTTGAAATATTTGTACCCCCTCCCTTTAATATTGTCAACTGGTGTTACTTCTGTATAATAATAAAATAATAATAGTTTCTAGTATTAAACCTCAATAAAGACTGAAAATGTGCTAGTTAAGAGAAAAGGAGGAGAATTGCCTAAAAAAGAAGGCAAATGTTTTATTTAATTCCCACCAACCAATTCTAATAGGATAAATTCTACTGCATTCCCCTCAATACAATTCAATCTTCCAATCACTTATGCAAAAGAAAAAGTCAGCACAATTTCATGCTATCTATATTTTCAGTACCAAGAGAAGACAATTTATGTAGCTCAGGATTGAACTGGGGAGTCTTTGGCGCTCTCTGAGCTTAATTGTTTGCAGACATTTCATTACCCAAGAAGGTAGATTCATAAGTTTGAGTAAGTGTGGGGTTTGCTATCTGTTTATAGCTTGCCTTGCCAGTTTTAGTGGCGGTATGGTGTTCTCCTTGAAAGGAACGATGGTGTGACCTAGAGGTGGAGATCTCGGCTCACAATCAGGAGGCTGTGAGTTCAATCCTAGGTAGAGGCAGATATTTCTCTCTCTGGACACAATGAGAATGTATCTGCTGAATAAAAGTCCGCACTGGCGACAGGAAGGGCATCCGGCCAGTAAGCACTCTGCTTGCTCCATTCAGCTGCCCAGAATCCAACCTGAAAAGGATTATGGGGTTGTAAAAGGAGATGATGATGATGGTTTTCTCCTTGATAGTTCCTATTGTTTTCGGCGTGACTGTTTTCCTTAATTAATCCTTTATCTGGAGGTTGGCTGCTGGAGAGGGTATGTTCTGGTCTTTTTGTTTCCTTCCTAATGTTTTTATTGTGTCTTTTGAATAGCATGTGAATGTGGTTTATTTCTCTGGGTCAAATGATGGCTGATTTGTCTGAATGCAAAACTTCCAGATATCGGTAACATTTCTGGATTCAGTTTAGTCTAGGATTCAAAAGAGATAGTAAAAAAGCTAAGGAGGAAACAAAAAGACCAGAACACATTCTTCTCTAGCAGCCAAACACCTGGATAAATAGGGATAAACACCACTTAAGCAATCAGGCAAAATATGCTATCCTAATCTAGGAACTACTGCAAAGAAAGCCACATCCTCATCAAAACTGGCAGGGAAAGCAACTATATATACAATAAGTTGGGTGCAAACCCCATACTAACTTTCGTGACCCGTCAAAAGCGCGTTCCACAAAAGCGCGGTCGACGAAATCGCGTATGTGACGTCATCACAACGCGACGAAAAAGATCGAAAAATTGAAATAAAAATTAAATTACAGCAAGCCGATTCACATAAAGGTAAGGGTTAGGTTAAGGGTTAGGGTTAGGTTAAGGGTTAGGTTAAGGGTTAGGGTTAGGTTAAGGGTTAGGGTTAGGGTTAGGTTAAGGGTTAGGGTTAGGGTTAGGGTTAGGTTAAGGGTTAGAGCGTTAGCGTTACGTTTAGCGTTAGGTTAAGGGTTAGCGTTAGGTTTTTCGTTACGTTAAGGGTTAGGTTTAGGGTTAGGTTAAGGGTTAGGTTTGGGGGGGTTAGGGGAAGGTTTTAGCTTTATTTTTTACATTTTTCGATCTTTTTCGTCGCGCTGTGATGACGTCACATACGCGCTTTCGTCGACCGCGATTTTGTCGTCCGCGGTTTTGTGGTAGAACCACTAACTTTCATTGAAGATGTTACCTAGCTGACTAATGAAATGTCTGCAAGCAAACTACAGTTTTCCTCTACATTGTATAAATGGAGTAGGATCTGAACTTACCATGTTATTAGCAATTTCTACACAAAGGTGACATGACTTACTTTGAGCATTTTCTTGTTTTGTGAGTTTTTGCCACACTCCCTTCTTAGTTGTTCGCTCATAGCTTGTAATTCTCTGCCAAAGTGAATCATTCTTTCAATAGCTGCTTGGCTACCACCACACAGTTGGCGTCTTAACTGACTGGAATCCACCTCTGTAAGAAAAACAAGGTAGTAATTAGATAATGATGAAAGCAATGCAGGTATGGGACATGTTCAAATTTAAACCAGTATTTATATATATATAACATATACAGTATTTATATGATTGCTGTACATTATGATAACATAATGATTCTCCCTCCCTCCCTATCTATCTATCTATCTATCTATCTATCTATCTATCTATCATCTATCTATCATCTATCTATCTATCTATCTATCTATCTATCTATCTATCATCTATCTATCTATCTATCTATCTATCTATCATCTATCTATCTATCTATCTATCTATCTATTATCTATCTATCTATCTATCTATCTATCTATCTATCTATCTTTCTTTCTTTCTATCTATCTATCTATCTATCTATCTATCATCTATCTATCTATCTATCATCTATCTATCTATCTATCTATCTATCTATCATCTATCTATCTATCTATCTATCTATCTATCTATCTATCTATCATCTATCTATCATCTATCTATCTATCTATCTATCTATCTATCTATCTATCATCTATCTATCTATCTATCTATCTATCTATCATCTATCTATCTATCTATCTATCTATCTATTATCTATCTATCTATCTATCTATCTATCTATCTATCTATCTTTCTTTCTTTCTATCTATCTATCTATCTATCTATCATCTATCTATCTATCTATCATCTATCTATCTATCTATCTATCTATCATCTATCTATCTATCTATCTATCTATCTATCTATCTATCTATCATCTATCTATCTATCTATCTATCTATCTATCATCTATCTATCTATCTATCTATCTATCTATCTATCTATCTATCTATCATCTATCTATCTATCTATCTATCTATCTATCTATCTATCTATCTATCTTTCTTTCTTTCTATCTATCTATCTATCTATCTATCTATCATCTATCTATCTATCTATCATCTATCTATCTATCTATCTTTCTTTCTTTCTATCTATCTATCATCTATCTATCATCTATCTATCTATCTATCTATCTATCTATCTATCATCTATCTATCTATCTATCTATCTATCTATCTATCTATCATCTATCTATCTATCTATCTATCTATCTATCTATCATCTATCATCTATCTATCTATCTATCTATCTATCTATCTATCTATCTATCTATCTATCTATCTATCTATCTCTATCTATCTCTCATCAGTGACAGTTAAAGAGTTATATGAGAACTTCTCACTAACTGTATTCCTACAATGTAAATTGGTCTGCGTGGCTAGTCTAAAAACATTCACAGAGTTTGAATGTCAGTTGGGGATTTGTCTGTGTCTCCCTAGTCTAAATTCAACACCACTATGCTATACTACCCTCCCAGGAAACTTCGTATGACACACCAATTGAAAAAAAATTCAAGGACGCAAATGCTCAGGGAAAAAAAGTTTTGACTGCTTTTCTGAAATCACCAAGGAATACAAACACCAACCGATACTTTGAAAGAGAGTTCTATGAAGCTGAGACCAAAGCCAAAAGCTGTGGCAAACTGAAGATCCTCTGCTTCTCTGGAATATACATGCTTGAGGTTTTTTTTTTGGGGGGGGGGTGGCTTGGGGAGGGGGGAAAAGGTTAAGGAATAAAATAGCTTCCTTGAACCTGAACAACGAAGGCTTATTATATTATTCTATCCCTTTATAAAATAAAGAGAATCAGGGAAATTTGGAAAATCCTTCAGACAAACAAAACCGCTGTTTTAAGCCTCTTATTAGGCTTATTTCAGTCCTTGGGTGAAAAATGCACACGACATTTTTGCAGGTTGCAAATGTTGCTCTGCAATATAGTCTCTTAAGTATCTGTTTGTATCTGTTCACAGCTTTTTCCCGTGTTTCCCCGAAAATACATGTCCTGATAATAAGGCAAAATGTAAGCCCTCCCTGAAAATAAGCCCCCTGGACACCCCCCCCCCTCCAGCCAGGCAGAGCGCCACTCACCGACCTAACAGTATCCTGAAGGCGCCAAGCGATAGGAACGGGGGGGGGGGCAAAGGCTCGTGTTTCTTGGTGCCTTCGGGATACTGCTAGGTCGGTGAGCGGTGCTGTGCCCAACTGGAGAGGGGGGGTTGCCAGGGGATTGCTCTCTTGTGAGTTGGCTCCCGAAGAGCTGGGCACAGCCTCAGGGTCGAATGGCTGTGTTGCACTGATGCAGCAGCACTACACAGCAGCGATGAGGTGACCACACTCATGAGCAGCCAGCTAGGCACAGCGGCATTCACTAACCTAGGGGTATCGCCAAGCCGCATGAGCGCCTGTTCGCCGCCCTCCGGCTCCCATGGCTTGGCGTCTTCGGAATGCCCTAGGTCAGTGAATGGGGCTCTGCATGGCTAGAGAGGGGGGGTTGTGCGAGCAGTTTTTTTGCTCCCCACTCGTGCACCTCCCAGCCTCACGATGCCCTTGCCTAACTCTCCCTGCAGAGCCAGGGCATCTCCGCTGCCGCCACCACCCACATGGCTTTTTCTACGGCTTCCAAAGCACGGAGGCAGGATGCTGAGTCTTCCGGAAGTTGCCACTCTGGGAATACGCTCTATGGTTGTACGCTCTGGAAGTATGCTCTGCCTCAGCCAGCCCACAACCAAAGAGTGTACTCCCAGAGAGGCCGCTGCCGAAAGACTCGGCTGTGGATCTCCAGGGTTTGGAAGCCGGAGAATAGGTTATGCTAGTAGCGGCATGGCAACGCTGGCACACTGGCCCTGCAGGGAGAGCTGGGCCAGGGCATGGTGAGGTTGGGGGGCACACCAGCTGGGGAAGGAACAGGCGCTTGCGCAACCTCCCTTTCCAGCCGGGCAGAGCATCATGCACTGACCTAAGGGTATCCCGAATGCGTCAAGCCGCAGGAGCTGGGGGGAGGGCAGAGCACCATGCGGCTTAGCACCTTTGGGATATCACTTGGTCCGTGAGTGGCGCTCTGCCCAGCTGGAAAGGGGGGTTGCCGGGTGGCTGCTCGTGAGCGTGGTCACCTCATGGCTGGTATGTTGCGCTGCTGCGACAGCGCAACACAGCCGTTTGCCCCTGAGGCTGTGCCTGGTTCTTCGGGTGCCCGCTTGCAAGAGAGCAGCCACCCGGCAACCCCAAAACAATACCCCCCCGATAATAAGACCCAATCAATATTTAGGGAGTCAAAAGAAAATAAGACCCTGTCTTATTTTCAGGGAAACATGGTACTATATCCCAACTCTGACCTCTGAAAATTCAACTGATCAGTCACAGAATTATTTTCTAATATTTCTACAGAATATCACATCTATATCTCAAATAGTAAGACAAAGCATACAAAGAATTTAGGCAGTCACCAAAACTACAAAACCCTCCTCACATCTTGTTCTGTGGACTGCAATGGTTCTTTTCCTAAAACTTTTGTAGAGGGAGTACTGTAGCATCGTTCAGTCTGTGCCTTTTCATTTCACATCAGCCGTTTGGGAAGAAAATTATGTGGCTGATGCTAAGACATGCTTTTCAGCCCGGAAGAATCAAATGATGGCACAAAGAAGCATACCAAGTAGTATCAAACTACTAAGCACATCCGACTCTCCATTTTGAGCACTTGCCTAATCAAACACAACACAAATGGAGCTTATCCCCATTTTAATAGTCTGATTCCATCAGTATTCTGCAGCTTAGCTGAGCCATGGAACTGACACAGGTAAGGTATCCAACAAAAATAATGCTAATTCAAATATTTGAGATACTTAGTATATATGTACTTAGGGAAAGGTGGTCTGTATCCTCCAGGTATTTTGGACCTGTTCTCATCAGTATGAATATGGACAAAACACTTGGGGACAAAATATCTGGGGGATATCATGTTGTATGTATGAGGTATACTTTGCATAAAATATTTTTATAATAATGTTAAATATATAAACTGACACAAGAGTTAAATATCCTTATCATTCGGAAATCATTTCAAATAACAGTAATAAAAAAACAATATTTGCAAAGGTAGATAGATAAAAAAAATTCATTGCAGACCCATTTCTGTGTCACATTCTTCCATTTCATGGTCATGTTTAGAACTACCATTTAAGAAACCATTAGATGATGTCTCTGCAACTCCATTAGAGTAGTGGTCTGTTTCCATGTCTACATCATTGCTGTGAAGAAAGTTATGGATAATTTTTATAATTAGATCTTATTTGTAAATATTCACATTGTAATCTACAACCTCAATGTGGCAGGAAACCACCATTATTTTACTATATATCCACAATACAGCTAAATTCTGTTTTGAGCGGACGATGTAGCCCCATGGATGGGGAACCCGCTGCTACAACTCCCAGCATCCTGTAGTTCTTGACTCTTTCAATAGAGCAGTGTTCTCCAACCTTGTCCACTTTAAGACTTGTGGACTTCAACTCCCAGAGTTCCTCAGCCAGCTTTGCTGGCTGAGGAACTCTGGGAGTTGAAGTCCACAAGTCTTAAAGTGGACAAGGTTGGAGAACACTGCAATAGAGCCTTTGCTTTCTTTGGTAAGAAAGCTCTTTCCTTACCCTGTGCCAAGATAAGAGAATCAATATGGAAAACCTTGCCGCTCAACATGGTGTTAAATGAACTGTAGAAAAATCCTAAAAAATGATAAAAAAAATACCAAATAGCCCTAGCTCTAAATTTTAGGGAGCTCAAATGAAGCCATGGGCTTTCTTGCTGCTCTCCTTTGCAATCTGGAAGTTGGCAGGCAGGCAGTCTACCCATGCATGATGAGGGGTGGAGCTCTTGTCATGATACTTAGCCTATTAACATTGTCATATGTTGTCCTTGACATACACACATGGGAATTGATGCCAAGCTACTATCATCCCAATTCTCAGTGGCAGCCCACTTCTATCTCACCATACTGGTGTGAGGGTGAGGAGAACGAGAAAAGAGCGGAATAAAGGAGTACAATAAAGGAGAGCAAGAGAAAAAACACGACAGCTGAGCGAAAAAGAATAAAACTAGACAGAATTACATTTATTTACCTGGAATAGTTGTTGATCTGTTGTGATCTTGTTACATTTATATTGTTGAGTTCTGGTACACTTAAACTGGTAGACTGATGTTTACTGTGACAATATGACTGATGAACTTTGTTTGATATCACTCCATTACTGCAACTATTTTCAAAACCTAAAAAAAGGCGAAGGAATCAAATAATAATTTGAATGAATAGAATGTGTTCTTACATGATTACAGTATATGTAACTCATGTAGCACGTATGCATTAACGAATCATAATAAACTTATGCATCAAGTAAGCGAATTTAAAATAAATCCTGGTTCTTGCCTCAAAATACTTAAAAGCCAGTCCTGCTCTAAGGATAGTTCTTTTCCAGAAAGTGGTACCATGAACAGTCTGTGTGGACAAACATGGTGTAAAAGCACAGAGGAAACTTCCCTTCTTCTAGGTACACGTCACGACATGAATTTCTGAGAAATCTTTATTTTCACCATGAAGGCAATGGTAACACCTCTAGAAGTTTGAGGTGTGTTGAGTATGTATTCTTTCTCTTTTTCCTCCTGCCCTATTTCTTCCCCCCCCCCCCCAAATTTTCAGAATACCAATTAATTTTTATTAAGTGAAACATTATTGAAAACAAATGACATCACACAAAGCAAGAACTCCTCTAGTTTAAACTAGATCATATTATGGAACCTGTTCATAGAAGTGCAGCCTGCAGTGGGAACAAAGTATTATAAAACAGCTTGTAACCCTTGAAGGAGATACTGGCAAAAAAGGGTCAGTTTCTCCTATTTGACATTCCAGGCCAGGATGCACAACACAAATTATTCCACGTACTAAGTGACAAACTCTGAAGAAGATAAGAAAGCGACGTATCGCCTTCTTCAAACTCACCAGAACAGTGCGTGCTACTTCCTTTGCCCGTGGTTGATAGACTATGGATATTCATTCCATGGCTGGGGCTCATACTAGGACTACTAAATGATCGTGGACTAACGGGATAGCTATCTTGTGATTTTGGACTGTGACCTCCTAGACACCGTACTTCGCTGTCTGTACCATTGACCATTTCTATAAATTGACGTACCCTGGAAAACATGAAGAGAAGATATTTATGAAGATCAAACAATAATTTTAAAAACCAAGCTTGTAATATTCGCACTAAAGATTTCTACAATGGGGGCTTACTGCTATGTTATATAAATGATAGCCAATTATGCATCTATTTAATTAGGTGTCTAAATTGATGTATTAAAATAATGAAATAATAAAGGAAGAAGTCTTCTTCCTTTCCCATAGAAATCTGTACATTAGAGAATTAAGCAATGATAACATGCATATCCAGAAATATGTTCCATGCAATCAAATCAATTTTGCTTCTTGGGGGAGTAACTATTAGAAGGAGATTCTAGGCTTACCCTTTCACTTCTGGGGATTAAAAAAACATTTTGTCAACAAATAAGCCTTGAAATGGTGGGACACAACTCTGTAGGCAAAATAATGAATTGCAGCACTGATATGATCTATGGGCAATATACATATAGAAATCAAGACTCAAATAAATGAATGGTTATTGGCACACTTCACAAATACTGAGTGTAAAGAGGTTCTATCTTCATCTAATGATCTATTATAGAATCAACGTAATCAGAAATGTTTTGTTTAAATTTTAACCTACTTTTTAATTTTTTTAATCTTGCTTTTAATTCTCCTAATTTTTAATTTTAAGATTAAAAATTTAGGCAAAGTTTGGAGCCATTATTTTGTTATTCATTCGGTGAACATAACTACATAAATTCCCAGATGATTAGTAAAGTAATTTGATGCTATAGGAGCTTGAAAACCATAAAATGGACACACAGAAACTCCCCCAGACTATTTATTTACAAATATCTGCCTTACATAAAAACTCACTTCAAAGCAAATAAAAGATTAGGATTTCTTTCTAACAGACTTGGATACAACTGCTGTGTTGTTTCAATGGCCTCTCCCATTCTTCCTGCTAGAACCAGTTTCTGAATTCCTATTGGCAGAAACAAAAGTACAAGTTTAAAAATGTATATTTCACAAGCAGTTTAAACAACAATTGAATACTTCTGGATCTCCCCTCTCCAGTCTTGATAAGAGCCTGAATTTCTTTCTTTGCTATGACAATATTGATGTTTTCCTTGGATCCCACAAATCTCTTTCTCATCATGTTTTACTAAAGTTGATGAATTACATTTAACTTTGATCAAATGACTAGGATCTAAAGTTAATAATTAAACTAAAAGAATTCAGACAATTTTTAAAAATCTGCTTTAGTTCTAATACAGTGTTATCAAAAATATATAAAATATTCCAGATAGCTTTGATCATAATTATAAGCTATGTATCTATTAATGTCTTGACGATGTATATAGTTTTAAACTGCAAATTGATATTAACTAATAATAAAGCATGTAAGCATTACTTCATTAGAAGTGTACTAAATAAATTTCTACATATTGCTTTTTTTAATCAGTTTGTTTATTCAGCTGTTTTTATAAACACATAATATAAATGTAAAAAAATAAAATTAAGTAAATAATCATTATTTTTATTAGGTAACAATCCTATCAATTTTTTGTGCATAATCAATTTCTGACAAAAGAAAATCATGCTTCTACTGATTATTCAGATATTTAAAACCGTGATCAATGAAATATAATATCTGAAATCCAAAGGCCACTTAAGAAGAAGCATTTCTATATCTCAATATTTAAATTCTTTTAGACATCACAGTACTATTCAAGCTTACTTTGTCTATTTTTAATGGAAGCTAATTCTTCTAGTACAGTCTGGTCAGTAGATCTAGCAAAAGCCTCTGCTGTTGCACAGTATCCATGGTGTACCAAATAAGATGAAACCATCCTGTAAAAGAAAGTTAATACAAAATATAGCATGGAGGCAGCTTTACCATTTAATCCTGCTGATTAGGCAATTTATTTACAAGTATTTCTTTTCCTTGAAGATTCACTTCAATACAAACTTTTTTCAGTAGGTTATGTAAATTTACTTTGAATAAAATGCTACATTTATTCTAATATACAGTTAAAAATAAAAATATTATAAAATATAATGACATAAATAAGAATATAATGATATGTATTTACAAGTTATATATATTTAACTTTTCTCAATTTAATATTGGATACATATGTATATTTAAATACATATGTACATTCAAGTTAGTTACCAGTTGAAACCTAAACGTTTAAACAGAACATTCAAGAGTGCCAAAGATAACAAAGACTATAAAATGGAATTACACACAATGGAGAAATCGTTTAGTACGGTGAGAGATGTGGTAGAAACAGTAACATAGTGATGTGTAACACACGTAATAATGTGCATGCAAAGAGTATTCTTTGTCCTAGACAAAGTAGTTTTGGATATTAAAGAGGAAATATTATCTGCATTCTCTATCCATCATTTATCCATTTATCCAAATGTGTCCACATGACTCTTGATTCAAAAACATATATTAGTTACAAATGGCTTTGAATGAAAAGCAGCAACAGTAGGTAAATGGCATGTGTTAATTTAGCTTTCACTGAAAAAAATATACACAATTTTCCAACCTCAATCAAGCAGAATCAAACCTGCAGTACACTGTTCATAGAATAATTAAGAGAAAATAATTCTACACATTCTTCCCATCAAATTACTAGAACAGTATCTTCTTAATCCACGTCAGTGCTAACAATTCACAATAACATGAAATACCCTATCCTGATTGTAAAGAATCCATAATGACAGGATTGCCAAACAGAGCTCTCTGCTTGATTGAATGGTATGGTATGAATTAAGGTATGTACAGTTGGAAATAGTGATTAGTCCTAAATGAAGTACCGTGTATTTAATTATCCTCTCCTGGTACGTGCTGCATACTCTATTAAAAATATTAATATGAAGCATGCAAAGCTTAAAAGAGCAGTACTTAAACTAAAATGATTTTGCCAACTACATTTGCATTTTATAGATCACTTTTAAACTTGAAATTAGCGCGCATACAATAATTCTAACATTTCCAAGCACAAAAATGATTCAAGATGTTCTCATAAAATAGACCTTTTAAATTAGATGCACTAGAACAAGTTTGGACCAGAAATCAATGCAGCCATCACCAAGTTACAGTAATCAGATAATGAGAGTTGTGCAATGCTTCAGGTATGAAAATGGGAAAAGTGCCTTGCAAGGAGTATATGCGAATATGCATGTCTGTGTTTGTGAGCTGTACCATCTATCTAAAACTCTTTAAAACAACAATGTCTTTTTCCAGGATTACATGGTTGTCCTCACAGCAGCCCTTAAAAATAGTTAAGAAACTCCCGTCGTACCCTTTTCCCTTCAAATCCAAAGTCCTGCACAGCCCTACCACATACACAAAATGAGTAACATTTATTTAAAGGAGTTAAATGCATGGTGTTACATGGAGATAACTACATCAGATAAAATTATCCTCTCAGGAATAAGAAAGCATGTCTTAATTCACAAGAAATATAGAACAAGATTTGCAGGACCAGTTTTAAAATCTCCCAAATTTGAATAGGAATTTAAACAGACACTCATTATAATCTTCAAATCATACTTTTGGATCATCGTCTGCCATTCTCCTTCCCGATCTCCTATAGGGAATCTGTCAATCTGAGCCTGAGTTTTGGTTCTCCATTCACGCATATAGTCTTCAATGTCAAATACAAATGGATGTTGTCCAAAATTAGCATCCACAACTTCTCCAGGTGTTTGAAGTCCAACTGTGGGGTATAGATTTGGCTGCAAGAGAGAATTACAATATAAAATTTAATTGTACAAAATGCAAATAATTTGAAGTTAGCATTAAAACCATATAATTAAGTTAATAACTTCTGCATGCTCCACCAACAGAAAAATTAAGTAGTTAATGTTTGAGTTTCAAGACTATTTAAGAAATCCTCAGGAGGAAAAATTTCACTCAGTGAAACTTGCAGAGTTCTTGCCAATCAGGATAGGCAATAGACTTGATAATCTTATGAACTGAAATGAAGCAACATCTAGGTTTCAAAAGTCTGAAGCAGGCCTGTCTCTCCAAGAATAAAAAAATTATAAAAACAAAAAATAATTTTTGTAATGAACAGGTTGATAAAACAAACATTCTAAAATAATCTACTGCTTTTGGGGGGTTGGGTGGGTGGGGGTTAATGTGTTGGACAACATTTTTCAAATCTACCAGAACAAAAAACCAAAAATCAATACATTCTCATAACATGATGTAGTTATTATAGCATCATTTCTCAACCTGGATGGCCTCTAAAATGTGGACTTTGCATTTTGGAAGCAGAAGTCCATCCATCTTGAGGGAAATCAGATTGGGGAAGGCCAGAATTGGTATTAAGCTAGTGCAGTACTTTTACCTCATTGCTGTGCATAAAAACTAGCTATTGTTGCCTAGAGATTTTAGCACAAAATTTTCCTCTTGTCAGTACTTCTTTTTATATGTATGAAGATGCCAAAAACCTAATCAAAGACCTTATATAGGCAAAGGATGTGCTCTACAGCTAAACTTAAATTTCTGTATTTGCAAATCCTCCAGATAAAACATCAAAAGTTAGAAATACATAACTCCAAATAGTAATCATAATTCCTTAGAATCCTCTGCCATTATTATAAACAAATGCTTATTAATTAATTTTGATATTTTTAAAAAGCACTTTGCTCTTATGATTTAAAAAAAAATAGAACTAACTGAAAAATGCATAATACGCAAGCAAGGAAAATCCTCTTTGGGCACAGATATTTTATACTTTAATACAATGATCTTACCGGCAAGTCTGTAAAAGCAATACCTGTAATCAAGAAATATTTAATTAAAATCTGAGCTGTCACAGTCAACACAAGTCATGCTTCAATGGTCTTGTAGTTAAATTATGTCTCCATACAAGAGAAAATATTAACAGCTATTCACTTCTTTCTGCTAGAAAATAAATTTATATAGGCAAGATATCCAATAGCAACCGCATTCCATTATTTACATAATTACATTTGTAATGAACAAGGCCAGAAAGCACAGGATTGTCAAAGTATTTAAAAGCACCAATTTACCAAGTAAAATTCTTATTTTCAGCTTCAAGAAAAGCTAACTGAAAAGCTTCTTTTTAGTTAATTCTTATGAATCATACTTCCACTACTGTGTACCAAACTTCAAAGGGTTACCATTCTGTCCTTGCTTGTTTGTTTATCAAATTTGTATGGCCACCACTTTCTCATGGAAAGTGATACTCAGCAGCATACAATAGTACAATAAAACAGATATAAAACAATTGTTAACCTAAAGCAATTAAAATAATTATTAAGGAATATTAAAAACTAGAATATAACAGTTCTGTATAAAACAGAACTAAAGAAGAAAAGTAATAGACAGTGGAGCAACAGTGGAGCAACCTTTGAGTTCATCCATCTCCTGGCGTATCCAGACCTGCTGGTATAACCAGGCCTTAACTATTCCGCTTATGATACCAAATATATTATTCAAATTTTCAAAGTAATTGCAATAAACCTAACGTAGGACGTTTCACCAATGATGACTTTGTCCAAGTTTAAACAAATACAGTATTATTTTAAATGTTACATGGTATTATGACTAATAAATGAGTTGCTACCAAATTGAGTGGCAAAATAACCACTGTCTCTTATATGTAGCAGTCCAGCTAACGTTTTCTACTACTGCAGAAATGTAATTCTCATGTGGCAAGTTATTTTGGTGTTATCATAAAGACTATACCTTATCAAGTCAAATATGAAGGACAAATACATATAGGCAACTCTTTTCTCTTTCTGAATACAGTGGTGCTTAAATGTTTTGAATCTTTTTGGATTTTCAATATTTCTGTATAAATATGACTTCTTCTCCACAATGAATCCAATTAAAGATATGAGTGAAAAATATTCTTGTTCATTTTTATTGAGGAAATGATCCAAAGCCACCTAATTGTATATGTGCCTCTAGGATAATCAGCTCATTTGAAAAGAAAATTAAAGCCAGGTCTTTCAATCAATGGGATGATAATCAGGTGGGGGCGGGGAGTGTCCTGTCTAAAGAACAGTGTTCTGGATATTCAAAATCTGATCTTCACAACACAGTTATATAGAAATATGTCACGGCTCAAACAAAGGAGACTTCTGAGGACCTCCGAAGAACAGTTGTTAATGCTCACCAGGCTGGAAATGTTGTAAAACTATTTTCAAAGAAAGCAGATTGTTTATATATGGAGGCAATTCTCCAGGAGGTCTCGAAGAACAGCAGGGTAATAACTTAACAAACTAAAGGCCTCTCTTGCATTGCTGAATGTCAGTGTCCATGAGATCACCATCAGGAAAAAACTGAACAATAGTATATATGGCAGGATTGCAAGGAGAAAGCCACTTCTTTTCATCAACATGGAAGCAAAAATCTTAGCCAAATTGTGTATTGAAATCTCTTTCTCTTTTCTCTATTGATGCTAGTTCTAGAGAGTTAAGACTGAACTCCTCAAAGTCTTTTTGATATTGTTCTCAACAGTCAGATCTGAATGCCACAGCCAAATTACCAGTCGTGGGGTTTTTAGTTGAAAAAACTTTACACCTGCAAGCTACTCATTCTACTTTATTTGCCAGCATATTACCGGTAATAATACCTTCACTTTGGCTCATTTTAATACTTTGCCTTCAACAATATTAGATGGATGTCCCATTCACCAACAAAAGCCAGAAGGAAACCGAGACCCCAACTGGTATATTTTTTGTTGTCTCTCCCACAGTAACATACATGCAAGAATATTTTCACTTTCTCTCAACAAAAACTTAAATGTGTTATGAAGGAGAGGATTTTTTTTCCTGCTAAAGGGTCACAATCCTGCCATCAATAGCATAGTTATCAAGTTTTTATCTGCACTGATTTCCATAAGAAGGGGTAAAGTGTCTTGATTATGAGGAGGGTCTTCTGATTTTTGTTTTGTTTTGAACTTGTAATTTCAAAGGTTTTACACAACTGTTTTATTGCTTCTGTTTAATTTGCTCACTATTTCAGTGTTTTATATTGCTTGACCATAATTCTATTTAATTAATACAAATCCAGCTCATCTTTGCTGTCCTGATTTCAAAACTCTGAGTTATAATGGCAACATATTATCTAAGATATAAACAATTCATAGAAAAGTCTAATTGTTCTACTAAATGCTATGTATTTTAACTGTCATTCTCAAATCAAATACAATATTTTACCTTAAGAAACTGCCCTATAAAATTAGGTCTATTGGTTTTTCACTTTTGTTGAAGATGAAAATTAAAACTGTAATGCATTCATTGTACAATATTTACTACAATTACACATGAAACCAAGGGAAACCAAACTGGGAAACTATCACATATGTGTTCATTTCATGTTTTTTTCACTGAATGTATAATTCCACATCCTTATTTGTTTAATTAAGCTGTATTGAAAAATATTTAACTTACTCAAACATTAATTCTTGAGATAACCAGAGTAACTGGAAAGCAATCACATTAAAAGGCTATATTTACAATAAAATCAACTATATAAATTTCAAAGCTATTATCAAATTGCCATTGCCACTGATACTGACAGATCATAGCACCAACAAATAACAGCAATCAGCTGTTGCTTGTATTTCATTTTTTTGTGTTTTTATTGTCTTTATTTGCTCCCCTGAGTCACTGGTTTGAAATGGGTGGCTATATGAACGAATGAATGAATGAATGAATAAATGAATGAATGAATGAAGTTTTCTGAACTTTGATAAAGATCAGAAACACTTTCAGAATTCATTTAGTGTTTCAGGAATGCCATTCCCACAGAACAGAAGCATTTCAAGCATGCTACTAAACTGTATTTTCAGTTCAAACTAATAATGTTTTATTCTTTTAAAATGGACAAGCATGGATATTACATTTCTCCAAAACAGATCATAGTCCGCAGAGAGGTACTAACAAGGACCTTGCTTGAGAAACTAAGACCTGTTTGAGCCACACTTTAACTGTTATATATTTTTGAGTGTTTATTTTTTGGTCAGAGTTAAGCTCTGAATCAAAATTACATATATGTAAAATTTGGAAAGATGGTCAAATTTGCTATCATCCAGTATTTGATATTTTTACAAAATAGAATCATTTTTTTCATACCCAAACTATGCCCATTCTTTGTGTAGAAGCAGGTATTGTTGATCAGGTTTACACAACAACCAATGACATCACCAGTTGTAAATGTTGGACCATAGGGCTGTCCAGTTCCCGAGGAACAAAATGAGTGCCCATCATCTCCATGGTAACCATATGAATGTTTATCCCAACCTAGAAACAAGACAAAAATTAGTATTTACTATATTATAAAATGCCCAGAAATAGATTTGAGAGCTGCATCTAAATTTAATTATTCTTTTAATAGATTCAAATACTATATTAAATCCTACTAGTTTGTTTAAGGCTGGATGCAAACTAAACAAAATGTCTGGACTGTGTCAGCCTCAACATACAAGATTTTTTTAAAACGTTTTATAAAGACAGGAAGACAAACATTGTACTTCTGAGCTCAAGAAACAGAAGGTACCATGGATATATAAGTTAGCTATGTGTATTTGCAGCACTATGAACTATTAGATAGGAAGAATATTTATTTATTTATTTATTTGCTATAATCTAAATGCTGCTTTAATCTAAACCAAAGTATAATTAACTTATAGAATAAGATAAATAAGAAACACTCCAAGAAATAGACGAAAGTTTCCAAACTTAGCAGGGAAGTCTCCATCACCACAAAGTTATTCCCAAAGTGGATTTGATTTAATGGCTTAATGGATTTCCAATGGGAAAATAGATTAGAGCCACACTGACCTCATAAAGAATGCTGTTCCAGAGAAGGAGGCTACAACTAAAATGGCTTATCGCTATGACTCCTGGATACAGTATTTCCTAAGGGCCCAGAGCTACTCTCCTTTTTTAGCAAATTGAAGCCACTAGAAGATGATCCCATAAATATCAGTACCTAAGCCATACAGAGCTCTAAGGTAACAACCAGCACTCAAGTTACACCCAGAAGAAAACTGGTAGTCAGTGAAGCTCTTGCCTTAGAGGTGTTAAACGGGAAAAGTTAAAGGCTCCCATCACTTTAAAAGTGCTGCATTTTCAACCAGTTGAAGCTTTGGAGTAATTTTCAGTGACAGCCCCATGAAAAGCATATTGCAATAGTCCAAATTAAAGGTGACCAGGCATGAGTGACTATGAGCAAGTTCTCCAGGAAAGGCCTTAATTGGTGCACACGATGGTGTTACACAAAGGTTGCCTTAATTATAGTTGCCATCCATTCATCAAATAATTTGTCCTCTGATTCAGGTTTGGCATGTAAAAATTGACTGTGAAGTTCTTGTTCAATGCAAGATTTGAAAGCAGCAGAAGAGGTACTGAAATGTTCTCTTTCTACCTAGGAAACAGTATTCTCCCCTTCTTCTCTTCCCAAGTTATCTTCTCTAGTGTCAGTTCTATCAAGATTGTAATTGGCCTGTCCACCATGCTGTTAGGTTGAAATTTTCTCACACATTCCTGTACTATTTAGCTGTATCAGCCTTATACAAATAAATTAACAGAGTTTAGAAATCTCCAGTAAACTGACTTTGAAAATGAACCTGGTTCTGTCATTACAACATGAAATTGTGGGCTACATCTGAGGCTAGACAAACATAAAAAACAGATGATGTATGGAAAGTTATATGTTACTCTTGGCATTCTGCATTCACATCAATAATTTGCTGAATTTTGTATAAGAACAAGTGATTAAAATCTGATTCAAAGTAATGAAATTAATTAATGAAATTATTTTTTCCCTTCTCATTTTCCTTTCCACTACAATTTTTAGAAATGTAAATAAATGCACTTAAAGAAGTTTATAAATATAATGATTTATTCAAGATCAGTTCTTCTGGTTTCAAGGAGACATACACCAAAATATGTGTATATAGTTGTTGTTAAACCTTTCAGACCAGGAATATTTTTTGCATTTCCTCTCCCATTTCCTCTTGCTTAAGGACAGTGAGAATACATAGTGCTGGGGATAAAATCACAACCAATCTTAGAATATATTAGTTATGTAATTATTATTTAAAATGCATTTTAAGATAATTTTCCTAGTTTAAAACTAAATCTAGGATTTACGCTACTGTTACAAAAATAACTGAACTTGAGACTGACTAGCAGTGAAGAATGACTGGCTATAAAAACTAATCTAGATTTTTGGACTATGGTTTGAGAAATTTTTAAAAACACTATTTTAAAATAGTATCATCTTAATTAATTCTCACTTAAAATTCAAATTAGACAAAATGTTTCTTCAATGTTTACATTAGCTGTTTTCAGCCACTGAATGATATGGTACTATTCTATAGTTCCACCTTCTATTCTCCTCATTCTACACATATTCAGTTGGAGGAGAACATAAAGCATGTTTGCTTGAACTGGCATAGAGAATTTCATGTGATGAATCCTAATAAAACAGTTCCAAAATGTATCAGTAATAGTACTAAAACAGATGACTAAAACGTGTCTTCAGTTTTCAGGCAGAAGTCAGGAGGAGAAAAGAGGCTAAGACCAATACAGTATGTACATCCTATTGTCTGCTCAGCCATTCATTCAGCCATACATAAATTAATCTAACAACTGGCTATATTTCAATTAAGAAAAAAAGGATTTAAATTTTTTTTGGGGGGGAGAAGGTGATAATTTAAACCATCATGCATACAGAAAATGAAAACCACAGTGCAACTTAGGCAATTGCCAATACAGAAGCCTTTAAGCATTTTATAATTAGCAATCAATTCATCCAAAGCCTTAATTTCCAAGCAGAGTTTCAAATAACAGGTAAGAAAAACATATCTGTTACTGATAACTTTTTTGGGCCCAATTGTTTAGGAAGTGTTCCTCAAATATATTGTGAAAGTGAAATCAGCATCAGAATAGTGTAAAAACTATCTTTTCGAATTCTCTGTTAGCATCTCGACTCCTTCTCTTGGTCAAAATGTTGCATTTTGAGACTTCCTAAGCAGAGCCAAGTTATTCACATAACGGTAGCATGTTGAATATTCCTTTTTTGGACAGAAACATCCATTTATATGCCTATTCCAAATGAAATTTATACTGAGTTACAGAATGCTTTTTTCAATTCTGTTATGCTAAATGGTATTTAATTGATGTTTGCATGGAAGGCCAGCATTATCTTCCAGCAAATCACTCTTGAAATGTAAGTTTTGATAGGATATGACAAGCTATAGCTTGAATAAAATCCAACAAAAACCAGTCTAGGATTTCTAAATCCTAGATTACATTAAACATTTATTAAAGATAATTCTCATCTAGAAGAAAGAAAAGTTGAATATCAAAACAATAAAGGTTTTTTAAAAATAATTATTCTTCATCATACCTGGTAGTCTGTTCATGTTCACTCCTTGAGCTGAGAGCCCAATTCCCATATATCTGAAAAATGGAAATTAAACAGGTCACCTTTCTCTGCTTTATATATTCTCATTTCAAAACAGTAATGAAACAAAAAAGCAATTTTTCAATTTAGTTTTATATACAGCTTTTCAAAGATAATACCATTTTTTGAATATTTTTGAATATTTTTATTCAAAATATTTGTTTGGCTTTTATTATTTTCCTTTCCTGAGAGTATTAAAGACTGATAAAACATTTTCCCAATAGTTAGATATTAATGAATTATTGAGCATTTGTTCTGGTGTAACTAACTAATCAGGAAAAAAGATCCTGTGTTACATTTCTCATTTGGATTATATTTTGAGTTTGGAGTTTATTCAATTTGTAGGCCGCCCTATTCCCCGAAGGGACTCAGGGTGGCTGAACAAAAGCCAAGGGAGGGGAAATTACAAAAAGTAAGACAGAAACAATCAGACAATACGAACAACTTAAAACCACAACACACACAGCAAATTCGAGTGGGGGGGGGGGAACTCAACCCCAGGCTTGCTGGGACAGCCAGGTCTTCACGGCCGTCCGGAAGGCCTGAAGGGTGGAAAGGGTCCGAATCTCCACGGGGATATTTTGACTCTGCAAATTAATCTCGAAAACATTTGCCAAAATTTAAGAACTATTTCAACAAGGAACAAACACCCCCCCAATGTCCAACTTTGAATTTTGCCATTGCAACAATCTTCCTAAAAGATAACATATATAAGCTATAGTGGATGGAGCCTGACTTTGACAGGTAGAAATGCCTTAAAATGGTTCCAGGGGAAAAACATATGAGCTTAGGAAAGGAAGAAAGGGAAGAAAGAAATCTGGTAGAAAACAAATGAAATGTCTTTTAGGATGAAACTCCTATAGGTTGTGGGAAAGAAATGCTGATTTCTAAAATCTTTTTGTAGGATTATGAAAAACAAACCACATTTCATGAAAACGAGGGGGAAAAAGAAAGTAAGTTGATTTATAATGTATTAATTTCTACCTAGCAAGTAAGATTTTGGAAAAGGAGAATAATTTAAACATCTTTAAAGTGTATTTTGAATTATAATGTTAAAGGTGGATTTTCCCCTCGTTGGTATGTTTGATTTTTGATGCAATTCAGAAAAATATATACTTTTCGAAAGGAAATCATCCTCCATATATCTATTATATGGAGGAGCTCATCCTCTAAAACATTAATTAAAAAAAAAGAAAATACATTTTTCCAGAGATATTTAATATTAATGCTTTTCTTTTCTTCTGCTAAGCAGCTGAGAAAGTGTCATTCCAATATCCAGGACTCTGATAGGGAAATTCAAATTCAACATTTAAATTAAATCTTTAAAGACTGCTATAGGACGAGCGTGTATGGGTAAGCACATATAATCTATTTCAAATTAAACTGATAAAGAATAAAACTGGTGATTGTTAATATTCAGCATCACAAAACTTACTTATTACCCCGTGAAGCTCAATCATAATCTCCTATCCCACAACAACTTAACAATGTATTTTTGTGTAAGAGAACAATACAAATTTATCAAGTTATAAATTATAATGGCTAAAATAAATTATGCATTTTATAATTAATGCTATAAGCTTTACTAGAATTTAAGAAACTATAAGTGCTAGAATTCAGATGGATTACCTCTCAAGGATTATCCATCATGCCCTACTTTGTGCTCAATAATGGATTCAAATTCTAAAATTAGTATTGATGACTGCCAACAGAACTGTATAGGCATTCCCTATCATCCTTATGAAGAACTCTATTTTCACAAGTTACCATTTTTATTTGCAGAATATGCGAGAATATGTTCCATTCCTGGGCTAAGCTTATATATACTTATGCAGGTATTATTTTTATTTGGTGGAATGTGTTCCAAAAGAGGCTGAACAGATTCAAAGCCTTATTAACCTGAAATCAAGTTATTCTCTGGCTGATTGTCTTCCAGCCTGGATCTGGAAGTCCCATAGGATCTTAGCCTATTATTCTCTACGAATCTCTCATCTAGACTTGGGAGGGTACTGCCCTTACACTGTGCAAATGTCCCTGTACACAATGCCAGCTACTTGGTTGTGCCTTTCAATATATGCTGTTCCTGCCTGAAATTTATTTCCTGTCACTATGTGTTAAGCTGTCTCTGAGGTCTCTCTCTGCACAGTTTGCAACTTGGCTTGGTTTGGTTTTATTGGACTTATATGACACCCTTCTCCCAAAGGACTCAGGGCGGCGTATAACACAAAAACACATATGACAAAAATTAAAAAAGATTAAATAGGAAATCCAATAACCTTCAGTTAACAACTTAAATCAAATTTAGAAATTAAATTAAAATTAACAATTAAAAATTAATAATTTAATTTATTCTATTCAGGCCAGGCCGGCTTGCTGAAAAAGCCAACTTTTTAGGGCGTGCTGGAAGGACCGGAGGTCGGGGATTATTTGAAACTCTGGGGGCAGCTCATTCCAAAGGGAAGGCGCTCCTACAGACAAAGCTCTCCCTCTGGGGGTCACTAGCCGACACTGCCTGACCGACGGCACCCTGAGGAGGCCAACTGTGGGATCGTACTAGACGGTGGGAGGCTACCGGTGGCAGTAGGCGATCTCGCAAGTACCCTGGGCCTAAGCCATGGAGCGCTTTAAAGATCATAATTAACACCTTGAATTGCACCCAGAAAACAACCGGCAAACAGTGCAGGCCGTCTAAAAGGGTGTAACATGGGAGCGCGTAGGTACCCCCATGACAACCCGCACGGCCGCATTCTGGACCAGCTGGAGCTCCGGGTTCTCTTCAAGGGCAGCCCCATGTAGAGAGCATTACAGTAGTCCAGGCGAGAAAGGACGAGGGTGTTAGTGACTGTGCACAGGTCATCCCGATCCAGGAAGGGGCGCAACTGGCGTACCAGGCGGACCTAGTAAAAGGCCCCCCTGGTCACGGCCGTAAAATGTTCTTATAAACTAAGCTGCATATCCAAGAGGACTCCCAGATTGCGGGCCCTATCTGAGGGGGCTAAAATTTCTCCCCCTATCATCAAAGATGGTACGTGATGCACAAATCGGGATGACGAGAACCACAGCCACTCAGTCTTGGAGGGTTTAAGCTTGAGTCTGTTCATCCTCACCCAGATCCGTACAGCCCCCAAGCACCAGAACATCACTTGGGTCCTAGCTAGTGCAGCAGACCCCTGCTTCTATAGATCTGATGCTTACTTCCTGTTCCTGTGCTGCTGTGACTAGTGTTGTCTTTCAGTCCAGCTCTTTTCAGTCACTGGCAGGATTTCCCAATGTTCAGCCACCTCAGCTATCTCTTTATAGTACATTCCTTGTAGGGCTTGTCCCGCAATGGCACTTCCTCTGCTTGATCTTCCTCCTTTGTCCATTGCTGACTCAGATATTCTCTCAGCAGCTCATGTTTGGGTGTTATCTTACTGATGTATTCCCAGATGCTATGGGTTTCATCCAGGACATTGGTTTAGATATTTTTTCCAACTGGTGTACTATATCTGGGTGTTGAATGTTGGGTGGAAACCTTTATAGATTGTGAGGAGTTTCTGGATCTTCACATCATTATCTTCCATGTCCTCCTTTGGCTAGGTCACTATATTGACAGGGTATCTAATGACCAGCAGAGCATATATGTTGATGGCATGGAACTTGCTCTTTATGAGCTAGCTCTTCAGGGCCTATCTTATTTTTGGTGTTGGGGTCTTCCCTGCCTCCTCCTCATGGTAACCATGTGACTCTTGGATACTAAGGTACTTGTGGCTGGTGAGCATGGCTGTTATGTTGATTTCTGATCATTCCATCCATCAGTCAACTACCTTCCCTGTCTTTATTAGCATTTGGCTACACTTCTTGAGTCCAAATGACATCCGACATACCAATCTCCTCACTGTAGATTCATGGACGGACGGATGGATCAGCGACTCAATTCACTCTTAGCACACAATTCAATGTCCTCTATGTAGAGGAAATGGCTGATGGTAGTTCCACTCTTGAACTTATATCCATATCCCTATGTGATTATCTGCCTATGCAGTACAGAGCAGGTACAGTGCTTTTCCTTGATATATGCTGCACTTTACAGCTACTCAAATAAATCCATCTAGACCTTGAATTTTGGATGACTGTTCTATTTAGGAATAATTGGTGCGGTTTCCAATGTCCTTCTGAGTTGTGTTCATATTCTGGCCCATAAGCAATTAATAGACACTAATCAAAACCACAGCTGTCCTATATGTTTAGAAACATGAATTAGGCTGGGCTTCTTATGAAGTATAACATAAATTTGAGTTGTGTGTCAAATAGGTTGGCTATATAAATCAATTAAACCAAACAACCAAACAACCAAACAACCAACCATAATTTCAAGTAGTGCTCAACTTAAGCCATATGTTGTGGGAAGTTTCAGGGGTTAACATATGTATTTGTTTATTATTACTGTACCCATAAAAATACAACAACAATTTAAACAAATATTTAGGCAACTGACTTTTGTATACATCTCTAAATTAAAACATCCTCACCAGATGGCTCTGCATGGAACCAGCAAAAAGAATCCAATCTCCCAATATAATAGGTTTCATTTTCTTATTATTAGTTTTTTTTTAATAATCAGAAAATGTTTCCTAATTTATGACTGTTATTCCATATCTTGCATCTTCAGATATAATAACCAAACACATTTAATTATTGATTAATAGTGACCAGTTTTATTATCAATTCTGACATTTAAAAGAAGCCACTATGTAACTGCAATCTAACTGTTTCTATTTGGTTCTCATCAAAGGCATCTCTACTGAGGCCTTATTTAGTTTCATATTAATATTGAAATCCCTGTTATTTGCCTAACAAAAAAGGCAGTTTCAGATTCGAATTAGAAAAACAACAAACCAAGAAAAGCATAGATAGAAATAACCTTGTTTACTTAGTCCTTAGTTAAGCAACTTGGTGACACCTCACAAATTCAGAACGACAACTTCCATAATGACAGATTTGGCTTCTTCTGCTGGCAGGAGTCAAATGGTGAAAGATTGGGCAGCATAAACCAACCAGTTATTAACAACGAGCCAGATTCATAAAGATTCCGACTGATTATTATATGCAAAGTGCTTTATTGTTAATAAACTGAGCATTATAAACAACAGACCAGAAACTATATGCTGAATAATCCCCTTTCTACCTTTATAATTCCCAAACTTTGAGATTACAATTCCAATCCAGACATTAAGATTAGCAACAATTGTCACTTCTTACGCTGTACAATTTTATATTAATCTATTGAGGTATGCTTAATTTATTAAAATCACAAATGCTTTAATCAGAATACAAGAGCACCTAGATGATCTCACCCAGAGAGTTTATGTTGATATCAAACAAAAGATGAAAGAGCAACAAATTCTGCAGCAACCCTACACAATTGGGACCATGTGCTGAACTCTTCTCCCCTATCAACAAACAGCAAACCAGACCTGGAGGAAGGAAGATAATGAGCATAATTCAGTGTCACCCACACAGTCAGTCCAGAAGGATACCGTGATCAGTGTTATTGAAAACTTCTGAGAGGTCATAAAGAGTAAGGACAGCATGCCATCCACCTCCCACTCTTGCCAGAAATCATCCAAGGGTGCAATCAATGCCATCTCAGATTTGAATAATGACTGAAAGGGATTCAGATAATCTACTTCTTCCAGAGATGTTTGACAATCTTCTCCACAACCTCCCCTCAAAATGGATGGTTGAAAACTGGCCAAAAATTGCCTACTACCACTAGATCCAGCATCTTTTGTGGAGGGGGTAGACCACTGGAAACACCCTCTCTTAAAGAGGAATTAATCACCGCTATGGCCAAATCACATGACATCTCCCAGTAGGCCTTAGCCCATTAGGAGGAACAGGGATCTAAAACAGAGGTGATGAAGCTAACAGTTTTTAAAGCCTGCCCACTTCATCAGACTTAATAGCATCAAACTTCCCAGATAACTTTGTCCACGTCATCTATGTAGAGATGCTTAGCAGTAAGCTTTTAAAATTTTATTTGGGTACTTTTATTTTGAGTCTTCTTTTTTTCTATTCTTTTTTCCCCTTCATTACAGTAATTAATCTTAGTATTTCATTAGTTATCTTACTGTTAGCCCTTTCTATTTTTATACCCTGTTCATTTTAATTTTTTTAATCTTGCTATAAATATGATAAAATAGTCTTTTCTCTGGAATCAGGGGGTAAAAGATAAAAACATAAGCTACTCAGGAAAAGGAATCTGTCACCTCTCTGAACAATTAATTTGACTGCCAAATTGTTCATATTGTTTTGTAAAAATGTATAATATTCAGTCAATTTGACCTTCTAAAACTGCAATCTATAATTTTATATTATCTGTTACACCAGATGAAGCAATCAAAACGTCCTCCAGGTCACATTGCCATCTGCTCATCAAGAAGGAACTGTAAGTTAAAGAGAACAGAAGAACGAGTTCCATGTGTCAGAGCAAAAACTAAAGATGGTATGCCTCTGGAATCAGCTACTGTATCTTCCAAACACAAAGCACTTTGTCTTGTTATGATTAAACTTAATAATATTTCTCTCCATCGAGACCTTCGGCCTCAGACATCCAGACAGTACTTCCTCACCTCTTTGGTCTGGAATTAAGATATATAATTGAATATTATCAGCATACTGATGACCTCTGACCATGTGTTGAACGAGTTTATTCAGTGACTTAATGTAGACATTTCAATACATACATTAGTACTGTAAAAAGGACAGTGGTGCTGAAGATGGGATTCACCATCACAAGATAAACTACTAACTCTTATGATTCAGAAATCATCAGCTATTTTGCTGATATAGCCTCAAATTGTATTTGTTTTTTTTTAATCTGCAAAATATTATTGACTAATAAGCCAACATCTAATTTTCACAACTTCTTTGGCAACTAGGTTTTTAGAAGTATATAATTTAGAATCAAATCACATTATTTTCCTCAAAACCTTCTTAACTATCAAACAAAACCAGGACAATAGAGAAGGAGCCATATAGGTAACTGATTTTACATAATTTTCCATTTTAGAACAATAAAATTTGCAGCCAGCCTTTGGACATTCTCTTATGTCCAATAATCTTTTGTTGAATTATCTCAAAATTAGAAGAAACATAATACTCTTTAAGACTCTTTGTCATGATTTGTTCATACTGATTATTGCAATTCTTTTTTTTCCAAAATTATATTTAATATTACCATCTTCATATTACTCTTCAGTTTTAGCTAAATAATTCCACAGGCTTTCCCAGCTTAAATTGAGTTTACAATAATTCAAAGGATATTAAAACTTGATGCAAGCTTTATATTTTATAAAACATACTATAACTGAATCTATAATAAAATTACATTACACTATTTGTATAACACTGTGATATTTCTTTAATGGCTACTTTAAAAAAAACACCACTGATTCCCCCCACAAATGAAAACGGCAAAGTATCTAGATCCTATTTTCATTTTTATATTATAAACTGAATAATGAAATCCCTTCTGAAATTCTGTCACACAGATGTTCTAGTGTAATTTTCTAATAATACAGAACCCAAATTTCTATTGCAAATAAATTAATAAAATAAACCAATGAATATAATTGAGATGTGGAGTTAAAAGTATCAGAACTTCATCCTAAACATCTATTCCAGAATTAAAATAAACTTAAACAGATTAAAATTCCTTCTTTACAAAAAGCCTGAACTTTGCAATGTTCCTTGAAAAAAAAATAACACACACACACACACTCTCTCTCTCTCTCTCTTACAGGACAATCCTGTAGAGTTCTACTAAAAATTGACTACAATTTGTTGTAATATACAGACTTCTAAGAAAGTTAAGAGGACTTTGTTTGAGTAAACATAGCCAAGTTCAGGTTCTAATATGTTCTCTAGAATTGCACAATTCAAGCGATAAAAACAATATGGTTAAAAATATCCACTACCTAGTATATCCACTTCTTCTTTTAGTATATTAAGATTTACATGCATTAAATTATACTAAGCTGTAAATATACTATTCCAATCAGAGAAAACTATAAGGAATGGACTTTCTGAAGTCAACTTATTATATTCACAATTTGTACTACTGGCTTCTCAGATTCACCTTATCACATATTACTATTGGCATTAGTGATTGTTTAATATAGCAAAAGACAAGTGTTCTAAAGTGCATTTGCTGGTTTTGCTAAACAATGTTGTGCAGAGTTTAGCATGGTTTCACAAAGAACTCTGTTAAACTAAAAGACAAAAAGGATAAGCATAAAAAGTGGAAAGAGGGACACATAACTAATAAAGATCAAGTCAGGAGGCTCAGAATGAGCTAAAACTTGCAACAAATGTAAAAAATAATTCTAAAAGTTTCTTTCAACATATAAAAAACAAGAAAAAAGTCTAAGAAACAATTGCCCCCCTAATGGGAGAAGATTGCAAGGAAGTGACCACCAGCAGGGAGAAAGCAGAGCTGCTTATTTTTTTCTTTGCATCTGTCTTCACACAGAAAGAAAAAATAGTCCAACCTACCAAAAACAAAACAGCAAAAACAGCCAAGGAATTCAAATTGAAATAAGCAAGAAAATGGTAAGAGAACTCCTGTCCACTCTAGATGAGTTCAAATCACCGGGACTGATGGATTAGATCTGAGTTCTGAAGGAGCTGACAGATGTGATCTCAGAACCATCAAACCTTATCTTTCAAAGATACTGGAGCACCAGGGAATTACCAGAAGATGTGATTCCCATCTTCAAAAAAGGGAAAAAATTAGATCCAGGAAACTACAGGCCAATCAGCCTGACATCAATACCTGGGAAGATCCTGGCAAAGATAATCAAAGATAACCGATTTGTGAACATCTAGAAGCACACAGTTATAACCAGAAAGCAACATAAGTTTGTCAAAAACAGATCATGCCAAACAAATCTTACTTCATTCTTTGACAAAATGACTAAATTAATGGACCAGTGAAATGTTGTGGATATAGCACACTTGGATTTCAGTAAAGCATTTGACAAAGTAAACCACAATCTACTCCTTGGTAAGCTAGAAAAATGTGGGATAGATAGCATCACCACCAGTAACTGGCTGACAAACTGCACTCAATGTTTAGCCTTTAATGGAAATACATCTACATGGAAGGAAGAAAGCAGAGGGTTAAAACAAGGTTCTGTTTTAGGCCCAGTACTCTTCAATATCTTCATAAATAATTTAGATGAGGGGTTAGAATAATTACATTTGCAGACGACACCAAGCTGACAGGAATAGTCAACACTCCAGAAGATAGGCCCAAGAGCCAGATGGATCCCCACAAACTTGAACACTGGGCTCTGTCTAACAAAATGAAATTCAATGTAGACAAAAGCAAGGTTTTTTACACTTAGGCAAGAAAAACCAAATGTACAGCTACAGATTGGATGAAACATGGCTCAATAGTAATAACTGCGAGCAGAACTGTAGTCCTATTGGACAATCACTTAAATATCAGACAGCATTATGCTGTAGCCATCAAAAAAGCCAATCTAATCCTAGGCTGCATGAACAAAGGGATAGAATCAAGATCTCCTGAACAAAGGGATAGACTCAAGATCTCCTTAGTACCACTTTATAAGACTTTGTTAGATCACACTTGGAATATTGCATCTAGTTTTGATCATCACAATGTAAAAAAAAAATGCTGAGATTCTGGAAGGAATGCAGAGAAGAGCAACAAAGATGATTAGCAGGTTGGAGGCTAAAACATATAAAGCATGACTGCAGGAATTATGTATGTCTAGTCTAGCGAAAAGATGGACTAGGGCCGACATGATAACAGTGTCCCAATATTTGAGGGACTGCCACAAAAAAGAGGGGGTCAACCTATTTTCCAAAGCACGAGAAGACAAAACAATGGATGGAAACTAATCTAAAATGAGAAGCAACCTAGAACCAAGGAGAAATTTCCTGACTGTGAGAACAATAAGCCAGTAAAATGGCTTGCCTTCAAAAGTTGTGGGTGCTCCATCACTGGAGGCTTTTAAAAACAGATTAGACAGACCTTTGTCTGAAATGGTATAGGGTCTCCTGCTTGAGCAGGGGGTTGGACTAGAAGGCCTCTCCTTCCAACTCTGCTATTCTGTACTGCTCTGTTCAGCATGATCTCTAAACAGGGACAATTTATTAACAGAGACAGGTTAAAACACAGAATTTTGGTTACATTATGATACTGGGGCTCATTTATAATTAACTTCTGCAAAATGTGATTCTGGCTGTTATTGAAATCCAAATTGGAGAAAGACCAATGGTTAACTTTCTTCTTTAGATGTAACAGAGATAGTGGTTAAGGTACCTGGTGAGAAACTGGGGGATTTTGAGTTTTAATCCTACCTTAGGCATAAAGGTGGCTGGTGATCTTGGGCTACTCATTCTCTCTCAGACCTAGAAAGAAGACAATGGCAAGCCACTTCTAAATTCTTGCCAAAAAATTTTTAGGTCTCAACATTCACTCCAAGATGCACACACATACACAGAATATAGAGCTGGATCTTTCTACTGCTAACATTATTATTATATAGCCATTTTATAACCAAGTTCAAAGAATTCTTGACAAAGAAATGTTATTATGGAGGGCGAACGGGCGGTTTAAAAATGTGATAAATAAATAAAAATTATCTCACCTATATGTATCAAACATTTATATAGAAATAGTAAATAATATAAAGCTTCCTGTATACTTTAATCCCACCTGTTCCCGTTCTATTTAAAAAAAATCAGTACATACCACAGAGTGTATACATTTTTTAGAATTCCATTAAAAATCCAACTGTTAAAAATATTTTATAACCTGACTATATTAACTCTATCAATATCACAAATATAAACTCTCATATTATCACATTCCTCAAAAGGAATGAAAGTCCCATTGCCTTTTGGACAAGCATCTTTGGGACAAACATGACATGGATGATTGAGGATCTCCATAGACACTCAAAAGTAGGAGGAATTATTTATTATTTTTTTATATTTCATATTTCTAAATCACTCATTCCACTCAAAATGGGGTTCTGGGCGGTGTACAATTTGATTGATACATAAAACAACATATAAAAATTAAAATTAAAATTTAAATTGGGGTTAAAAACTTTAAAATTATAGAATGACAAACATCCAAAGGGAAAAAAAAATCCTAAAATGGCCATTTAACATTAGATTATTACAAGTGGAGGGGCTAACCAGCCCCACAGTTGCCTGGTCCTCTGTGCCTCTAATGCAAGGATGCAGAGCCAAATTTTGTTCCCTTTGCAGAAGGCCAAGAGATTGAGGACTTTCTTCACCTCTGGTAGCAGCATGGTCCACAAAGTGTGCACTTTTCCTGGACCCCACCAGTCAAAAACCTGTCTGTAGCATACCTTCCCGGTCTGATTTAGTGAGACAGACTGATGAGATTGGATAGGGACAGTTCTGGATGTAACCTGATCCTATGCCATGAATTTGACACCCCTGCCCTAGACTTATTAACTTTTGGATCATGATTATCATCATGTTCTGCAAAGCCTGTTGTGGTTTTTTAGATAGTTGGAACTGTCTACTCTTCTATAGACCAAAATAAACTGAATAAAAGAAATCAGGATTTTGAAATAGTAGGCTGCATTAGATTATTTCACATGAGTCACAAATTTACTAAATTTGAATTTACTAGAACACTATCAAAAAGCAGAAATGAAAAATATTTTTTTAAAAAATCTAGGAAGTGGTCTGGTGGTATGCATACCATTAATTTAACAGTGTTAATGTATTAAATTACCAATGGAAACAAAAGGAATTTGTTTGTAATGTGAGTAGGCCAAGTATTTGATTTCTTTGGACTATACAGAAATTGATGATTGAAAGAAATGAAGAATGTCAGCCTATAACAATTCTTCAATTGAATAAACTGAATGTCTTTAAATATATGGAGAAAATTAGAAACAGAAATTGCAAGCACTTTACATTTTTTTTTTAAATGTCAGCCTGTACAAATCAAAATATATTCGTAACAATATATATGAAAATCTTACCCATCTCTTCCTTTACTGACAATTTTTACTTCAAAATAATATATTCCACAAGCAGCAGGTATGGGGTGAGTGGCGCGAACAGAAGCAGCATCTTTTGGAGTTTTCCCATGACCTGTAAAAATATATTAAATTATATTCTAGAAATTGAAGACAGCTACAAAATCAAGTATATGTGAGAGGCTAAACATGAACCCTAGAAACATGCATTCAGTTTAGTGGTGGCCTGTCTTCTGCAATGAGGTCCCCCTGAGATTGGGATGGTCCCCCATTTTACTGATGTTTTGAAGACTCTTGTAGACATGTGTCTATGTCCAGGCCTTTGGCAAGGTCCCCCTTAGGATTGTATAGGTTTGTTGTTCTCTTTTGTTTCGGATCAATTTCTATCATCCATCTTATTTTCTTTTATTTTTACCTACTGTATTTTTTTGTTTTTAATATTTTTACTTGTGAATTACCCTGAATAGTTTAAAGTTGGCTGTTATACAAATTCAATAAATCATTATCATTTTCATCATCATTTTGATCAGAAAAGAAGGAAAGATTCATTTGTAAAACAATTGTATTAAAACAATGGTTAATTTACAACCATTCCCTTGTACCTTAAAAAAATTACAAAGAGTTTAACATTAATTTCTTTAGAGCAAAGACTATTTTACTACTTCTACGTAATTAAATATTTTTTTTGTTTTATTCTCCAGAAAGACATCTGCTCTTAGTACTTATTTTAAAAAAAACTCTCAAACTAGTAAATAAGATTAATCATGGCTAAATAGTTTTACACATATAAGACTATTTAGATACCTGTATAAGATTTGAAACCATTGATGACATTTGAAATGATTCTATGTATGTGTTAAAATACAGTGGTACCTTGGTACTCATCATTAATTGGTTCTGGGAGGTACAATGAGTACCAAAAATGATGAGTACCAAACATTTTCCCCCCATAAGGAATAACGTAGTGAGTCAAAAGGTAGCCGACACTGACAAGTTCTAGCTTGTGCGTTGAGTACCATGAGTATCAGGACAAAATTTTCATGTCAAAATGTGTTGAGTACCAAATTCTATGAGTTACAAAACAATTTAGAGTACCAAGATACACTGTACATATATTTCCATATGTATCTCCTCTTGAATTGCCTGATTGGTGCTTTTTGAAGTGTTTCAGGCCCTACATAAGGTCTTTATAAAGAAATTGCTAGTGTTTTAATTGCTCAGAAAGTTGAGTTAAAAGGTTGGGGGAAAAGAGCTGATTTCTACCCATTAATTGTATGTTGCTGTCACCATTGTATGCATTGCAGATTTTCCATTGCTTCTGCCAATGAAAGGTTCATGAAGCTGTACTTTTATGATGCTGATGGTGGGGGAATGCAGCATTATATTGCTAAAGCATTCTGACTCCATGGCTATTTCTAGATATCTGCATCAGTGGTGGGTTTCAATTTTGTTTCACTTGCACGCTCGCTCAACGCTTCTACACAGGCACAGATGCGTCAGGGCAGGTGGATGGAGCCTCCTGCCACCACTACTGGTTTGCTCGATCTGGACTGAACCGGGAGCAACCCACCACTGATCTGCATGCCAACACTGATAATCCCTTGCAATACTCAGGATGAACATTTTGCTTGTTATTGATTGTCCCTCCTGGTTCATCCTATGTTCCTTTTCTATTAGTTTAACTTATCAGGATTAATTTTAGATACAGATTTAGGGTTTTTTCATAAAAAGTGCAAGATGTGTATTCAGAAGTAATCTGTCTAATAGATTCTAACACCACAGCACCTTAGACCTGTTAGTTGAATAATTGGACAAAGAGCGAAATTACTCAAGCACTTGTCTAAACTTGCTCAATCCCATTCAAACCATTTTCTCCAAATCAGGGAAAGTGAATTATGTTTTTTTCCTATTGGCAGGTAACATTAAGTAGAAGGAAAAAGTAATCTATGGGAATCCACCGATCACTTTCCTTACTTTGTCCTGCATTTAAACAATAGGTATATAACCAACTATCAAAATAGGTCTTAGCAATTGAAATACAATTGTACCACATTATTTTATGCTGACATAGGTTGTATATGTCCTATGGTAAATTATAAATGTACATTCTTTTCTTACAGTAGAATAATAGTTTTAAAAGTTAAAACAAAACAAATATTAACACAGAGTTAAACTCTTATATAAGCAATCATATCTGCTGCTAGAAAACCAAAATATAATAAACAGCCTACTAAAATATAGGGTTGAAAGATCAATATTCAGTTCATATTTTAAGTGGCATTTATGCAAGGGAAGGAACAGGGGAAAATGACACTGCTATCCATTCAAGCCCATATGCAGTCTGGGTTAAGCAATTTACAAATATTTTTAATTTGTAATTAAGCTATAAAAAGACAATAAGCAACATGGCTATAATATTAGTTCAATAAAAGTTAATGTTCAGCTGGGATGGTTTTAATCAGGAGCACTTGCATTTCAGCTATCTGAAAATTAGTACAGACATTTAGAGAAAAGAGTTTGTGTGGTTCCCACATAATCTTATTGCTGTAGAATCACTTTGAAAAATCTACTTATAATTTAGTAGAACATTTATTATAGTTTTAAAATGATATTTATTTATGTAACTAATAACAAAACAGCTAAATTTATTATTGAACTTATTCAAAATGTTATTATATATAAAAATACAATGCCTTCTTCTGAATAAGTTAATCTTTCATTTTCTAGTTTGCAGTTGTTACACAAGTTTTCTAGATATCTTTTTCCACTAATTTTTAATATATGGTGTTTGACACTACTGGATAATGTAGCTTATACAGCAATAAGCTGTATAATGCATGAAGAATTGTTCTTTATATTTGAGAACTTTACCTAAGACTAATTAGGACTTAATACCTGTTTGAACTGAAATGATTTTTCATTTTATCTCTCTAAATATACTTTTTCTAAGAAAAAATTCAAAAGGTATCTATATAGTCAAATCTTCAATATTCTTCTCTATATAGATCCTCAAGTAACTAAATCTATGTTTGAATTACAGTAATTATTAATGAATCATAGTTATGAATAATGAATTGTGTAGTTTTATTTCTATTTTTCTATAGGTGAAATCAGCTCAATCTAAATTTTCTGAATTGAAACTATTTTTGAGCATTGCAGAAAAAGAAAGAAACCACTATTATATTTTTATATTAAGCCAAACTACATACTATATAATACTTGTTAATAAAATATCACACAAAAGGCCTAATACAAAATAAAATAAAGAATATGGAGTAGTTGCAAATTATTCTCAAAATATATTTCCTGATTAACAACACAAATCATATTAACTTAAAGCTCAAATCCATAGGAAGTTAAGCACTTGTCAGACTTAACAGTACATAAATCATGGTTAGTCCAACAAATTTAGCCACTCCCCTTGCGATCAACTCATAGTTCAGCAAGGGTGCAAGGAGTTCAAAACCATCCATTATTTTAGTTTATCAGCAGTTTAGCATCTCTCCCAAATCCAATAGTATGATTATGGTTAGTGAGCTTAGATTCATAACACTCTCAAATTCTGAATATTTCTAATTATAACTAAGATAAATAAAAATTGATCTGGCCTTTGATGATATGAAAAGTTGTAATTAATAGAAACGGAAGCAATGACTTATGTCTTTCTCACAGGGATAAAGAAGTATGTAAGTTGAAGGACAAAACATCATTCTCTTTTCAGTTAGTGATAGTTTAGTACTTTAGCTTTGAATCATTAAATTGTTACATATTTCAAATATACACTGTAGTACCACCATACAACATACAAAGTAATCCAAAGAAAAACTTGGCTTGGGAAACTCCAAACTCCTAGTTATCTAAATCTTTATGCTTGAACTTAAAAATATTATTTCACTATGTAGGAATTCGGCATAAAAACAAGGAACAACTTCTTCTTCCAGTGCTTAAAGGGACTGTCAGCATATCAGGACACTGTACCACTTTTTGTGAAAGATGCATGGTGATTATCTAAATATTTAGAATTTCATATTTGCTACGTACTAAGCTGAACAGAAGCTATATATAATAGATTCTTATTTGTTTTCACTTTTCTGCATTCTAGGCAAAGTGCTCCTGTTTCTGTGTGTGTGTATACATACACACATACTTTTTTCCAAAGCCTGTACTTTGTAAGTTCAAAAATTAAGTTTAGAATAGTGAGTCTTTTTCTACAATAACCAGTTCTCTCCTTTTTATCTTGCTTCATTTAAGTCTATCTTGCTTTCCTATTCCATTTTAGATGAATGAGTCTATGTGTGAAGCGTATAAATCTAAAATGCAGAAGGAAACATGATCTGTCCCAAATGATTTCAGCACAACAGAAAATATAGCTTCTTTTGTACATCAGTTTTTGCCTTTTTACTTCCTGATATTAACATCAGAAGAAGGAAGATAAATTCAATATATAATAGAAATCAAATTTGAAGGAATTAATTTTCCATTAGCCAATATTGCAACTAATGTTCACCATCATGCAGGATGAATTTACAAAACAAAGGTTTTCTTTCCGCATTTTTACCCGTTTTAAAAGTTTTACATTTATTCTTCCAACTTCTGCTGACCTTTACTCTCTTGCTAAACAAACACATTTCTTGCCCTAACCGGTTATTTTTAATTGAACACGTCACACTGACTGACTTGCTTTCTCCTCCCCTGACCCCAAGTTGTTATTCAACAAGAGAAATAATCACTTCTGAAGAAAATGACTCTTTATGTACTCTTTCCCCCCACATCACACACAACCAGAAAATAGGCTCACCCAAGTGTCCCAATATTTGGAAGCTGGGGGGAAAAAATGAAGCTGAGAGGGAGTCTACTTGGCTTCCTAACTTTTTCTCAAGAGGACCCAATGAGATTTGTTTCCTGTTGTTCTATTTTTTAACATCCACTCCCCCCCCCCCCAACATCGACTGCTTCTAAAACGTTTCCTCCCAGGTTAAGAAAAGAAAACCAGGGATGGGATTTTTTTTTTTTAGAGATGGAGTATAAGGTTTAAAAACAGATAATCCCAGGCCTAGTTCCCTTAAAAGAACAGGCCCGATTGCTCTTAATCCGGTTGAGAGGAACCAAGTTATGGAAGGTGAAGGTAGATGGGACAGAAAGGAAATCGAGAGAGACCAGAACAAAACAAAACAAAAACAAAAGGCGTCAAAACCAGGGTCGGTTGTTAGAAGGGAAGGGGGAAAAAAAGGCCATTCGGGTCTTTTGGGAAGTGGGCAACGGAGACACTGTGGTGGCGTCAGTATTGTCTGCTGAAGGGGAAACAAAAAATGATGCACGAAGAAGCGGGGTGTCGTCCATCGACAGCGGCGGGTGCCAAATGGGGCGAACCGAGGTGGATGTTTTAGGGGCAGGGGTCGACCTGGAAATACTTGGGTTGGGGGCTTCGCTCTCTAGAAGGCAGCGGAGAAGAGATCGACAAGCTCCGGCCTTCTGTCGACCATCCTGTCACACAACCTGCTGGGCTGCCTGCCCGGGTGTCTCTCTGCCGGAGGGAAGGCCGGACAGCCAAGCGGGCTGGCCTCGGCCTTGTCCGTAGCCCCCTCACCTTTCTCTCCCCCCCCTCCTCCCCTCACCTTTGTAGTGGACGCGCAGGTTGTTCTGTGAGAGGCCGATGTAGCTGAATTTGTCTTTGGGGCTCCAAGAGCGAGGGAGCGGCGTTTCCTGCTCGTCCACGGCCGGATAGAGCCGCTTCAGGCGCCGCTTGAGCTCTTTCTCTTGCTCGTTGAGGGCTGGATCGCCGCAGTGAGGGAAAGGGGCCGGGGCGCTACTGCCGCTCCCGGCAGATATGGGCCCAGCTGAGGAGACAGCCGAGACTGTTGTTGTTGTTGCCGCCGTCGCCGCCGCCGCTACGGCGGGCGGAGGAGGAGGAGGCGGCGGGGCCGAAGTGGCCGGCGGTGGCGGCGGCGGCGGCGGCGGTGGGTGAAGGAGAAGCGCGGCCGAGGCCGGCGAGGGAGTCGGGTTGCTCGGCGCCAGAGGAGACGTCGCCGGCAGTTGTTGCGGCTGCTGCCCGGACATTGCCGGCCTTGGTCTCTCGGTCTCTCTTTCTCTCTCGCGAAGGCCTCTTACAACGGGGGGGTTTATGCGAACCACCTCTCACCGGAGTGACAGTCCGAGATGCGGAGAGCACAGGAGCCACACAAACGGAGGGAAGGGGGAGGGAGGCGGCGGAGGAGGAGGAGAAGGAGGCGACTCGGCTGTGGAAGCTCGCGCGACTACGAGAAAGGGATTGGAAACGACGGAGGTGATGACGAGCGCGGGGGCGCGCGGGGCGCGCGCGGGAGGTGTGTGTGTGTGCCTGTATATGTATATATTTTGCGCGCGCTGGAAGGCGCGCCTCAAGAGTTCGGGAGGATGCGCGCGCGCGCGAGAGAGACTGCGCGCGCGTGCGACGCGAAAGGGAGCGCGAGACGGGAGCTCGGGCTTTGTCGCTGCTGATGCTGCCGCCGCTGCCGGGCTGCCCCCTGTACTCCTTAACTCATTAGTGGCAGCAGTTGCCGCCGCCGCCGCCGCTTCCGAACGTGCTCCTCAATCAGCTGAGCGGCGTGGCGACGCCGAGTGGAGGCGCTTGCCTGCCAGGGACACGGAGTGCGTGCTGGGACCGTGCCGGTTGCCCCGCTAGCGACGGTGGGGCGGGCGAAAGGAACGAGGGGAGGAAGTGGGCTAGCGGGCCTGGAGCTGCAGATGAGCCAGGCGGCAACCATTAGAGCTGACCGGCTTCATCGGCCCGCGATGTCGCAAAACAGGAAAGGAGTGGGGACGTAACTTACTCCCTTTCTCACACACACATACTGTCGCTCTCTTCCTTCTCAACCATAACAGGAATGGACCTATTTCGATCTCTCCTTGCTGCCGTTTAGCGGCCGTCTGGATTTTTGCGGGACAAATTCCTCTGTTCTCTTATACGCATGCCAATACATTTTTCATTCAATGCCTATTTAAATAAACTCCTTTACAGTTACCATTGTGTCCAGTAATAGGAACAAAACGCCAAGGGGATAGTAAAATCCAGTTGTTGGATTTTTGTGGAAATGTGAATTGGAATCAATAAGCGCTATTTTGAGTAAAATTAAATATCAGTGTCGCTGCCAAATAATCAGTTCATCTTGGCCTGCTGAGTTCAGTAGGTCTTCTTCTCCCAAGCGGCTAGGATGGTAGTGAGCATGCATAGAATTAAAAACAAAAGAAATCGCACTGCAGGCCTTTCTAGTATAAATTTTCACAGTAGCTGAGTTGGGGATTTTGGAAAAGCCCAGAAAACATTAGAGCTGACACTTGGCCACTGGATCCCCCCCCCCCCCCCCCGTTTTGTTTAGGAAAGCAAACTGAAAAATTCCCAAGACATGACTTTCCAACTTCTGCCGGAAAACATTTAATGAAGAAAAGCCTTTCTCAATAATTGATTAATATCAAATTTATCTTACTGTTCAGTAACATCAAGTATAGTATAAATACATGTTCATTTGCGTTGATATATTGTGCAAAGTATTTTTATGAGAAAAAGTACCTGTATCTTAAAGCTGCCTTAAAATAATTACAACACAATAATAACATAAAAGAAAGCATCATCTATCACATACATTTATTTAATGAAAGATGATACTTGGATAATAATTCAGGAAAGTCAGATAACTATAATATTTTTAACACAATGGGTTATAAACAAAATGTAAAAAGCACATGATACTGGATAATTTGGATATATGGAAGTCCTTTATTATCATTATTTTGAATTTGGCAGAATAAAAACAATACATGTAAGAAATAGTCTTAAAATGATAGAATGAATAGTGATATCAAACTTTTGCATTTAAACCTTCATAAAACAGAGAAAAAGAAATGGGAATAGTATCAACATTTGGTTTTGTCAATTAGCCAGTATTTTACCATATTTCCTAATAAAGCATATTGCTTATGGTTCAGGGATGCATCATATGCGAATATAGAGTGGAGGATTAAGGCTAAAAATCCATAGAATGGGCAAGTCATGTAAAAATAGAGTAGAAGAGAATACTACACTTTAAAAGTAACATTCTCATTTTATTTTTTTACCTTTGAAGTTTATACCGTAATTTAAATAGTTTTCTAGCATTCCTAATCTTGATGGCCACCCAGATATATAGAACCCCAATTCCTTCCATCTTCTGCTGAACATTTTTGGATAGCACCATACTAGAGAAAATAATGGAGAATCTGCTTTAGTAGAGTGATGTAATTTAACACACAGTACTCTTTATTATCCTTTCACTGCACAAATACAATGCCAACTTTATAACACATAAGGCAACAACATTGTTTATTTTCATTATTTTCTTTTGCCATTCCATTCATATTTTCAATAAATTGGGAGTTTGACTAGCTTGTGAATAGACTGCGATCTCACAGTTACAAGTTGAAGCTTGTAATTATTTGTGCTACATCACTATGTTCTGATTTGATGACAGGCTATTTGAAAGCTTGACTTTCACAATTTAGTCCCGGACAAGTAGAAATTACATGGGAAAACTAGAAAACTACTATCTTCAGTTTAGAATTCTTTCTCACATCATAATGGACAGGCTGTCTTGCTTATCATACTAAACCATGGATTACTTAATCACAACATACAGAATAAACCAAAGTCGAGTATTATTGTAAACTCTGGATTACAATCCAAATGGCTGAGTTCGAACATCATGTTGAAATGGGAACTTGGGAAATGCATGAACTCAATATTGCAGTATTTTCCCTTACTACTATAAATAGGAAAACTCTTATCTTTACCAATAGCTTAATAGAGAGACATGTTTACTGAATTAATGAGGCTTATTTATATTACCCCAATCCAAGACACTGAACATCTTATATTTATTTGTTACAAAAAAGGTTAAAATCAAAGTTGCAGTTGTAATTACCAAATGTTTGGCATACAAGGAGAAAACAGAAACTCAGGATGGGAGATTATAGTTACTAACAGTTGAACTATCTTGAAAAGCCAGAATATAGTGGCTTTCCTAAAACCCAACAGGGTGGGTGCTAATTTTATTTTGGGAAGGGCGATGCCATTGAAAAGCCTTAAATCTGGGCTTCTGACATTCCTTAAAGAAGAGACCTGCAGAGAGTCTCCCCTATCTATTATTGGTTACGGAGAAATCACTGAAAAATTTGACTTCATAGCAGTGACATGCGGTGAGGTTTATGGCAGTCCTCTCCCCGATACCCCATTGACTAAAGCGCTTTCTTTTGCCCGTCTGAGCTCGCGGCAGAGCTCTGGTGGGCTGCCGCTAGCTCAGGCGGGTGAAAGAAAGCGCTTTAGTCAGTGGGGTGTTGGGGGGGAGAAGAGAATGCCTGAGCATTGCATTTATTAAAGAAAAAAAAGGAAATTTGAAGGAAAAAAGGGAGCGTGGGGAGAGGGTGGGGGCATCAGAAACAGAGAAAGAGAGGAGGAAGATTGAACGCGACGCTGCAGCTTTAAACAGAATGACAGAGTTGAAGCCTCTAAAAAATGTGCCCTCTACTATGAGGCAGAAGAACTGCGTGCCTCAACTACCTCGGGATTTTTTAGGCTTTTAACCCTCGCTTAACTCTGCTCGAGCACCTAAAAAGTCAGACTAGATGAGGCATACAGTTCTCCTGCCTCATAGTAGAGGGCGCCTTTTTAGAGGCTTTTTTAAACAGGCTGTCATTCACGGTGTGGCAGCAGCTAGCTAGCCTAACCTCAGCACTCGCCTTTTCCCCTTTACATTTTTTTTCCCTTTTCATGATTGACAGCGGTAAGGCTGTGCCTCCCCTGCCTGCACGTCACTGCTTCATAGATATACAGCTCTTGAGCCATGTAGAGCTTTAAAGCTGACAACTGGTGTCTTCTTACTACACCTGAAAGCAAATGAATAATCAGTGTAAACTAATAATCATGCAATGAAGCAGACTGTTACTGTATCAGTGACATGCGGTGAGGGATACCGTTGGTGAGGCAAGAGCGCAGCAGCGGCGAGAAGCAACGTCCCCGCCGCTGTGTCCGACAGGCGTCAAAGTATTGTGAGAATTGTTTTCAGCATTCCATATAATCAGCAGCACTTAGTCTTTCATTGCCCTAATTTGTTCAAGCAGCCTCTTATGGACATAAACGTGAGACGCCTGCCGGACACAGCGGCAGGGGTGTTGCTTCTCGCCGCTGCCGTGCTCTGCCGCCTCACCCCCTGCCTCCTCCGTCCCTGCTGACATTCTTGGGAGCAGGTCGGCTGGCTGGCTGGCTGGGAGGAGAAGAGCGGTGAGTCTTTGTGCCGGCCGGCCGGCCAGGCAGGGAGCAGGTCGGGTGGGGGTGAGTGGCTGGCTGGCTGGGAGAAGAGCGGTGAGTCCCTTCCCAGCCAGCCACAAGGGCTCACCGCTCTTTTCCTCTTCCTCCTCATCGTCCTCCCCGCTCGGTGCTGGGCTGGCTGCAGAAGAAATGGCGGCTGGTGAAAAAAAAACCTCTCCAGAATCACCCTTGCACTTGCGCAGTCGCTCAAGTGCAAGACATGATCCGCTGCTCCCAGATCAGGAGGCGGGAGAATCAGTGCCTCTTTTGCCTATTAAATTTTTTGCTTTTTAACTCCTCCTTAACTTTTAAAAGGCGAAAAATTCCTTAAGCAAAAGAGGCCCCGAGTTCTCTGGCCTCCTCCTAGTTAACACTGAGAGCAGACACCAAGCCACTGTGACTTGAAATCTGGTAGCAACTACCCTGGCTTTAATTAATTTTAAAAAAATATTTAAAACTCTTTCCTTTCTCTCAGGAGACTGGGGAGGCTCTGCCTCCCTTGCCTCTAGTGACTGCACATCCCTGTACTGTATATGTGGTAGCTTTCATACTTCATCACTACTGGAGCCAGATGCATTTACTTGAAAACTTAAAGTTGTCTCCGAGGACAAAACCTCCTTAGTGAATTATATTAATTCAAACAGAGATGTCTGACATGAGTGGTTGTTACAAGGTCAGGGATGTTCCAGGAATGGTTGTAAGGGGCACAAGACAACTCAACAAAAACATCCTTATCAGCAGCTGCCACTTGCTCTGTGAATCAAGAGGACTCCTAGATTACAAACCATTTCTGCAAGAAAGAATGCAATCCCATAAAGAACTATAGGTTGAATATCCATGAAATCAGAACATTTATGTATCCACAGCTTCTTTGTCTTGCTCAGATTAAGGCTGAGTTTGTTCTTCCCCATCTATATCTCAACAGTCAATAGGCACCAGAGTACGACCTCTATCACATCTCCTGTTCAGCCTGGGTCAAAATATATAACTGGGTTTCATCTGCAAACCAATGTCTGACCCCATGTTAACAGATATCCCTTGTGAAGTACTTACAACAAATACAAAGGAATGAAGGAAGGAATGCCATCTTGAGTTCGAGAGGAACAAAAGCAGGATATTAGAACATCAGGTAATGAAACTCTTAATATTCCACATTAAACATTTTTTTAAACCAAAGCATTTGTCTCATTTATATAAACCGTAAAAGTCCTTGCACCGAGCAATAGAATAATGTCCCCAGAAAGACTGTATTTAAGAAAACAAGTATTGTGAGAATTGTTTTCAGCATTCCATATAATCAGCAGCACTTAGTCTTTCATAGCCCTAATTGGTTCAAGCAGCCTCTTATATTAGACTGTCAGCAATTACAACTTGGGATCAAAGGAAAAAACAATTTCAAAATTGTTTTTTTATGGGTCTACTTCTGTAGATACCAATGAAACTGTAATGTATCTATATGTGGGTCTATATATGCCAAGTGGTTCCACCACAAAACCGCGGTAGACTAAAGCGCGCTCGACGAAAGCGCGTACGTGACGTCATCACAGCGCGACGAAAACAGCACGCTGTGAGCAGTAAATTTAAAATTAACGCGAAAACCTTACCCTAACCCCCCCAAACCTAACCCTAAACCTAACCCTTAACCTAACCCTAAACCTAACCCTTAACCTAACGCTAAACCTAACGCTAACCCTTAACCTAACCCTAAACCTAACCCTAACGCTTAACGTAACCCTAAACCTAACCCTAACCCTTAACCTAACCCTAACCCTAAACCTAACCCTTACCTTTATGTGAATCGGCTTGCTTTAATTTTATTTTAATTTTAATTTAATTTATTTTTAATTTTATTTGTCGCGCTGCTGATCACGTCATGTATGCACTTTCGTCGGGCGCGCTTTAGTTGACCGCGGTTTTGACGGGTCACGATGCCAAGTAGCCAAGGTGCTGTCAACAGGATAAAGCAAATGCCATTAAAAACTACACTGATGCATCTACAGACAAGATTAAAACTATTTTTCTAGATATATTTTGTTACGGGTCAGTGCTGTTCTAAAATTGTATAGGCAATGGTACCCTTTCTGCCTGAATGGTAAAGAGTGTTTTGTCAGGCAAGAGTATTAAGGAGAGTATTCCTGTAATGCAGAACAAAACAACAACAACATCCCTCCCACTTATTTTTAGATCGATTTGGGTCCCCTTTAAGAACATTGCAAAATTTTTCATTCATAGCCTCTAATGAAGAGAGATTTTATTTTTCTTCACCTTATACATTTGATGGACAGCAACCAAAGGATTACTTAATGCAATGCTATTCTCTTAGGAAATTATTTATGTCCACAAGAGACAGCAATAAAAGGATATGTGCACAGAGATCGGACTCATAACTAAAAAAGGGAAACTTTAATTCTGCAGACACTATTCTGAGAGATGTTGTTTTGAAATGTTTTGCATTGGTAACATACTTTTCTCTTTTTATTTTTGCATTTTTAAATAGTTAGGCTTCCTGCCACACAACTTTTGACAGTTGTCCAGAGCAGTTTATTGAAATAAGGGATTTGTCCAAGTGCTAATTATCTCAATAAGCCTAGTTTAGATCTGAGTCTGGATCTTGTCCAGAACTCAGGAATTATGTAATAAAAGTGGAGTATTTTTTCTTCTCCATTGTGTATTGTTCCACTAGCACTGCTGTTAAAGATTTATATTTCCGTAAATATTAAGTAACTAGTATGCAAGTAGTTTGTGTATCCCCGTTATCATCTCGGCTGGGCCATTCACACTTAAAACAAAAACAGAGTAGCTAGCATTAGCACTGTCTAGCTGCCACACACTTTTAAAATAAAAAAGAAGTTGGAAAGAGTTGATAATATGACTACATCATAGGCTGCTGACATCTGAGGATAACCTTACTTTTAGGTTTCACAACACAGTGAAAATAATGTGTTCTCATTGTTATGTACAGGTAGTCCTTGACTTAAAACCATTTGAGATTACAATGGTCTTGAAAAAAATTGGATGCTTTGCAATTGGCATATATTTATGACAGTTGCACTGTCCCGGGGTCATGTGATCACCATTTCCCAGCCAGCTTCCAACAAGCCAAGTAAAAGCATATCTCTCCCAGTGACGTGCAGTCAGGGCCTCACCACTGTCATCATGAAAAGAAAAAAAATGTAAAAGGAAAAAGGCAAGAGCTGAGGTCAGGCTGAGCTAGTTGCTGCCAGAGTCACCATGGATGACTCTGCTTAGTGCTTAACTGTTTAAAAAAGCCTCTACAAAAGCACCCTCTACAGGAGAAGGCAGGAGAACGATGTGCCTCATCTAGTCTGACTTTAGGCGTTTTATGATCACTCGAGCAGTGTTAAGCAAGGGTTAAAAGCCCAAAAAATCCTGATGTAGATGAGGCACGTTGTTCTCCTGCCTCCTCTTGTAGAGGGTGCTTTTTTAGAGGCTTTTTTAAACAGTTAAGCAGAGTCATCCACGGTGACTCTGGCAGCAACTAGCTCAGCCTGACCTCAGCTCTTGCCTTTTTCCTTTTACATTTTTTTTCTTTTCTTGATGGCAGGCAAGAGCAGAGTTGAAATCCTCTCTGAAACAGCTGGAAAAGGTATGTGTGGGTCAGAGGGGGAGGAATTCAAACTTCATCCTCCTGGTGCGGAGCTTTGGGCAAAGGCTGGAGGGAAGTGCTCTCCCTCCCCAAGTGTAGTTTGATTGCAGGCAGAGCCACGTTGTTTTTTCAAACCTGTAATCAGTGAAGCTGGGCTGGATCCTTCCGGGGCTGGGGGAAAGTGTGTGTGCTCCAGTATGGCCCTTTGACTGACTTCCTGCTTCCTCCTGTGGTCTCCCTGACTCCTTCCAATCCAACTTTGTTTGTGTGTGTGTGTTTGAGGGGGGGAGGGAGGGAGAGAGGGAGGAAGGAGGGGAAGGGAGAAGAAAAAGAAAGAAGGAAACTTATTTTGCAAATGAGAAAAACAAATGCTGTCGCTTTAAATTGGAACTGAGTATGCCTGGCTATGGAATTCTGGGAGTTGAAGTCCACAAGTCTAAAAAAATTTGTGTCAGTGCCTCACCAGTCATAAACCTCACCACACGTCACTGAATTCTCTCCATATACTTAAGATAGAAGTATATGGAAGGAATAGCTCTCTGCATGCTGGTAAAGAAACTTTGTCATACATCTCTAGTCTGCTTTGGCTACTTTAAAAGTGATCTTTTTTTTAAAATCACAACAGCCTGACATGATCAATAGAATACAAAGACTACATATTGGGGGGGGGGAAGGGTTTTCTTTGTCATCAGGCCCAATAATTTTATGCAAAGAGAGCAATCTGTGGGTTCCCAGCCAAAAAAATACCAAGAGTCCTAAGTATTCCAAGAACAAAGAATTATATAGAGGAGGAAATTATACAAATTATCCAGATGGTGTGAATAATTTATAACATGATAGGTGAAAGGACATCGTCAAATAAAATAGGGAGATGTTCAACCTAGGAACACTGGTGCCTCTGCTTCACTGTAGGTGGTTCCCTGCTTACACTTGTATATCATCTGTACAATTGTATAAATATTCCTTAGATTGCTCCATTTTATCATGTCAAGGGGATGACCTTTTCTCTTCTACCAGGAAATGCCAAGTCTGAGGCCTGCGGTCTACAATCTCTCAAGCCCAGACCTTAATTTGAAACACAACACCTAACTCCTTGCAGGAAATAGCAAGAGGTTCAACAAAGTTCAATCTTAGTTTCCACTTATATGCTAGTAAATCTAAATTCAATATAGTCTCAGGCTTTGCAAAATCAGTAGTTACTACATTTCCCTTTTTGGCCACCTAAAGTTTTAAATCACTTCCATAGCATTATTGAAATATCTCTTTCCAGTTAACTTCTTAAATTTTCTATGGGGTTATATTGTACTTTTTTTTATCTTGCAAATTCTGTTGGATGGAAAAAGCTGAGACCAACTTAAAATCATGCACTTCATAGCTGAAGTCTAAATATCTTGCGGCATTTCTCCTTTGACAAGTTAAATCCCAAACAAATAATAGTTTGTTGAATAAATCACGGTGATCAGGTTCACGGATATAGATTTGGCGTGCAAATTACTATAAACCAAAAGCAGAAAAATGCAGGAGTGTTAGATGCAAACCAAGTTTACATGTTGATTAGTACTATTTTTTAGTACTAACTGAAGTTGATTAGTACTAATTTATGCAGTATACAGGTAAGCATACTTGTGCTTTTCATGAGACTTTTTTCTTCTTCTGTTCAATTGTATCTCAGAGACTGCAGTTTTCTTGGCAGAAGTGGTTTATTGAAAGAGTCGTGGTAACGTAGTGGTTAGAGTGCAGTACGGCGGGCTAATTCACTGCTAACTGCCAGGAGTTCGATTCTGACCAGCTCAAGGTTGACTCAGCTATCCTCCTGAGGTGGGTAAAATGAGGACCCAGATTGTTGGGGGCAATATGCTGACATGTGTAAACTGCTTAGAGAGGGCTGTAGAGCAGTGAAGCGGTATATAAGTCTTAAGTGCTATTGCTATTATTGCCTCCTCCTTAGGGCTGCAAGAAAGTGACTAGCCCAAGGTCATTTGGCTGTCTTTATGCCTAAGGCAGAACTAGAACTCATGGTCACCCAGTTTCATGCCTGATGCTTTCACCATTACACCAAACTGGTTCTCATTCATGAGACTTATTCTGTGGTAAATGTACAAAGGATTGCATTCTTGTACTTAAGTAGCAGTCTCCTACTAATAGGGTAGTGGCACTGCAAAAGCTAAATTATAACATTATTTTATATTATATTCACATGCTGCATATTATTTAGAGGCTAAAGGAGAAGCATCTTTTTGGACAAGGATAACCAGATTTCAGATTGGTTCAAAGTTGTCCCACTGTAATATATCTAAATAAAACCCTACGTTCAACATAGCTTGTCTAGACTAGAGTATATGTTTTAATGAATGATTGTCTAAACATTGTGGGCTACAATTAGATAGCAGGTCGATGATGTGAGATAAAATGCTGAATAAATAGAACAATAACAGGACATACTTAACACAATTTAAAACCACTATATATTTTTAAAAAATTGCATTGTAAGCTCTTCTCCAAAAAAGTAATTTTGGAAATAAAACATTTCCCTGTTAAACTGATTATGGATCAACTTTTTTAACAACAAAAAGGCAAAGAAAGAAGGAACAAATAACATAGGACAATATGTTTTTTATTAAGTTAATTGGCATCGTTTTTCTCTTTCCATGGCCTCACTGGTTTATTTTCCAGCCCTGAAATATTTGGGATGACATGGAAGAATTAGGTCACTTGGCTCAAGAACACATTTATTGTTCAAGGCAAAACTGTTAGCTGAGTTTTAAATGCACATTTATTATCCAATTGGCTTGGAAAGCAAAAACAGATTTCAAAGTCAGATTCAAGAGTGGTAAACATTAAGCCAGTGTTTCTCAACCTTGGCGACTTTAAGTCCTGTGGACTTCAACTCCCAGAATTCCCCAGCCAGCTGGCTGGGGGATTCTGGGAGTTGAAGTCCACAGGACTTAAAGTCGCCAAGGTTGAGAAACACTGCATTAAGCACACATGGGCTTATTAAGTTCAGTCATATGGTCCCCGCTTGATCTGCAGCAAAATAACCATTCTTTACATGCAAAGGAAAGCAAATCCAAATTATTTATTGCTTTACATAACTCATTGTACTAGAAGGTAGTCCTCAATTTACGACCACAACTCAACCTAAAATTTCTATTGCTAAGCATGACCATTGTTAAGTGTGTTTTGCCCTAGTTTACAATCTTTTTTTGCCACAGTTGTTAAGCAAATCACTGCAGTTGTTAAGTGAATCACATAGTCATTAGCAAATATCCCCCAATCACTATACATATATCTTAGTTGTTTCCTTTACTAATGACCCCCCTCCCCACAGTGTATTTTTATCCAGGTCAGGATCCAATGTCTTTAAAATCTCCTCCTGTTACCACTTATAAATGCACTCCTTCAAGTATTGAAAACATTGACAGAACATAATAGGAGAATCTAAATTAGGTCCATAAATATTAAGCAAATATTTTATTAGTTACAGTTCTATTACAGTTCCTGCATCCTTACATCAATAATAATTTGTTTATCGATTGATAATTGCTATTAGAAAGAACAGGTAGCTCCTGTTCGTATTGTATTGTGTAAATGTGGTGTACGTCTATGTTTTGTGTGTATTTTACGTTTGTTAATAAAACATTAAAAAAAATTGTTGCACATCAACTGATGTTTTGAAAAAAAAAATAGCCATATATTTAGCTGTCATTGAAGTCTTTGTAAGTAAATTTGTACCACAATATTTCTAGATTAATATTTATATTCATTCTGTACTTCATTAATAAAGGTTTATCCTATTCCACTAAATGTCTCTCCTGTAGATAAGAAGTATCTGTCCTTAACATATTTTAAATATGCTAGAATTAAATTTTGTTTTTTGGTTCTCGAAGCACTTTTTGTATTAACTTCATCCCTTAATTTTATTTTGGTCCACTTATCAATGTTTTCCCAATAGCAATTCATTGTATAATCTGCATCATTTCACGAATATCTAGTAATGAACTTCACTGTATTTAAATATGTATCATATTTTCTAATACTATTTACAGATGTAGGACCTTCATAGGAACTCAAATCAATATTCAAATAGCAATATATTGCATATGCAAAGAATCTATACTTAACAAAAGAATGTGATTGTTAAGAAATTAAAATAACAAAGAATGACATCTGTAAACTACCAAAAGTCTTGTTCCTAGAACATTTTAAATGGGAAAAATGGTGCATCATAGGGCAACAATTTTTGAACCAAAGTACCTCAAATGGGCTAACTTACAAAATACGTCTAAAATCTGGAACTCATGACTCCTGAGGGAATGAAATGTGAGAAAGTTGGGGCTGCTTCAGCTCTGCTGGGCTGCTGGTGCAGTCACTGATGCTCGTTTTGAATGTTTTGTGACAGTTTCCCAGCCATTCTCGCAATGCCTTGCCCCTTTCCTCACCCAGCAGCAGCCACTTACCTGTAATGCCGGGAAGGAACAGGAAGGAAGAAATCCCCCACACACTCCCAGCTTAAACCGCTGCCCCCTCCCCCATTGCTCTTTCCCAACCTGTGCCATCTCTGCAACGTGCTCTACATGGGGCAGCCCTTGAAGAGCATTCGGAGACTTCAGCTTGTCCAGAATGCAGCCGCGCGAGCGATCGTGGGTGCACCTCGGTACACCCACATTACACCTATCCTCCGCGAGCTGCACTGGCTGCCTATTGGTCTTCGGATACGCTTCAAGGTGCTAGTCGTCACTTTTAAAGCCCTACATGGTATTGGACCTGGGTACTTGAGAGACCGCCTGCTGCCAATTACCTCCAACAGACCGATTAGATCCCACAGATTAGGCCTCCTCCGAATTCCATCCACAGGCCAATGCCGATTGGCTACCACCCGGAGGAGGGCCTTCTCTGTGGCTGCTCCGGCCCTCTGGAACAAGCTCCCCGTGGAGATTCGGACCCTCACCACCCTCCAGGCTTTCCGCAAAGCCTTAAAAACCTGGCTGTTCCGACAGGCCTGGGGCTGATGAGTTCCTGTCCCCACTCGAATGGTGTGGCTGTTGATTGTTTTTAAAATTGTGGTGTTGTGTTGTTCGTTGTCTTTCTTTTTTTCCATTTGTCGTCTCCCCCCCCCCCCCCCGATTTGGTTTGTGAGCCGCCCTGAGTCCCTCTGGGAATAGGGCAGCATAGAAATACAATAAAATCGAAATCAAATCGAAATCAAATCAAAATCTCTGACAAATATGGAATTTCTTATGTACCCCTTAGCCTGGGGCTTGCAACTTCCAAGCTTTCCAGCTGATTCTCTTATGGCAAGATACCCACAAGCAAAGTAAAGGAAGGGATAGAAAGAAGGAAGGAGGGGGGCAGGAGGAAGAAAAGAACAGTGGGGAAGGGAGAATGTTGTTTCCATCTACTGTTCCCTGCTAGCTTCCTATAAGTAAATTCAATGGGAATGCCAGCAGGAAGTCAAAAGTCATTCCCACTCAATGCATTTTTGCTCAGCTGTAGTCATTTTATCTGTGTTTAGGTAAAAATATATCTCTGAAACAATAACCCAATGGCACACGGGTTGTTTAATTCTTATAAAACTGAAAAGAACCTTACCTCCCCCCACCCCAAGAAATAAAGAATTGCATGACTTCTCAGTGAGATAGTATTGTAGTTCATCTCTCTTATTACAAGTAAATATACAGCACAATTTCAAACCAAGCATTTAAACTCAAAGATGAACACTTAAATTGGCAATATGCCCAGACTCATTATCATGAAGTTGCTAAGAGTACAGAGACAAGTGGTGGTGGGGGAATCAAGTACCTTTAGAGTGAGGCTTTTCTTTCCCTCACCTCGGCAGATTCACACTTCTCCCTTAACAATTGCTATGAAATGAAACACAATCAAACTTATCCATCAACCGATTTCAACAACAAAGGTCTCTGCATTCATGTGGTTATCAAATCTGTGAATCTGATCTTGATGATTGTTGGGGGTAATTGCTGGAAAGCACATAAAATATTGTAGTTGTACTGATCCAGTGAATTCAGGTTCTTATAAACTTATTTTATCTTGAGACTTCTTTGGTGAAACTAGGATAGATTGATACTTTTCTATGGCTGGAACTCCGATAAGGATTTTACCAATTACACAAAATATACACAATCTCATGGTTGACTTGCTACGCAGCCCTGCTTGCAACCAGACAACAGTAACAGGAGTGGGGGGGGAGAGAAGGCATTGGATTGGAAGTTAAGAGAGGGTTTGGGAGGGAACTCTGGAAAGGAAGTGTGCCGCTTGGAAGCGTGAGACACACCTAAACCCTAATGTCATAGACTGGGAAACGAAAACGTCAGAACTGGCTTTTCTACTTCGGTACCCATATGGCTTTTCAGCGAAGTTATATTATTGAAGAAAAAAAAATGCTCCAGGAGTTTCTTTTCCTGTTTAATGAAATGGGACGGTTGACACATAGAATCTCATCTCTTGTGGTAATACGAAATAAATGTACAATAAAGTTATTGGAAGTAGCTCTAATTTTTTTTCCGCCTCATTGGAGAAAGTTTAAACACATGTTCAAACCTGGAAAGTCCATTGCTAAAATAGGGAGCTTTCTGAGAAAAAAATCTTCCATAAATGCGGCTAGGTTTATAGCACAGTAATCAAATACATATTTATTTCGTTCTTATCCTGAAGTTGCCTGAGACAAATTTCCGTTACGTCAAGAGCCATTAGTACAATTAATGAAAGACTCATCTCATCACCTATCTATATAACTGTAAGTTAAATAATTTTATATTAACTATGTATTTTCCCACCTGATGCTCTCTAAAAATGAGAGCTTTCAGAATTTTCTAACATAAATAGCTTTGTCCTGAATTTAATCTATACACCAGACTGGACTGGACTGAAAAGGGGAGTATACATTTAATAAATAGAATGCATAAAACATGGTTAGCTTCCAATTTCATGTATATTGATCCTAGAATGAAAAAAATAATATAAAGAATACCTATTTTAAAATGTATTGCTATGCTGAGACTATAATTTGCCCAAAGAAAAGAAAAGGTAAAAGCAGCAGTATAATTTTCTCATAGTAGTACATAATTTGAGGGGCAATAAAGTTATCCTGAATAATTTATTATTTAAAGTACTTATTCCACATAGAATTATTCTGACACTTAATAGCCCAATAAATTTTATGCTGTGATAGAAAGCCTGATAACCTTAATTCCCATTTATTTTCTTGGGTCTTTACTGATTAAGATTATATTTAGTTTCCACTAAAATTATCCAAAGAGGAAATTTCAAGAAGGCAACCCTAGAAATGGTATATAAATATTTCAAATCAATCTATCCATCCATCCACATTTATTTAGAAAGAAAAACCACTAATAAGATACAATTTAACAAACAATAACATTTAGAAATATTGATGGCTTTTTAAAAATACAATATGTTTTACAGTGAAAAGTTAGTCACAAAATATAACTGCCTGGACTAAAAAGCAATAATAATCCCCCCCCCATCTCTCTCTCTCTCTCTCTCTCTCTCTCTCTCACACACACACACACACACACACACACACACACAAACACACACACACACACACACACACACACACACACGGCTCACCAGATACACATATCTCAGGCCTGGCAATGACAACTACTTCAAATCATTGTATTATTTTATTTAGTGTAATCTAAGGTATCTATTTATTTGTAAATGAATTTCCTTATAAAACATTTGCCACTAATTTGTGACAGTTTACATGTAAAGAGGCTTTCGAACTGATATTACAAAGAAGTAATTACACATGTAGCATAATAAAAAAGGTCAAATGTTGTGGTAAACTACGTTGAAACGATCTTTCATAGTTTGTATTACTCAGTAAATCTTATTCATCAATATATTTCTTCTATTTTATATTTATAAAATTGATAAAAATAGTGAAACCACTCAAGTCACCTTTATTTTAAGAAGAAATTATTCAAGTCTAATCTTTCTTATGAGGTTAATTAAATGGATCATAATCAATGGCAATTTTGCTTGTGATTGACAATAAAAGTTACAAAAGAAGGGGAAATAAGTATATGTATGAACAACTGAAAGTATTTTGCTGTGGGATTATTTTGGCATATGAGCTGAAAAAACCTAGGCATTTTTCTTTTCTTTGGTAATAAAGTTACTATCAATTGGTGTTTCATCGTAAAAGTGATAATTTCTTTTATGTTGCCAAATTTAACAATTAATCAATTGCTTAGGTAAAACAAGCATTCTCTTCCACATTTCCCTAGAAGAAATGGACCTATGGATATATGTGTTAGGTTTAAATTTTGGCCTAGCTTGTACACATAATTTTCCAGTCTGCAAAATGACTATTCTTTTGATTTCATGAGAATTTATTTCCAAGTATGTATTTGTGGTATTTGGTATCTTCTAGCTGCAATCGGCGATACTATTTTCTACTTAGGAAAGTTTTCTCTTTAAGAACTTCTTATAGTGCTTAACTGCAGATAAATTTGGTCACTGATTTATAATTACTGTTATTCTGGAAATATTGAAAAAATCTCAATAGGCTACAACTTTGTAATCACTGGCTGAGAGTAAACCCGATTAACCTTAAAAAAAAAGGTTTATGATTATGCTGGTAGCCTTTTATTATTTTATTAAGAAAAATGCCTTTTTTCTCTAGCTGTTTCCCCAATATAAAAATATTGGAAGTACAACTTTAAAAATTAAACTTTTGTAAAAGTTTTTGCTTCCATTATTTTTCTATTAAGGAAACAGTTAAGATTTTGTTTACTGTTCTTTTGGCATTTTGTTATCAGCACAATCTTTTCACAACCGTTGCTTATAAAACATTTGGACGGAGGTTTATTAACAACAGATGACAACGGAAACATCCATTAAATACAGAAACAAAAAATCTTTAGAATCCTGTTTATCGATACATAGGAAGTAAAATCCTGACATAATTCAAGAATTTCTAGCTCTGAAGGAACATGATAAATAAAGGCAATTGAATTATATTATCCCCACTCACTTAGCATTAATATCTGTTGTTATGATACCACTAATCTTCTAACTTAAAACTTGCATTTGATATAGGTAGTAGGTATTTTAAAAGCTATCTTTTTAGGATCATAATATCCTGGAGACATATAAACAGTCAGTTCTGAGTGGACATATTCTGTGCAAAATATGGATGCCCATAACACAGGCAAGGTTCCTTTCAATATTTTGATACCCATACATTTTTCAGGCGCCCATATGTAATTCTTTGATTATATTTTTCAGTGCAATAAATAAATAAAATGCTACTTTCTCAGATGGAAATAACATGTTATTTCTTACGGCAAGCTAATGCAAGATCCTTGAAAATAATGTTTCGTTATATCCATAAACGGTAAAATCCGAGTGCTACTGTAAGGCACGTAAATACTGAACCTAGATGAAGAAACGGAGAAAAAATATACATAAGGATTTCTGGGTATAAAAATAAGTTTAAATATGGTTGTTTTACTCCTTTCAAAAATACAATTCTATCAACATTAAAATGTTCTAACATATTACTAGAATCTTGCAAGCAACGGTGTATTATTAGACAACATGGAAACTAATGCTAGGCTGTATATATCATATCCTATTATGATCTGCATTTCAGAGAATGAAGAAAATTGAAAAAAGGACTAATAATCAAATAAAGGGAAGAAGTACAAAGTAATAAGCAAAACTTGAGAAAAATATTATTGTTTAAATTATTCTTTCAAGTTATCACAATTTTAAAAACAGTTTATGCTATTCAAATTTTATACACTAAGTTACATATATTAAAATAAACTTATTCTAATATGACCTGTTTTATAGATCCTGTTTTAGCAATTAAGCATCAAAAGTGAAAGCTATACTGTGTAACTAGTAGGAAAAATGTTATTTGCGGCATCAAACACATAGCCAATGTAAACAAGAGATTATGCCAACAAAACATAGCAATAGAGGTTCTAAACTAATATACTAAACTAAACAGTCAATTTTTGGTACCAACTAGAAACTATCATATTTGACATAAATATTAAACATAAGCATAAACTGAGCAGGCATATAAGGAAATTGACCAAGCAAATATGTAGACAAAGGATAACTTACCAGCTAAATATTTGATATTGTCAAGTTTGTGTGATTCAAGCATTGTTTTCACACCTGCAACTTCAGTATCTATTTTTCTATAAGTCTGTGTTAAAGCTCGATCTTGCTGGGCATGCTTAAAATAGAGAAAATACTTTAAAACAAATCTGTTAGCATTAATACAGCTTTAAGCATTTTATTAAAATATTAAGCAAACATATCCCAAAAATAATACTGTACATTTTTATGTAACAGATTCTTTTTGTATATATAAGGAAGGAAAAATCTGCTTTTGCTCTTAAATAATACAGCATATGTGTTTATAACTACATAGTGCTAATTGCTTGTGTACAGTATTAGGAACACATTGAAACACTACATTCTTTTTTCCAAGACTGGCAATTAAAAATTCACTTTTAATAAAACTTATTTGAATATATATATGTAGGGCAACACCATTTAACTATTTTCACAGATTTAATACAAAAGTTAAATCAAAAATCTTAATGTATATACTGTAATTTTTGGAGTATAAGACGCACCAAGATTTTGAAGAGGCAAATTTTTAAAAAAATGTTTTTGCACTCTGCAAACCTCCCAAAAATGGCCTGTTTTTCACAAAAATGGGGCTGTTTTTGTTTTTTTTGTTTTTAAAAAGGGCATGAATAGCCTTTAGGAGGCTTGTACAGTGGCCCTGGGGTGGGGGCAAAAACGAGTAAAAAACGGCCCATTTTTTGTGAAAACTGGCCCGTGTTTTGTCAGAAAAAGGACATGCATAGTCTTTAGGAGGCTTATAGAGTGCTCCTGGGGGTTGGGGGAGCAAAATCAAGCAAAAAAAGACCTGTTTTTCTCTCATTTCTGCCCTCCCCAGCCCCCAGGAGCACTCTGCAAGGCTCCTAAAGGCTCTGCATGGCCATTTGGTGAAGGGGGCGGGGTTTGGGGAGACAAAAAATGCTGTATTCAGTGTATAAGATGCACCCAGATTTTCAGCCTCTTTTTTGAGTGAAAAAGGTGCGTCTTATACTCTGAAAAATACAGTACGTAGTATGAAGGTTTTTTTTAAATTTGTGAATGACATTTCATTTCAAACAGATTTAAACTTTCACTAACCTTCACCAATTCTCAAAAATCTATCAAGTCTTCATATTGTTTTTGGAGATACGTACCAGTTGGCGAAATTATGCTTTGGAAAATGTAACAGGACTTACTTATAACAAAAGGCTAAATTAGGGAAATATCTAAGGATTTTTTTCTTACTTCTACATGATATTCATATTCTAAAATAGATATCAGTTTAAAGCTGATCTTTGCCATATATTATCATCCATCATTTATGATTCTTAATTTCCTAAAGCTTTAAAACTTTTTCATCTAAAGCTATTCATTTTTACATTGCACTACAATTTTACTAGTAATTCATGAAAGAATAAGAACCAGCTGTAATGGTCATAGAAGATTATTTCTACACTAGTCAAGCTGTTTAGATAGCAACTCTACTGTACCACAGCTTCATCTTGTGTATCAGTTGCGCTCATTCCTGGGTCGTTAAGCACTACGCAGAGTCAACAATGTTCTGGACACTTTCAGATTGGACTACTGCAATGCGTTCTACATGGGGCTGCCCTTGAAGACTTTCTGGAAATGAGAGCTAGTACAAAATGCAGCAGCATAGGCAGTTATGTGCACTTCTAGAGCAGCACATATTATACTTCTGTTCCGTGAGCTATATTGGCTGCCTATTTGTTTGCAGGTCCAATTCAAGATCTAGTTTTAACTTTAACACCCTTCATGGCATAGATTATCTGAGGGACTGCTTCTCTCAAATATATCAGCCATCCATCTAGATTGGGCAAAGCAGGCAAGTTGTGGGTCCCGTCAGCTAGGGACCTTTAACTGATGAGTCCCAGGATAGGTGTCTTCTCTGCAACAGTACCTACTTTATGGAACATTCTTTCCCCCAACATTAGATTACCATAGCTCAGTGATAGGTAACATTTTTGTCATTGGGTGCCAAAAGCACGCATGACACTCCCCCGCCCCCCCATGGATATGCGTGAGACCTTCACGGGCCTTGTTTTGAGCCTAGTAGGCCTCTCTGCAGCCTCCTGGGAGCAAAAACGAGCCATAGAGGTGGTTGGGAACGTTGCATCCCCTGCACCCCCATGTAGTAAGCCTCCCTGCAGTGACACCCCCTCCTCACGTATGCACGTGCGTCTCCTGCGTGCATCCTGCCCCTCGCACGTTCATAATAGGGACCTGAAAATCAGCTGGCCGGCGGGAGGCGTGTGTGCATGCGCGGTGCAACTGAACTTGGGCAACGGCTCATGTACCCATCTGTGGCACGCGTGCCATAGGTTCGCCATCATGGCCATAGCTCCATCCCTTTTGCTATTATGAAAAGCCCACAAGTCTTACTTATGCTGTCAGGCATGAGGCTCCCAGGCAGCTGCTCAGATGGGTCTATTGTTGAGGTGGCCATTTTTATTCCCCCCCCCCTTCTGTGGTTTGTATATTTTGCTTTTAGGATGTTTATTATTTAAAGAGATGTTTATAGTGTATATTTTTTGTTTTTATTTATGGTTCTTATCTGATTATAGTTTGCTGCTCAGAGTTGCCTTTGGTGAGAGGGGTGGCTATAGTCTAAGTAAGTTTGAAAACAGATATGAAATGTACTTTTACTGTGATTAATAATTATATTTGTAATTCTTACCAATTCCACTATTTCTGTTCTCATTTTCAGTACTTTTCTATCATTCAGTGAATACTGAAAAAGAAGAGAGTAGTTAATTATCTTCTGCTTCTAAAAAAATTGGTCACCTTCCATTTGTCATTAATCATTAAGCTAAAGTCTTTGCCTCTTCCACATTCTATTCTCCCTTCTTTACTAGCAGTTAAATGAATGAAATGCTATCTAAATACCATCAGGTAAAGTTCCAAATGAAATACTTTCAAATCTACATTGGCCCAGGAAAACCATAAATATCTTCCAAGGTTTATTTTTAACTATGGTTCTTGAACTCATTAAGCACTCAGGAGAATCTGCGCAGCCAATGAGCCTAAAATAATTTATTTCAAGTTCTGTTAAAAAAGGGTTATCTAAAACTAATGTTTAATCCATTCATTTAAATTCATTTAATCTAATAGATTAAAATATTAGACAGGTGTCATCCTCACAATACTATTTGATCAAATAGTGACATAATAATTATGAGAACCTGTTTAACAGTTAACACAGAATTACAGAGTACAGTATGACAGTATTTCTGAATTATCTTTATATAAAAGGAAAGCATACATACCAATTCTTTTACTCTGCTTTTTTCTAGATTGAAATCTAATTTGCTATCTGTTCGCACTTTGGAAGTTTCATCCTAGAAAAAAAAATGCACAGAACTAAACTGAATGCCTGTATTCAGATTCCTTAATCAAAAAAGTAATACTATATTTAATGAAATGTTCCACAGTCAACAGCCCTAAATTATTCCAGAAATATAGCAATAGCAATAGCAGTAGACTTATATACCGCTTCATAGGGCTTTCAGCCCTCTCTAAGCGGTTTACAGAGAGTCAGCATATTGCCCCCAACAATCTGGGTCCTCATTTTACCCACCTCGGAAGGATGGAAGGCTGAGTCAACCCTGAGCCAGTGAGATTTGAACCGCTGAACTGCTGATCTAGCAGTAGCCTGCAGTGCTGCATTTAACCACTGCGCCACCTTGGCTCATAAATATATTTCTTTAATTACTCTACCAAACTCTCCTCCTGCTAAATTGTTCCAGGTTTTTTAGAGACCCAAAGCAGGAGGAGAAAACTAAATAAAAGCATGAATATGTATGTTTTACTCAAATCAATACCACTCTCTATATTACTTGGTATCCAATCAAGAAACCTCAACATAATTTATAAAAGGTGCCTTAAGTTAGCTGAATTCTGAAGGTCTGCCACACACCCTTTCTGTTGCTATGATACAACATCTATTGAACACTATCACAGAAAGACCCGTCAATGATTTACTTTTTCAACAGCAGTATCTTTCACCACATAATCCAGTGCGAGAAATTCTTCTAATTTAGAATGTAGGGAAATACATTATTAGACATATTCAAAAGCAGTACTGGTAGTCCTCAACTTACAACAACAACTGAACCCAAAATTTATGTTGCTGAGCACAGAAATTGCTGTTAGACAGGTAAATGAGTTTTGCTCCATTTTATAACTTTCTTGCCGCAATTGTTAGTGAATCACTGCAATTGTTAAGTGATCACTGTGGTTGTTGAGTGAATCTGGGTTCCCCATTGACTTTGCTTGTCAGAGGGGTTCAAAAGGTGATCACTTGACCCCAGGACACTGTAACCATCATGAATCAGCTACCAAACTTCTGAAATTTAATCATGTGACCATGGTGATGCAGTAATGGGTGTGAAAAATGGTCTGAAGTCACTTTTTTCAGTGTTGTTGTAATTTCAAATGGTCACTAACAAACTGCTATAAATTGAGGACTACCTGTATTTGAGAGTGTACTACCTTTATTTGAGAGTGTCATCTATCAATTACCTATAAGAAAATGTCTTTATTTTTTGCTAAAGATAATTTAACTACGGTAATTTTACTAGAATATTTTTACTACCAAGATTCTTTTGGCATGGTTTCCTATGGATTAGATTATAGATGAAAAGCAAATTAAGTGGTTTCACTTTATGTAGACAACTTATTTTGATAACAGAAGTCCCAGCCCTCTTTTTGAATTTGGAGCTTGTTAAATTTTCCCAGCAATTTCTTAGCGCTGCCAGGACACAGGCCAAAAGATACAAGATAGAGCCTTACATCAGTATTTCTAAGGTTCCATGTACAGATTGTTAGTATAAATGCATGCGATACCGTGTATATTTACTAATTTGTTAGCATACAATTTCATTATCATTCTGAGTTGTAAGAGTAAAAACAACAAACCCTTTCTAGACTAATACAGAATTTGTATTTTTTGCAGTGTTTAAACTATCTGTATTTATAGAAATTCATACATAATTCTTCCTGATGGGTTAAGCAGATATGATGGATTTTGACAATGTTGCTGATGTGTTGGTTCTCACCAAGTGCTTGTTAGAATATAGAATATTTTAGAATATAATCCTATATATATATATTCATTCAGAAGTAAGGGTAGTAGAGCCCAATGGCCTTTGTTCCCATATAAGTGGATACAGAGCAAAATTATAAAATAACGTCTTACAGAAAGTATTCATTTTATGTTCTAAAGTTGCATTTTGAAAATAATGTAACTTACCGTTACTTGCTTTTTTAGCTGCTGAAGTTCAAATTTTATTTTCTTTGCATAAAAAAAAGAGAATAAGCTTAGTTAAAACACCAGGCAAAAAAGTAGTGAAGCATGTAGTAAATACAGATTTTAGGTTACAATCAACTCAGTTTGATAATAAGGAGGTAAAAAAGAAGAAGGGAACTTGGAAATCTCATGTAACTACATTTACTATTTATGAGTGTATATTGATATATTCAAAAAGCATCTACTGTATATGCCTACACAAAGCTGAACTGAATATAGCCAGCACATAGATCTTACTAAAGCATTCACAAATACGAACATGGAGGTGAAAAGGGTCAAAAATCAAGATTTCCAGTCTCAGAGAAACTATATTGTTTTGTATTTGTTGGTTTTTGTTGGACTCCAAAATCATAATGAAATGAAATAGGCACGGGCATAGCACATTCTTTTATCTACTGCTCTCAATGTGGTTAAATTTTAAAACTCCTTTCAATAGTCTAATGGCAGTGATTTCATTTAGTGCAAGCTTTCTACCTTAAAACTGAAAACAGAAGTCTTTCCTTAATTTCAGATGGTAGCTAATATTAAATGGATTCAATATATTTTTGAGCTACACTACTAAAATTTCATCCACATATGTTCAAAAAAATAGCCAATACCTTTTTTTAAAAATAATTACCTCATTTTCTGCTCGGAGTGCTGAAAATTCACTCTTTTCCAAAATAATCATATCCTTTTTTACAACACCAATGTGAGACATTATCTGCTGAACAGCAATTTCCTTTGGAGAAAAAAGGAAAAAGGGTTTCTTCAGGCCATCAGTACAACCAGTGCTGAGATATCATCCTCAATGTTCATTCTAGCTATGATGTTTATGCAATATTATGTAGTTTATTATTATATTATGCACGGTTATTTGCCAATTACAATTGTTTAAAATTCAAAGGTACCTGCTGCGGTGCTCACATGACCTGTTACTACCTAAAATAGTTCTGTCTTTTCCTGGGAATGGCAGGTGCTTTCTGCAATTGTAGTGTGATCCCCCCCAAAATGTTTATTTGATTTGAAGTGTTGTAAGACAGATGCCAAATGCATGGCCCACACTCACCTTGGACTCATGAAGAAGTACTAATTTTGAAGGTAAATATATAAGAATCCATGCAAAATAAGGCCATTTCAGCAAAAATGAATGCTTTTGCATGATTTATGAATAGATGGAGATCAGAGTAATCTATTGTTTAGCAGACATATTTTATATATTTACTTTGCAACACATTTTATGTTAGTAGCACAGCACTATCAAAATCAGTTATTATAACTAAATGTCTTTAATTTGGATGGTTTTAATCTGAGACCACCCTAGTAAATATAATTATACATTAAATACATTCCCAACCTGTTGCATTTTGGTGACCATGTCTTTGTGTATCATATCCATATTGTTTTTCATAATGTTCATTACAGCAGACACAATGATCTCAGATTGTTGAGTGGTGAATCCTAAAACAATATGAAACATTATTATTTGCTACATACAGATTGATTCAACAAGCATGATCATAAAAACAAGAGGTTTCAATAATAATTTGGTGAGCAGAAAAAAATCCATCCTTTCCCATGTAATTATCATTAGAGAACAGGTGTAACCCTAAAGAACAAGACAGAATTTTTCAATTTTGCTTCAAATACAAAGCAAACTATTGCAATCTGGAAGTTTATTTTGCTGAACTTGCTCCTTGGTAGAAACAAAGCTAGAATATTTCATCTATCCAAACACTCATTGGATTGATTTTAAGAAGGATGTAGGGCAAAAATGATGAGATTTACCCTGTTTCCTCCTTTCCTGCACGGCTGGTGCATCTGCTCCTTATTGCAATGGCCTTACCAGAGGTGGGTTCCTACCAGTTCGCACCTATTTGGTAGAACCGGTTCATCAAATCTACCGGTTAGAAGAGGTTCCACCAGTGGACCCGGAAAGCAGGCTACACCTATAGAAGAGGTTCCAAACTTTTTTGAAACCCACCTCTGGTCCTTGTATATGATTATTCTACACTATCATGCTCATATTTATAAAACTCAGTGCCTCTGTGAAAGGTAAGGATGACTACTGCGATTGTGGTGCAATCAGAACATTGCGTGTGTTGAAGTTGTTTTAACGCAAACCAAAGATGCCTTTTAAAAAACAAGTTTACCTCATATTCTTATGCATGCCAGTGCTGTGTGTGAGGTAATTTAAGGTGGTTCTGACAAGAGTCGTCGGCATCTTCATATCCGGTCACATGGGCGGCAAGCCACTCTCATCCGGTCACGTGGGCAGCAAGCCACTCCCACAAAGGAGGCCACACCCACAGAATAGGTTCGAACAATTTTTGAAACCCACCACTGGGCCTTACCGACATCCAGTGAGACCTTTTCCACCCATCTTTCCAGTACCTTCTTTCCTTTGCCTCCCCATAGCTGCTACCAATGTACTGGCTTGTGCCTTTAGTCCTTAACATTTAGATCTTAACATCTCCCAGCACGAGGTGTTCCCCTGGCACTCAAACCTCTCAACATTTTACCTTCCTTCTTTGCCCAACCTTCCCTTAGCTACTGCCAAATTATGGCTTTTGCATCTGTTCTTATTGTAATGTTTTCTTCCCAGACGGCATGTTGCAATTTGGATATAGGACATCTAAAACGAATTGATATACAGTACTGTGCAAAAGTTTTAGGCAGGTGTGAAAAAATGCTGTAAACAAAGAATGCTTTCAGAAATATAAATAATGATTGTTTATTTCTGTCAATTTTCAAAATGTAGTGAGCGAACAAAAGAAAAATCTAAATCAAATCAATATTTGGTGTCACCACCCTTTGCCTTCAAAACAGCAGCGATTCTTCTAGGTACACTTGCACAGAGTTTTTGAAGGAACTCGGCTGGTAGGTTGTTCCAAACATCTTGGGGAACTAACCACAGATCTTCTGTGGATGTAGGCTTTCTCACATCCTTCTGTCTCTTCATGTAATCCCAGACACACTCGATGATGTTGAGATCAGGGCTCTGTAGGGGGCCATGCCATCACTTCCAGTACTTCTTGTTCTTCTTTACGCTGAAGATAGTTCTTAATGACTTGGGCCGTATGTTTGGGGTCGTTGTCCTGCTGCAGAATAAATTTGGAGCCAATCATACGCCTCCCTGATGGAATTGCATGATGGATAAGTATCTGCCTGTATTTCTCAGCATTGAGAACGCCATTAATCCTGACCAAATCTCCAACTCCATTTGCAGAAATGCAGCCCCAAACGTTCAAGGAACCTCCACCGTGCTTCAATGTTGCCTGCAGACACTCATTATTGTACCGCTCCCCAGCCCTTCGACGAACAAACTGCCTTCTGCTACAGCCAAATATTTCAAATTTTGACTCATCAGTGCAGAGTACCTGCTGCCATTTTTCTGTACCCAGGTTCCTATGTTTTCGTGCATACTTTAGTCGCTTGCCCTTGTTCCCACGTCGGAGGTATGTCTTTTTGGCTGCAACTCTTCCATGAAGACCACTTCTGGCCAGACTTCTCCAGACAGTAGATGGGTGTACCTGGGTCCCACTGGTTTCTGCCAGTTCTGAGCTGATGGCATTGCTGGACATCTTCCGATTTCGAAGGACAATAAGCTTGATGTGTCTTTCATCTGCTGCACTAAGTTTCCTTGGCCGACCACTGCATCTACGATTCTCAATGTTGCCCGTTTTTTTGTGCTTCTTCAAAAAAGTTTGAACAGCACATCTTGATACCCCAGTCTGCTTTGAAATCTTTGTCTGGCAGAGACCTTGTTGATGCAGTATAACTTACCTTGTGTCTTGTTGCTGTGCTCAATCTTGCCATGACATTTTGTATTTGTATTTGTATTTATTGCACATTTATAGGCCGCCCTTTTCCCTGAGGGGACTCAGGGCGGCTTACAATCAAAGGGGAAAGGGAGTGTAGGACAATACAAAAAGAGATGTGAACAAAAGTAAATTAAACAGTAAAACTCAACATTCACTCGGCATTCGGGAGGGGCGAAAGTAGACTTATCCCCAGGCCTGACGGGCTAGCCAGTTCTTGAGGGCTGTGCGGAAGGCCTGGACGGTGGTGAGGGTACGAATCTCCACGGGGAGATTGTTCCATAGTGTCGGAGCCGCAACAGAGAAGGCTCTCCTCCGAGTAGTCGCCAGTCGGCACTGACTGGCGGATGGAATACGGAGGAGGCCAACTCTATGCGATCTGATGGGACGCAGGGAGGTAATTGGCAGAAGGCAGTCTCTCAAATAGCCAGATCCACTACCATGGAGCGCTTTATAGGTGGTGAGTAGGACCTTGAAGTGCACCCGGAGATCGACAGGTAGCCTTTCACAACCTCACCTTGGTAGCAGAGTTTGGCTGTTCCTCACCCAGTTTTAAGCCTCCTGCACAGCTGTTTCTGTTTCAGTTCATGACTGGGTGTCAACCTACGTGTGACATTGATGATCATTAGCACCTGTTTGGTATAATTGGTTGATCATACACCTGACTATCAGCCTCCAAAATCCCTGAACTTTGTGCAAGTGTAACTATGAGAACTGCTGCTGTTTTGAAGGCAAAGGGTGGCCACACCAAATATTGATTTGATTTAGATTTTTCTTTTGTTCGCTCACTTTGCATTTTGAAAATTGACAGAAATAAACAATCGTTATTTATATTTCTGAAAGCATTCTTTGTTTACAGCATTTTTTCACACCTGCCTAAAACTTATGCACAGTACTATATATGCAGAATATTGGGGGGGGGGAGCCCTACACATCAGGGGTGAAATTCAGCAGGTTCTGGAGAACCAGTTCAGTTCAGTTCAGTTTCAGCTCAGTTTATTAAATTTCTATGCTGCCCTTTTCCCCCGAAGGGGACTCAGGGCGGCTCACAACCCGAACCGGGGAGGGCGATACAGACAAAAGATTTAAAAAACAACAACATAACAATATATAATTTAAAACTCACAACAGTCATACCATTTGAGACGGGGGCAACGGCTCTTTAGCCCCAGGCCTGTCGGAACAACCAGGTTTTAAGGGCTTTGCGGAAGGCCTGGAGGGTGGTGAGGGTTCGAATCTCCATGGGGAGTTCGTTCCAGAGGGTCGGAGCAGTCACAGAGAAGGCTCTCCTCCGGGTAGTCGCCAGTCGACACTGGCCGGCAGATGGGATTCGGAGGAGGCCTAATCTGTGGGATCTGATCGGTAGCAGAAATGTTGAGTAGTTCAGAGAACCAGCAAATACCACCTCTGGCTGGCTCCAGAGTGGGGAGGGAATGGAGATTTTGCAGGATCCTTCCCCTGGAGTGGGAAGGGAATGGGGATTTTGCAGTATCCTTCCCCTGCCACACTTATCAAGTCACATCCACAGAACTGGTAGTAAAAAAAAATTGAATTTCACCACTGCCTACACATAAGTTTTACATTATTACAAGAGGCAACCATTGAAAAGACAGCATCTTAAATAAAATCGATCAACCATACTTGTATGACTTAATGCATTTCAATGTTTAACAGCATTCATTTCAAAGTATAGAAATGGACAGAAAATGAAATCTAGTTCTAATTTGTAACTAATATGCAACTGTGTAAAATCATTAATACTACCTTTCCCCAAAAACTCATGCTTACTATTACAGTGACATAAATACACTACAACTACATGCAAATGCCAGCTAACTCCAGAAAAATGCATGAAAAATAGTATTCATGTAAGTGGTTATTTCTAGAGATAAAATGATAACAAAACTGTTACTGTTATTCAAATTGTAGATTAATATATTCATTACCATTTTCTTCCAAGAGGCATACAAAGGCATGGGTATCAAAATAAAGTGTTCTACTTCCCAATGGTGAACATCTACTTTTGCTGTTTTCAAACTGCAGAGCTGATGTAAAAAAAAACAAAAAACAACTTTAATACAAACAAGTTACCATTTTCTCTTTTACAGTAAAACAATGTATTTCAGCTTTAAATGGCTGGAATGTGTTCTCTGTAACTACAGCTTCCACCAATTAAAACATTTATGGCTATTTTTAACCAAAAAAAAAAAAATGGAGTGGAATTTTTATAATTCTCATTCGTTCTTCCTTAAACAGTTAAATGCAAACATGCAGTGATGGAGAGTAAGTATAAAGATGTTTTTGATTTTACACACACATACCAGGGGTGGGTTTCTCGCCCCGTTCCAACCGGTTCGGTTGGAACGGGGCCAGCGGCGTCCTCGTGCACGCGCGCAGTGCACGCATGCGTACTAGCGTCTGTGCGATGCTCCAGCTGCTCCTGGAGGATCGTGCAGGCGCTGTATGCGTCCTGCGCATGCGTGGAAGCGCAGAACTCGTCAAAACCGGGTAAGAAACGCGGGCGGGCGGACCCTTCGGCGTTCCCGGAAGTTACTTACTTCCGGGTTCGCCGACCAACCGGTTCGCGGGGACTGCCGCGAACCGCCTGAAACCCACCCCTGACACATACACACACACACGCACACACACAATCATTTAATTAAAAGTGTCTTAACATCAAGTTCAGCCCATTAAACTTTTTAAAACGTTTAACCCATTTCACACGGATTAAAATGAAGTACATACCAAAATGTACTTAGTTTTAATCCATGTGATCCGAAACTACTTAGCTTTGGTTAGATACAGTTTTCCACAGGCAGCTTCTTAAGGATGGGGGAAAGGTGACCTTTCAACAGATCTCACTGCAGTTGTCTTTCTTCAAAGTGCATGTCATTATGCTAATTATACATTGTTGGTCTCTGGTCTCCTTTGCTATCTACCAAGAGGATCTTGTATTGTGACTCTGGCTAGACTTGGTCCGGTGTGCCTGCCTTCTGCCTTCCCCCTCCTTCCTTCTATAGTCCAGGGATTTCATATAAATTTTCTCATGGACAATTTACCATTTCTAAGATAAACTACCGATTCTTTTGGAAGTTGAAACATTAACAGTTCATTATATTTCTTTTGCTATTGCTTTATTATTCATTTGATTTTTTTTAAAAAAAATTGTATTTTTTAATTAATGCACATTTTAAATTAATCATTTAAGCCACTTTTGTTGCGATTTTAATTATTTTAAGCCACTGCTTTAAGGTTTCTTTTAATAGGAAACAGAATACAAATCTTTTAATCAAATTATAGTGTAAATCGTTGTGGGATGCAATCCATTTAATCAAATCCTTAAATAAGTATCCTGAATAATAGATTAATAGTGTAATTTAGACATCTAAATCTGGTCAGCTTGGCTCACCTAGTATGACACAGGTAGATGTTTGATGCAGGCAGCCTTTCCAAACACCCAGTGTCAGCAAAATACTTTTTCCACCAAGACCTTTCTACCCTCTAAAGATAGTCTAAGAAAAATCCTGCTAGCAGAGGGAAGGTTGTTTCTTTTATAATTTAAACTTTGTGACCACGTGCATATATGAGAGGGGAAGCACATATTATAGACTTTGTGGGAGAGAAACTAAACCTTTGTTTTAAAAAAAAGATATTTACTGCTTTTCATTTTAAGTCATTCATTTAAAAAAAAAAGTGGTAATAATGGATGGCTAAAGAGCCTCCCAACAATTTTGTGATATTTTTGTACTTGCTCCAGTTTATTTTTGTCCTACAATAGGTTCCCATACACTAAATCAAACAAAACAAATATAGAGTTGCTAGATTTGTGTGGATCAGACTGTCATTAACATTCCACTTTGTACTTTTGATTGTGACATTACTTACTGCTTAAAATTACTCTTCCTATTACAATCTGCTACCAGTTCTGCAGAATTGGATATTAATCAATTCTAGTAGATGCTTATTTAACACAACATACAATCGTCAAATTGTGATTGGTTATTTACACGGAGGTCTACACAATACATCAATATTATGGTAATATATTTTAGAATTTGTGGTGAACATATTAAATTCCATAAATAACATATCATCCTTTGCCACTACACCCAGATCTTTATCATTTATTACCTGAATTATGTAATCTATGCCATTTACAATCAAACCGACCAACACCCAAAGAATGCTTTTTTTCAAGTGGCAACTGGATTAGGGCCGAGGTGGCGCAGTGGTTAAATGCAGCACTGCAGGCTACTTCAGCTGACTGCAGTTCTGCAGTTCGGCTGTTCAAATCTCACCGGCTCAGGGTTGACTCAGCCTTCCATCCTTCTGAGGTGGGTAAAATGAGGACCCGGATTGTTGTTGGGGGCAATATGCTGACTCTGTAAACCGCTTAGAGAGGGCTGAAAGCCCTATGAAGCGGTATATAAGTCTAACTGCTAACTAACTAACTGCTAACTTTGAATAAGTTTCGCTTCTCTTCCAAGAAGCTTCTTCAGTTCTGAAAGAATAATGGGGAATGGAAGGATTTATATTCCTTGTGGACAGCTGGTCATTTGCATCCTTTTAGAGGGTCATTGAAGCACTTGGAGGTTTATCTGTGTCCTCAGAGTCACCTGAGTAATGCTGGTTATACCTTTGGGTGACTGAGAAGCTCTACAGACATTTAGCTATACAATTTGGAATGAACCCCCTTTGAATGGTGTGGGAGTCAGAATGGATTTCCAGAGGGGGGGAAATGCAGACTACAGTAACCAGGTGACTCCGAGGACACAAATAAACCTCCAAGTGGCCTCAATAACCCCCTAAAACAGTGGTAGTCAACCTGATCTCTACCATCCACTTGTGAGCGTTCCAGCTTTCATGGTGGGCGGTAGGGGTTTTGTCCCATACTGAAGCACTTTCCTTTTTTTTTAATTTAATTTAATTTAATTGACTTCCCTACTTTATAAATCACCATTATTGTGGAACCGGTGGGCGGTTAGAAAATTTTATTACTAACAGAGATACAAAAGTGGGTGGTTAGGTATAAAAAGGTTGACAACCCCTGCTCTAAAAGGATGCAAATGACCAGCTGTCTGCTAGGAGTATAAATCCTTCCACTCCCCACTATCCTGCCTGAGCTGAAGAAGCTTCTTGGATGAGAAGCGAAACGTCTTCAAAAGGGAAAAAAAAAACACAAGAAAATCCAGGTGCCTATTGAAAAAAAGCACCTTTGGGACAACCCTGCCCTGGATGACTGAGAATTCCCATAAATCTAACCGACACTTTCCAAATGTTTCGTCCTATGTAGCATGAACATAGGTCGACTCAGCCTTCCATCCTTCCGAGGTGGGTGAAATGAGGACCCAGACTGTGGGGGCAAGTTGCTGACTCAACTTGCTAAAAAATCTGTAAACCGCTTAGAGAGGGCTGAAATCCCTATGAAGCGGTATATAAGTCTAATAAATAAATAAAATAAATAAATGAACTCCATGGACACGAATGGGAGCAAGCGAGAAGTGAAATCGAAAACGTATCGGGGTCAACCACTCCGGAGCAAGACACTGTAAATGTAGCCTGGGAAAACAGCTGGTTTTTCCCCCCCGACTCTCCCGAGTATCATTACAGGGAAGCCGTCCATAGAAGCGGCGCACGGGCGTCCCCCACCCGCTCCGACCTCTCCCCGCCCGTCTCTCACCTCGTCCTTCCACCGCTCGGCAGCGGCTCCCGTTCAAGCTGAGGAAGCGGATCCCCGGCGCGGGGAAGCCTTCGGCACGCGGCGAGGAGCGGGCGCGCGCCTCGGAGCACGGCCGCCCTCCCGGGCTGATTCCCGGCCGCGCGCGCGCTCCGAAAGCCCTCCCCGCGAGGCCGCTCGCCCGCTTCCCGTCTCCTAGGCAACCGCCGGGGAAAGGGCAGCGCGCGGCGCCGAGAAGGACGGCGGGTTCTCCCGGAGCGAGGAGGAAGCCTTTCTGCCCGTTCCCCACGATGGCGGCACGGGCCAGACTTCTAACCATCCCTGCTTTGGCTTTGCAACAGCGGCACGTCACGGAGCCGTCGCTTCGCGCCGGAGGTCGAACGTTGGCTCCCTCCTCCTAGAAAAGCGCTCAGTTCCGCCAAGTTTGCTCAATTCCGGCATGGACAGGTCCCGGTTTGGTGCGCGCACGGCGCATGCGCCTCCGCAAGAGGCGGGGGGGGGTTTTCGAATGACGTTTGGGAGATAACACCCGCCCGCCTTCATGTCACAAGTTGTGTGTCCCCCCCCACACACACACATCTTTTCTCCGGTTGAGTGGCGTGCACACTTTTAAATAAAACGAACACACGGGGAGATGTAGCACACGGGGAGACGCCAAGCACTCTCAAAGAGGCGGGTTCGGTATTCACACCCGCCTACACGTAATTACACGATGGGGAGAATGAACCCAAACACGCAGGTATGCGTGTGAGGGAATCCTGCCAAGGAAAAGGTGCTTTTTTTTTCAGGCGGCAATTGGACTTGTGTTTTTCTTTTGAAGATGTTTCGTTCCTCATCGAAGAAGCTTCTTCAGCTCTGACAAGGCAGCGGGGAATGGAACTGGCCATTTGCATCCTTTTAGAGCAGTAGTTTCCAACCTTGACAACTTTAAGACCTGTGGACTTCAACTCCCAGAGTTCCTCAGCCAGCTTTGCTGGCTGAGGAACTCTGGGAGTTGAAGTCCACAAGTCTTAAAGTTGCCAAGGTTGGAAACCACTGTTTTAGAGGGTCGTTGAACCACTTGGAGGTTTATCTGTGTCCTCAGAGTCACCTGAGTAGTGCTTTTGGTTGTACCTTGGAGACAACCATGACCTGGGTGACTGAGAAACTTTACAGATTTTTAGCTATACAATTTGGGATGAACCCCCTTGGAATGGTGTGAGAGTAGGGATGGATTTCCAGAGGGGAAAAATTGCAGACCTCAGGAGCCAGGAACATTGACACTTAAAATTGCCACAGCATCCCCAAGGTCACATAATCAAAATTCAGATGCTTGAGAGCTGGCGTGTCTTTATGTTGACGACAAACCTACTCTGTGGGTGTGGCCTCCTTTGTGGGAGTGGCTTGCTGCCCATGTGACCAGATGGGAGTGGCTTGCCACCCATGTGTCCGGATATGAAGATGCCGACGACACTTGTCAGAACCACCTTAAATTACCTCACACACAGCACTGGCATGCATAAGAATATGATGTAAACTTGTTTTTTAAAAGGCATCTTTGGTTTGCGTTAAAACAACTTCAACACACTCAATGTTCTGATTGCACCACAAACGCAGTAGTCATCCTTACCTTTCACAGAGGCACTGAGTTTTATAAATATGAGCATGATAGTGTAGAATAATCATATCCAAGGACCAGTGGTGGGTTTCAAAAAATCTTAGAACCTCTTCTGTAGGTGTGGCCTGCTTTCCGGGTCCACTGGTGGAACCTCTTCTAACCGGTCCGGTAGATTTGACGAACCGGTTCTACCGAATAGGTGCGAACTGGTAGGAACCCACCTCTGGTTGACGACTACTGGGTCATGTGATTGTCCAGTTGTGATTGTCACAGCCTTCCCCCAACAAGTGAAGTCAGTGGGAGAAGGCAGATGACTGCATAATGTACTTAACAATTTGAATGATTTGCTTAACAACAGTGGCAAAAGTGATTGCAAAATTGGGTGCAACTCAGTTAAACACAACGGCCTTGCTTAGCAACAGATACCCTGGTCCCAATTGTGGTCATCAGTGGAGGATTAGCGGCGTGTTAAATTGCTTCAGTTGGACTGGCAAACCTCCAGAATCACTTATGGAATAGGTTTCCAAAGCTCAAAGAGGCTACTGAGAAAATATCTTCATTAGGTAACCAAGAAGGCTGTGACTCTTTTAGACGGCATAATTGGGACTGTTTCTTGAGGCGAGCATTTTCATTAGAACTTGGCTCCTGTTGTAATTACACAAACATCCCCTAAAGCAAGAAGAAGAAAAAAAAAAGCCAGCTACCATAATAATTATTAGCAGGTTTGTGGTTGAAGCAGGAAAGTTCACAGGTTAATGAAGTTTCTTGTTTTACATCAAATGTGTTTTTCAGGGAGGAGAAAAGCTATGCAATAAAGGGACTCTGCTTCTGCAAAGGGAGTCTAGTGCAGTCACTGAAATGTGCTACGGGCAAAATTCCTATATTTTGCCTGCAGGAAATAAAATCCTTCCCCCCAAGTTGCTGAAAAAGAATATGAGAAACAGGGAAGGCAGAAGGGAGGGAGGGAAGGAAGGAAGGAAGAAAGGAAGGAAATGTCTAGCAGTTCAACTAGTTTGGTCAATAATGAGAGTTGCTGTGAGTTACAGCTCTTCAGTTTCTGGTCATTTTGACGTTCTCATTCTATCAGAGGTGGGTTCCTACCAGTTCACACCTATTCAGTAGAACCGGTTTGTCAAATCTACCAAACCGGTTGCAAGAGGTTCCACCAGTGGACCCGGAAAGCAGGCCACACCTACAGAAGAGGTTCCAACATTTTTTGAAACCCACCACTGGTCCTTGGATATGATTATTCTACACTATCATGCTCATATTTATAAAACTCAGTGGCTCTGTGAAAGGTAAGGATGACTACTGCGTTTGTGGTGCAATCAGAACATTGCGTGTGTTGAAGTTGTTTTAACGCAAACCAAAGATGCCTTTTAAAAAACAAGTTTACATCATATTCTTATGCATGCCAGTGCTGTGTGTGAGGTAATTTAAGGTGGTTCTGACAAGTGTCGCCGGCATCTTCATATCCGGTCACATGGGCGGCAAGCCACTCCCATCCAGTCACATGGGTGGCAAGCCACTCCCACAAAGGAGGCCACACCCACAGAGCAGGTTCGAACAATTTTTGAAACCCACCACTGCATTCTATATATTACTTTTAGGATAATCTAAGGTGACCAGATTTTCAGATTGGTAAAGAGGGACAGTGGGGGGCTTGATTAAAATTTTTATACAGAGCAACAAAAATTTTCATATAACGCAAAAATAGTATTGTAATATTTTTTTATTTCAACATAACTACAATTTACAAATATAAATTGTAACTGTTGCCAAACATCAAAATTTTGATCACGTGACCATGAGGATGCTGCAACGGTCGCTAAGTGTGAAAATGGTTGCTAAATGTGAAAAATGGTCATCAGTCACTTTTTTCAATGCCATTGTAACTTTGGTCAGTAAGTAAATTGAGGACTACCTGTATAATCCAAAAACACTTCAGGAGGGCATGAGGATAAAAAGGCAAAATGTAATTTCTACTTGGCTTCCCACATTTAGAAAGGGAAGATTTACAAAAAAAAAAACATCTTCAGACCCTTTTTTTTTAAACTGAGCTGCTGACAGGGCCTATGATTTAAATATTTAAGTCTTAAATCTAGTCCTTTTTCCTCTCTACTCCCACTAACTTTGGCCTCATTTTGGCCATATAAATAGACACAATTAGGGACATGTGACAATTGCAATACAGTAGCAGGAGTGAAAGACTCAAATCAATCAAATCCGCTGATTTGTTTAATTGCTTGGAAAAATGTTACGGGAAGTGGACAGACTGCTATTCTATTGCCGGCTACAAGACTTTGGTTTAAACCTTTTAAGAGTTCAAAAGCAATTCACTTCTTTTCAACAAAAGGCTCTTCTGACAGTTTGAAAAATTAACATATTTTTTTCCTGGCATAGGTTTCTGTGTCTAATCAAATGCTTCTAGCAGCTGGAACATTTCCAGATTGGCTCTGTTTCTCTCATAGTATGCTATTGTTTGGCAACTGAGCTGATTTACACTTTTGGCTTATCTGCAGGAAAGAGGGGGAATCATGAAGCCAATTTTCAGTTGAAAATGCTGAAGCTGTGTGGATCTCGCGACTGAAATGTTCACTTTTTTGAAGGAACTCTTGACTCTTGAATTCACTTTTCAACTCCTGAGCTTTTATCATCTCAACAGGCCTGGTAAAAGGAACACTGGCTTGAAAATGTCACAGTTCATATTCGGTATTTCAGGTGACATGAAGTTAACAGTGTCCATCTTTTCTTTTTTTATGGAGAAGAATGGAAGGATTTTTTATTACTGCAAGAGGAATACATTTAATATAAATGCAGATTTATATACTGCATTCCATTAGGAATACAAGGCAATGTACGTTGTGTTCCTTCCACCCGTTTCCCCCACAACTGGGGAAGTAGGTTGGATTAAGAAAGGGACTTGGACTGGGAACTATAAAATGATGATGGGAAAAGTTTTCCTGTCCTGAGATAAAAGGATGACCATAACTTTAGTTGAATAATTGTACATGTAGGTGGATTGTAAAAAGTGAGAGCAGAAGAGGATAAATACAGAGGGGACTTTCACTGGTTCTATAAGACAGTGTTTTGTTCACTTTCTAATACTAAAAGATAATTTTGTGTGTCATTCCACAATATTTAATTCTCCTGTAAACCAACCATGGTTTGCTCCAAGTATGGTACCCTAGCAACAATCTTCTATGATCTCTGCTTCCCAACGTCACCTCTAGGATCTCACAACCAACTATATATTATCTAGCAAAGACATATGTAAACACACCAGTATAACAGCTTTGGTTTTCTTATAAAAATATAATATTATTATTACCAGAACTTGATCAGAAACAGTAATTCATTCTAACCAGCTTAATCATGGATCATTTTTAAAAAGCTTAAATGAGAACACAAGCTATATTGAATTGAGAAACAAGCATGTTCTTGATTAGGTAAGTCTACCTAAAATAATTTGCAAAACAAATGTGTAAAATGTCTGCCTTGTCTCTAATTGGACTAGAAAAAATATATTTAAAAAAACTGGACTATCTCCAATATTAACAACCACCAAAATGATATAATGATAATCACTACTCAAAAGTTCTTGCTCAGCTATAACTTTTGAATTGCTTGACGGTTGATTAAACAAACAAACAAATTTGAAGCTTCCTTAATTAGCATTGTCATTTGAATTTCCATATATATGAATCTGATCTAGGAATTCCTAGCCAATGGTTTGTTTTTCCTGTGGGAAGTTTATGGATAAAAACCGCAAGAAAATATAGGTTGCACTAATATCCGTTCACTAAAAAAAAATGGTTCTTTGGTATACTATAAAACCTTCAATATTTCATGGAGGGGGGAATGTTATTATATATAAAAAAGATCTCATTATTTTAGGATCTTGAAAAAAATCTCCAAAAATCTAGCAAAAATATAAATTATATAAAAACTAAATATCAGCAAAGAGATACAAAAAACTATGCTACTACATAGTGTTTATTCATGTTTTGGCCGCCCAGATCTGATAAATCTTGTATTTTGTCTTACATCTTTCTCCCTAGTCAGCAGATTCTTTTCTCTTGTCTTATATTGAATAGAGTTAATGTATCTTATTGTATTATGACAGGCAGATGCATGGCCTGAAGCTTGTTTTTGTAAAAGAGCAAGCTGTTTTCTCATTTAGTAAAATGTTCCTCCAACCTTTCTCTGTTTTCTAAATTTCTTTTATTTGTGCATGAGTCCAAATCTCAGAAAACAATTCAGTTATGTAAAGAGACTTTTTTTTTGCAAGGATGTGATAAGCAAATCCCACAGAGAATTAGTCATCTGCCAGGAATCTTATTATTTTTTCATGGCCTGTAAGCACTGATGTCTTTACAGCCTACTGATCTTGATATTTCAGTTACTTTGGAATCAACAGTTTAAACAAATGCTGATTAACTAATATTTCGGCATAGATATATCCAGCCCTGGAATTTGGAAATCTACCTCTATCTTTAGTCTAGAACTGGGCAGCAATCTGGCCATACAAATATCTGTGATTGTGGCTTCTCTGCATGTCAAATTTTCTAATTGTTCTTTGATAGTTGTCCGGTAAACTTGTTAGCATACGAAGTGGAAGATGTATAAATGTTTAGAAATCCAGGCTTTGGCTGAATATTGATTTGAAGTATTCTGAGCCTGATCAAATTAAAATTTGGCCATAAGTGATATCAGTTTTCATTTATTTTCTCTTATACATGTGCTACTTACTATATATCATTTTCTCCCTTTTCCTCTGTTTAATTCTGCCCAGGTACTATCTCTCTCTTCTTCTAACTCCCCCAAATTCTGTTAAATTTTTGATTGCCTTCTTTATAAGAAATGCTCAGTCAGTCACTTTCTGATTGTGTTTTATTAACTGAGCTATCTACTATTTTTCATCCTAAGGCAAACTGGCAGAAAAGCCTCTGTCTCAATTTGGAATCAGTGCTGGACTTTTACGATCATCTAAATTGGCTGGTTAGTTGGTTATTGTTAGCCTTCCCAGGCAGATCAGATAGGAAACACACCAGAGGTGGTATTCAGCAGGTTCTGATCAATTCTGGAGAACCAGTAGCAGAAATTTTTAGTAGAACCAGTAAATACCACTTCTGACTGGCCCCACTCCCATCTATTCTCTGCCTCCCAAGTCCCAGCTGATCGGGAGGGGATGGGGATTTTGCAGTAACCTTCCCCGGGAGTGGGGAGGGAAGGGAGATTTTATAGTATCCTTCCCCTGCCACACCCACCAAGCCACACCCACCAAGCTATGCTATGCCACGCCCACCAAGCCACGCCCATAGAACCAGTAGTAAATTTTTTTGAATCCCACCACTGAAACAGACCAGATGAATTAGTTCTACTTTATTGGCTACATTAACAGACTCTGGGAAGTCTGAAAGTACAAATATCCTACTGTCTCTTTTACAGCCTGATAAAAATTTATGAGTTTCTTTCTCTGCTTTTATACAGCTGTGGGCTCTCCTGCTGTTATCTGATCGTTACTTAGGAAGTATATCCCCCCCCCCCGCCATGCCCCCAAACTCCCAAGGTCATTCTCACATACGGTAACAGTTATTTATTATCTTCAGGCTATTTTGAAGGATTGAGTTGAAATGGTGCTGGTGTCAAAGGACCCTTTGTAACACGCAAGCAGTAATTAAATGTAAGCACTGTTACTGCTGTACATTTAGATAGATGCCTGTGCCTGAAGAGAGCTTCTTATTCTTACATCTGGTTGATAACTGAATACTGTATTATGCACTAGGTAAGATGTAGGTGTGCGAAATCCAGGATATTTGTACTGTCATAATGGACCGATCTGGATTGGGAGCAATTCTGCACAGGATGTGTTTGGAAGGAGCTTAATCTTTTAACCCCCAGCCTCTTTGTTAAGCAAAATTGTGAAAATTGCAGTGCGATATTTCTGGATGGCACAGGTGAGGGCAAACCCAGCAAAAGCAAAAAATGTTTCTAAAGCATTTTGAATAATGTTAGATGTGTGTATAAATGCATATCTATAAATATCTCTGGAAGATTTGCTGCTCCTGGGAGACAAAAATTGACCGGTCAAGGCTCCTTCTATACATAGAAAAATGAACATTTGATTATGCTAAAGAACTGCTGTGCACTGCAGGCCCAGTATATCTTTGCATATTTAATGTAATCACCAACCAGCAGTTCTTTTCAGAACAGGAAGAAAAAGAAGGTATCTGTCTATAATTATTTTGGATATGATTTCTGAGAAACATACATATATATATATATAATTTCTGGAAGGGTGCACAATCCAGTCTATTTCAGATGCAACAAGTAAATGAATATTTTTTTCAGAGACTTTCTCCAATCTTGCAGCTTTTTGTTGTTTTAAAATGGCAATTTCCAAAATTCCCTATCAGAAGTTTAAAAATCTGAGCAACTGTAGGTTCAACATACAGTATATAGAGGATGCCAAATTGATGTGTTGTGATCCTCCAGATTTCGTTCTACCTCATGTTCCATTTATCTCCTGTGTACTAGGACTGAGATTATTGCTACCTTCCTGACATGCTTGGAGAGGCCTTTGGCTGCTGCCTTCAGGGGTCTTCTTTACCTGTCTTCTATTGTCATATAGCCAGCCCACAAAACCCTGGACAACTTGTAGACTGTGCAGCGAAGCTGCTGGTTGTGCGTTCTCCATAACAATGAACCATTGCCTTTCCAAAGGAAATCAAGTGCCAGGTTACATGGAGAAGCACAATCTGGACACTGACAGTGGATTGTAGTGATTCCAAATTAAACTTCATTAGAAAAAACATTTAAATCCTGTGGTTATTTTTTTTATAAGTCATCCAATAGGTTCTGTGGCTATGTGCAGATTGTCCAGCACCTTAACTAACCAAACCAGGTATCGGTCAATGTTGATTCCCCCCCCTCCAAACGTTTTTTTAAATAGAAAAATACCTTTTAATTGAGACTTTGTTGTTAGCCAAGAACAACAGAATAACCAAAGGGAAGGGATAGCAATAGCAATAGCAATAGCAGTTAGACTTATATACCGTTTCATAGGGCTTTCAGCCCTCTCTAAGCGGTTTACAGAGTCAGCATATTGCCCCCAACAACAATCCGGGTCCTCATTTCACCCACCTCGGAAGGATGGAAGGCTGAGTCAACCTTGAGCCGGTGAGATTAGAACCGCTGAACTGCAGATAACAGTCAGCTGAAGTGGCCTGCAGTACTGCACCCTAACCACCGCGCCACCTCGGGATCTTGGAGGCCTTCTAGTCCAACCCCTTCTCAAGCAGGAGATCCTACACCATTCTGGTGAAATGGCTGTCCAGTCAACCTCCATTGATGGAGCACCCACAACATCTGGAGGCAAGCAGTACCACTGATTAATTTTAACTGTCAGGAAATTTATCCTGATTTCTAGCTATGATTTTATCACTACAGAAAGCTAGTAGGAGCAGAGCAGGTTATATTATTAAATTGCACTTATTTTATGCTTTGAAATCTTTTGAGGGCCCTAACAGGAGTATACAAATGCCATACATCAATAAGACAGAATAAATCTTTTAAAATTAATAACAAAGGCTCCTGAATGGGTTAGCTGCTGAAACCCATTTTATTGTTTATTGGTGAAACAATAGAAGCATATAACCACTAGGTGGAGACGGCCTCATATTCAGTGAGGAATAAAAGTGGTTGATCTGGTGTCTAAAAACATTTTTTTTCATATGCTACCTTTGTTTTGTATTTATTTGTTGTTCAGCGGAATTTGCCTTTTTGGATAGGGGAATTGAGAAGAAAGGAACATATACTTTTCAAGAATTGTAGCTTATATTGGTCTACATTTAATATCATTTGAGTTGACTTCTCTTCAGAGTAGAGTTGGTCTTGTTTTCTTACATTTTGTAACACATCACTTGTGTTGTCCCCATAAATCGTCAGGAAAGCTGGATGGACACCTAGAAGAAGAATCCAGGGCACCATTGATCTTCTAGCAGTTGGACATCACTGCACCACTGCAAACAGAATTGACAGCTGTGGAAAATACTGGAAGGAAATAAAGGTATTATACATACTACTAGCAAATCAAATATTTCCTGTGCATTCAAAGGATAAGTAATGCTGCTGCTATGTTGTTATACATACAACCTCATCAGAAAATTTTGTGGAGAGGTTAATGACCGCTCTTCCATGTTCATTTTTGCATCAAGAAAACTGACTGTCCAGCAAATAATATTTCATCCCAGTCCGTAAATCATTATTTGCTCACCACAGTTTTGACTTATCTGGAACTGATCTGGGATCAGTTGCATGTAATGTATAAGACAGTGATTCTCAACCTTGGCAACTTTAAGTCCTGGGGACTTCAACTCCCAGAATCCCCCAGCCAGCACAGCTGGCTGGGGAATTCTGGGAGTTGAAATCCCCAGGACTTAAAGTCGCCAAGGTTGAGAAACACTGGTATAAGAGCACAAGGATCCTGCTGTCAGACCAAAAGATAAAATTGCTGTGTGTGCATGTTTTATTCATTCCATGGTAAATGAAAAATGGATTACATAACCATCATAATAAAACCATAGTCATAAACCACTCGATCAAGAAGTCATCTATCACTATCAGATTTCTGGAATAACACTATTTTCAACCTAACCTCTAGTCTAGTGGCAGCATATCGATTCCTACACAATGTTCTTCTATATATCGGTACCTCCAGATTTGTTGCTGAAACAGAGCTTAGATGACTTTCAACTAGATTGGATAAGTGACTCCTTTTAAAACAATATTGAATGGTATGCAAATGCTGATGGTGGCATTACATCGGCGAGGACTCATCAAGCCTGAAAAAGGGATTTCTTTCAGTTGCCACTGTAAGATAAGCATGCTTGTATAAACAACGCTGAAAGGCACAAAAGGCCATTGATAATGAAGACACTGAACAGATGAAAGGACAAGAAGACGTCAAAGATGCTTTCCAGTTCTAGCACCAGTAATTTATATCTCAATCCACAGAAATGTTTTATTCCCCTGGAGGATAAAGATGGAGACTTTTGTCTCATACATTGCTAGAGAAACGTATATTTGCCTGCATGTAAGAAAATGTAGGGTGTGGAGCTAGCTTTACTATAAATATTGTTTAAACTGCTAGGTTGTGGTGAAAGTGGCAATGAACAGACTTTAGGAGGCATTTTAAGAATCATATCTCTGTAAGTTAATTGTTCTCTTTGTTATGCCATTTAAAACAAATCAAAGAAAACTCCCTTAAGACTCATTAAGCAGTTTACCAAGCCAACACATCAGTGTATTGTGCTAAATATATTTGTTGGAACTGATGTCAACAGTAGCTAACATTTATGAAAAGCTTATGCAATACAATATTAGGTTTGAAATATTTATTTTTCCATTTAGGGAAATCAGATGACCCTCTACCATTTGCCTTACTCCAACATTCAAAATCAACACATCACACACCCGAACTTTTATCATATTAGCATAATATTAGCATGAAAGTCTTAAAACTTAAATGGCTGACTTTGACTTTTTTATTATGGAAAAGGATGCTTAAATGAACGGTAGCTTAACCATCTCAACTCTTAGTGGGTTACTCATTACTCCTCCACAGCCATTTGAAAGATCATATAGGAAACTAAGACTAATATGTAAAGAAGTGGCTGGAATATAGTACAAAATTATTTATTTAACTGCTCTATCTGTAATTGATGCAATACTGCATTATGACTATAGATAATTCTTTGGTCATAACAGCAATTGGGACCCAAATTTCTGTTGCCATGTGATGTAGTCATAAAACGTGACATCCAGAGGTGGATTGCTCCTAGTCGGCACCGGTATGGCTGTACCATTAGCGGACATCGGCCATACATTTGCGTACCGGGAGCACTGGCGGCCTGGACATGCCCCGTACCGATATGGTCTGGGTGCGTCGGAGGGTGGAATGGGCTTCAATGCTGCTCTGGCCTGGACTCATCTGAAGAAGCCCTATCCCGCCTCTTCCTTCTCTTTGAGAAGCGGCTTGCAAAAGGGGGACTTTGCAAACCACTTCTCAAAGAGAAGGAAGCGGGTGGGGGGATGACTTCTTCAGATAAGCCCAGGCTAAATCAGTCTTCAACGCTGCTCTGGCCTGGGCTCTTCTGAAGAAGCCCTATCCCGCCTCTTCCTTCTCTTTGAGAAGCGGCTTTCAAAACGGGGACTTTGCAAACCGCTTCTCAACGAGAAGGAAGCGGGGGTGGGGGAACTTCTTCAGATGAGCCCAGGCTGGAGAAGTGGCACACCACTTCTCCTCTCACTTCAGAAAGGCCGCTTTGTCTCTGTGGCCCTCCTTCCCGCACTGCAGACGTGGCTTTGAGAGGAAGATGTCCTACCAAGGCAAGAACACCCCTCGGATCATGGTGAGATGAAGCGCCCTCAGACATTTTTCCTCGCTGCTTTCTCTGTAGCGAGGAGGTCTGCACCCATTCCGTTCTACCAACCTTGGGCAGACAAAGCGGGGGAAGTGGGTGGGTGGGAAGCGCCAAAAGTCCAGCTTCCGTGAAACCTCGAGGGCGCAAGGTGGAGGGCGGGGGCTTGGGATGAGGCCTCCTTGTGGCACCTGTGAGGCGAAGATGGTATGGTCCTGGGGGGGGGTTGGTTTCCTCACCCAGAGATGGGGATGGCTCAGGCTGGGGGACTGGGAAGTGGAAGCGGGTGGAAGGGGACAGCGATCATGCTGCCTGTTGGGGAGGGGAGGTGATTGTCCGACCGCCTGCTTGGGCTCCCTTGGGTTGTTGAGGGAGAACTCAGGTAGAATTGGCTGTTAAGTCACCCCTATCTAACCTGAGAATATGGAAACAATGGAAGGGGGTGACAAAATACTTCCTATGGAGTGAGTTATGTTTTTCTAATGAAAGAAGCACACATCTGGAGTCTTAATTTGCTTGTTTGTTGGGTGTAATTCCCCCTGTAATTCTGAACTTCAGAAGCACTCAATGGTGTTTTTAGCGTCAGTTGAAGAATCTTCAGGTAATGGCTTACCTGTGTTCTGAGTTTTGCTGTTCATAAGATAACACTCTGGTTGAATCAGACTCCTTTTATTTGTCTAGATATCTGTATTTTCCAATCTATTGTATTGGATTTCTATATAGCACAGGGTAGTATAATCCTGTGCATAATTGATTGAGTGTAGGTTTATAGATTTTATGAAATTTCTTGACAGAACAATTAGAGAAATGGGATGGCTTCAGAAATTGTAGGTATACCATCACTGGAGGTTTTTAAGAAGAAATTTGTCCATGATAGTATAGGGTCTCATCTCATGCTTCCGCAGGGATTGGCCTAGAAAACCAGCTTTCTTCCAATGATATCACTTTTTTGTTTCTTGCCAGGTGGGTTCTAAGGAATCTGCAACATCTGGATAGTATCAGATCTAGGAAAGCTAAATTGGGATATGACATTGTTAAAAGCCAATTGACGTTTATACAGGCACAATGCAGTAAACATGATTGTCAATCAATCAATCAATCAGAATAGTGCTGGAAGGGACTTTGGAGGTCTTCTAGTCCAGCTCCCTGCTCAAGCAGGAGATCCTACACCATTTCAGACAAAAGACTGTTCAGTCTCTCCAGTGATGAAGCATCCACAATGTCTGAAGCCAAGTGGTCCTCACGGTTAGGAAGTTTCTCCTTAATTCCAGGTTGCTTCTCTCCTTGATTAGTTGCCATCCATTGTTTCTTGTCCTGCCCTCTGGTGCTTTGGGAAATAAATTGACCCCCTCCTCTTTGTGGCAGGCAGTCTCTCAAATACTGGAATACTGCTATCATGTCCCACCTAGTCCTTCTTTTCTTTAGACTGGCCAAACCCAAATCCTGCAACTGTTCTTCGTAAATTTTAATCTCCAGGGCTTAAATCATCTTAGTTGCTCTTCTTTGAACTTTTTCCAAAATCTCAACATATTTTTTTGTAATGTGGTGAACCAAAAGACTAGATGCAGTACTCCAGGTGTGGTCTTACCAAGGCTTTATATAGTGGTGCAAATATTTCATGTGATTTTGATTCTATGCCTCTGTTTATACAACCAAGGATTGTATTAGCCTTTTTGGCTGCCGCCGCACACTATTATCTCATGTTTAAGTCATCCACTAGGACTGCAAGATCCCTCTCACAGTTACTGTTTTTGAGCCAGGTTTCGCCTAATCGGCCTCCTGCCGATTACCTCCCTTCGACCTATTAGATCGCACAGATTAGGCCTCCTCCGAGTTCCATCCGCCAGTCAGTGCCGACTGGCGACTACGCGGAGGAGAGCCTTCTCAGTAGCAGCTCCGACCCTTTGGAACGATCTCCCCGTGGAGATTCGCACCCTCACCACCGTCCAGACCTTCCACACAGCCCTTAAGATCTGGCTATCCCGTCAGGCCTGGGGATAAGATTCTAATTTGCCCCCACCCGAATGTTGAATGAAAGTTGTGTTTTATTGCTTTATTTTTTTATTCACGTATTGTCTTATGTTTTGTCTTGCACTCCCCCTCCTATGAATTGTAAGCCGCCCTGAGTCCCCTCAGGGAAAAGGGCGGCCTATAAATAACAAATAAAATCTAAATCTAAAATCTAATCTGTATTTGTACTTCAGTTTTTCCTGCCCAGGGGTAAAACCTTGCTTTTTTCCATATTAAATTCCATTTCGTTGGATAGGCCCAGAGGTGGGTTCCTACTGGTTCGCACCAGTTCGGTAGAACCGGTTCGTCAAATCTACTGAACTGGTTAGAAGACCGGTGGACCTGGAAAGCAGGCCACACCTACAGAAGAGGTTCCAAAAATTTTTGAAACCCACCACTGCTAGGGCCTCTTGTTCAAGTGTGTCAAGATCTTTTTGGATCCTGAACTTGTCTTCTGCGGTGTTGGTTATTCCTGCCAGCTTAGTGTCGTCTGTAAATTTGATGAGTTCCTCTTCTAATCTCTCATCCAAGTAATTTACAAAGATATTGAAGAGTATTGGGCCTAAGACAGAACCTTGTGGTATCTCACTGTTATTTCCCTCTACTTAGTTTTAGTACCATTAAGGACTACTCATTGAGTACAGGTTATCTGCTAGTTACAAATCCATCTGGTGGTAATGCTGTCTATCCCACATTTTTCTAACTTGCCAAGAAGTAGGTTATATCTACTTTGTCAAATACCTTGATGAAGTCTAAATATACCATGTCCACAGCATTTTGTTGGTCTACTAATGTAGTCACTTTGTGGATTGTGGATTCAAGAGTTTTTAAAAATTAAATGTACTCCTTTCTAAAAAATCCATCTTGGGAGAAGTCATTAAATTTTTTACTGTTTTCAGAATACGTTTAGATAGAGTGTAGAACACGTGATGTATGGTACAATTATCTGCCTTCTTTTCTTGTCTTATTCTGCCAGCAGTGAAGACGTCTGATTGGCTAGCTTTTGCAAAAATGACTGCAAAACCTTAGTTGTTAAGCTGAGCTTAAAACATTTAAGCAGATCCCAGGTCTGGCTAACACTTTAATGAAATTCATAGGAAATTCCAGAGCTGCAAGCTTGTCAGGGAAGTTGAGAAAACAGTTTAGTAGAAGACAAAGGTTAACCATTCATGTATGCAGCACCACAAAAATCAGATTAGGAACACAAGTTGAAATAGGGAACAAAATGATAAGTGAGCACCTGTCTACCCTAGAGGAGTTCAAATCACCAGGACCGGACGGATTACACCCCAGGGTTCTGAAGGAACTGGCAGACGAGATCTCAGAACCACTGAACTATATCTTTCAGAGATCCTGGAGCACCGGGGAACTTCCAGAGGACTGGAAAAGAGCTGATGTGGTTCCCATCTTCAAAAAAGGAAAAAAATAGATCCAGGAAACCACAGTCATGGATGATACTTTGTGGTTTACTGGTGTTGGCCAGGGCATTTCATCTGACTACACATGCATTGCTACAAACACATTAGTAGTATTAATATATCATTCTAAAACATTGTTTTTAATGCTGTTAGCAATTGGCAAAATTAACATTTCTTTAGGCTTTGGGGGTGTTGTTTTGTATCAGTTGAGATAAAAGCACTTTAACAATCAGTGATTTCAACAGAACAGTAAGAGCAAGATATATCCGACATTTCCCTGCTATTTCAACATTATCAATGTTTTATATTACAGTTAAGGTTTTCTGATAGAAAAATGGAGTTGGTCTCTTTTCCTGTTACAATATTATCCAAAATCTTCTTTGCATTGTTTGCTTTTTCTCATTCTACGACATACTACATATGACCCCTAATGTTCTCCTTGTATTTTAAAGTCCCTTAAAATCATCTAAACATTAGTAACATTTAGTTTACTTAAAGTAGAACAAAACAGCAAATTATCATTATACAGTTAAACTCACGTTATTACAGTCCAATTACATTCTCAAGTCATAAATCTTAAAATTTGGATTTCTACCTGCAAACTGAAACCATGTTTTTTGCTTATGACACTTAATTTAGTTTAGTTAGTTTAGTTTATTTATCTTGTATGCCGCCCACTCCCGAAGGCTCACAATAGACAAGGGAAAGGGGATAAATAGACAAAGACAACACTTTAAAAATGCAACATTCACAATTTCCGTGGGGTTGGATGTTTTACAAGCCCCCCGGCCTGCTGGAGCAGCCAGGACTTGGTGGCTTTGCGGAAGGCCGGGAGGGTAGTAAGGGTCCGGATCTCCACGGGGAGGTCATTCCAGAGGGCTGGAGCTGCAACAGAGAAGGCTCTCCCCTGGGGAGTCACCAGCCGACATTGGCTGGCAGATGGAATCCGGAGGAGACCTAACCTGTGAGATCTAATCGGTCTAAGGGAGGTAATCGGCAGGAGGCGGTCTCTCAGGTACCCAAGTCAATGCACTTAGTGCATTGTTCGGTTTGATATGTGCTGAGCAAATGACGCATTCTGTAGACTAGGGGTGTCAAAGTGGCGGCCCGCGGGCCGGATGTGTCACGCACAGGCCACCTCCGCAAATGGGGAGAACGTCCCGAAACATCATGTGACGGCAAGTTTGATATCCGTGCTGTAGATAGTCAATATGGACATGCTCCCTTCATTGAAACTCTTCTAGCTGAAATCTTCAATAATGTATTCTTTCTTCTTTGCCTCCATCTGCACTTTCTTCTCGTTCTTCTACCTCAACCTTATACCTTTCCTTACAACAAAAAGAGCCTTTCTCCACTGCTGGGTTGAAGTGCTATCCACCATCCTTGAGTCAGCAAAGACCTATATTAACACCAAATCTGCTGAGTTGTTGTTATTCCAACACTGTCCACGGACAATCTCCAACTTTATACAACCTATTAGCGTTTTTCACCTCACTGCTTTGGAGGAAAACAATTGCAATGTTTGAAAAAAGAGGAAGAGTACTACGAAGCAAAGTGTTGGAATCAGGGAACTATTGTTATTTTTACACCGGTAGAGTTTCAAAGATCCTCTGATTCATGTCATGTGGTCATGGTAGAAAAAAAAACGTGTCATGCTTGTGTCACATATTGAGTGCGTATAGGGAAAGGCCAAAGGCTTTAATCTACATGGTCGCAACCGGAAAGAAAAATACATAAGCTATGTATATAAATAATGAAGAATGGCAATAAATTGCCATCTGTGAAATCAATTGTGAAATCAACCCTGTTTTTCCTGCAAACAGAAAATAATTGAGGAGAAATATAAGCAGAGGATTACCGATGGTGTGTGCCTGAAGATGGTGGGTTTTTGCAGCCTCCTGCTTGTATGAGTTGCTTACATATACAAGCATCCATCTTTCTCTTATGTTTTTTTTCCCCTGACTTCTCTATAGTCATCTGGCATAGAGATATCACCAATTCTCTTTGTGGACTGTAGAAACTGAACCCCGTATGCTCGGAAACCTATTCTTCCACAGGGAAACTCTATCCCAAAGGTGCTTTTTCAAGAGGCAACTGGACTTTCTGGTTTTTCATTGAAGATGTTTTGCTTCCCGTTCGAGAAGCTTCTTCAGCTCTGACTGGGTGGTGCAGAATGGAAGGGTTTATTTAAATAAATAAATTATTTGAATCCTACCATTCCTCAGAGCTGAAGAAGCTTCTTGGATGAGAAGCAAAACATCTTCAAAGAAAAAACCAGAACGTCCAATTGGCTCTTGAAAAAGCACCTTTGGGACAACCATGTCCTGAATGACCGAGAATCTCCATAGACATCTATGAATTCTAACGAAATGTCCAAGTGCTCTAATAAACCTCTTTTATGATTTCAAGGGACTAATTCAGCAGAGGGCAGTTCATAACATCCTAAAGAACATTACTCAAACACCAGTAGAAATAACACACAGTTTAATGCAGTAGAATTTTCATCTGAAATGGCTCCAGAAAGGCCAGTTGTATTCCTAAATGAAGAAATTATTTTAAATGAAAGCACTATTGTAACGTAGCATCAGGCACCTAGTTAAGAAGTTATTCAGGACTCATCTTCTTTCTATTGCTTAGTCTATTAAAAGTTATTATTCATTGATTAAACAGGATAGAGCATGAATAAAACAATTCATTTACTCCTGAAAGTAATAAAAGGACCACAAAACTGGTCAGTATTCTTATTCAATGGATAAACGTAACAAGAATATGGAAGAGAAGGATACAGTAAGTCACCCACGCTACATCGATGGCCATCTCATACGTTTCATTGCTTATTTCATTGCGATTGCCATTAAGAAGAAGCCATACATTCCAAAAACTCGTGACATATACATTGGCAAAAGCCGTAAACCATGAGAATAACAAGACTCGAGGGAACCAGGCTGACAAATACTACCCCCAGAGTGACTTTCTTTGATACCAGTAAGTAGATCCCTAAAGGCAAAGAACTAAAATACAGCAAGCCTAGCAACCAAACTAGGACTCGAATGGAAGTCTGGAAGAGTAAGGAGGTGCAGTTCCACACTGTCCAATGGTGGGGTACCGATGCCACAGAATCAAAACTTGTAGGCCTGTAGAATTCCACCACTGGGGTGGAGTTCAGTGTCGGGGGATTCTCTCTTTGTACTTCCATGATGGTAATAACCAGACAGTTGGAGGAGGTGTGGGAAGGACTGACAAGGGAGGCCAACCTTTTGGGAGTCAACAAAAGTTCCGTAGGGTTGTCTGGTAGACACTTCTTCACCTTTCCTCCATAAGTCAAATTGACCAAGATGTTGTTGTCGTCTGGAAGGCTACTCACCTCGTCATCAGGAAGGCATGTTTCGAACCTACAGAATGGACAAACAATGACTCCCTGAGGAGATTCCCCAAAGTCTATGATCTTGCAAAGGCATTTGGCACATACTCTGTGGCAACACTCCAGCACTTTAGGTTTCCTCTGCCTCAGGTTATAGCGGTTGTAACAGATTTTGCATTCAAGCTCATCTGAGCCCTGGGACTCCACGTTATCTTCTGCCAATAGGCTTGTCATTTCTTTTTAATACGCTGTAGACTTCTGGAGAAGGATGTCAGCCAAGCCCTTATCTTCTTTGAAGAAAAGTAAATATCCGAAAGAATAAGATTATCACATCACTTATATCCACCCAGGTAAAAAGAAGCAGCGATGGTATTCGATCATATTTATCTGCTTTATTCTTCAGTGTCTTCTTAAATGTTCATGTTCTAAATATAAGGTGAAATTTCTGCAGAGATTAAAAAAAAAGAGAGGCGTAGTTAATGGGAAATCCTTGCATCTTTATTCGAAATCTTGCAAAATGTCACTGAAATACTTTATTTTGCAATCTTATACTTCATTATTGATTGTTTTGAGAGTTTCAGTCTCAACCCATAAGATAAGGAGAGCTGGGAAAAGCAGGTAAAACAAAGCTTGTTCTGAAAAAACATAATACAAAGGAATGTACTATGGCATATCTTGCATATGGGCTACAGATATAACTTTTTAACATTATAAAGTTATAATAAACAGCTAAAAGGGAACCATTTCAGGGAGAAAAGGGATCGGATCTAGCTCATGTCCCAGCAGAATCAGGAGCTGTGATTTTCTTTTCTTTTGCTCTAATCCAAAGAAACAACATTTCCCCCCCTAAAAAGTTAGGGGGAAGATAAATAGATAAAAATCTTCTATCCTGTTTCTTCAACATGATTATTTATGCCACGGAACATTTATTTTATTTATTAGATTTATAGACTACTTGATTCTATTCCAAAGACCTGTATGCTTACGTTTTAGCAACACACCATCTATTTCAGTGGTGAAATTCAATTTTTTTTTACTATTGTTTCTGTGGACATGGCTTAGTGGGCGTGGCAGGGGAAGGATACTGCAGAATCTCCATTCCCTCCCCAGTCTGGGGCCAGGTGAATTTCACTCCTGATCTATTTGTTTTGTTTATTTTGTTTCTAGACTATTTAAAACCCTTCAGACATTTTCTGCAAGATGTAGAGAGAGTCTCATGAAAAGGAAACCACAGCGATCATATTTACAGAAATATGTTCTTTTGAAAGGCACGTGAGAATACCAGGTTTGGCACCGGAACAGCTTTTACATGATTTCACATTTATTGAAACGTGAAGGACTTCACATTTATCAAAGGGAGCAAACAGGCAGGATTGAGGGCCTCCCCCAGCAAATTGTCCCTTGGTCTACCATCTGCTTCACTAGATTATCTGATAATGGTGTTGGTACTCTATGCCCAACCAATGTGAATCTTTTGTTGCTTTATGCATCTTCACATTAAATTATCATAATATCGGCAGTGATACTTTCAATTTATTTCCTAATAGACCGCAAAATAGAAATTTACTTTTTCCTTAATAGTTGCCTGTTAGATATTTGTAATTGAAATATCCACCGTAATCCCAATATTCCTTTTCTATTCTGCCACTTTGTCACAACATCGATATCACATAGTCACCTGTTCTGACCCCCCCTTCTTCGCTCGTTCACAGACGACAGTCAGACAGACTTAAAAGGAAATAACTTTATCAGTCCTGGCTCACGCTGGCTGCGAGCCCAAAAATAAACATAAATAATGTCTCTGGCAAAAAGGTTACGCAGCAGAATGCAAAAACAAAGAGCTATTACAGCCACACCAAGCAAATCACTTCTCCAAGTGTCTCTTTGAATCAGGGTTACAGAAAGCAAATCACTTATTCAAGTGCCTCTCACAAACAAACCATGACCGATGAACGACGAACCATGAACGAACTAATGAACGTTGACTTCTGCAACCAGGGCGTGGCACCATCAGTCCTTTTATCTCCAGAAGACGACACTAATGAGCAACAGCTGGAGCAATATTCCTGCATCCCGACTCAACTCACAGCAAACTTCTGCTGAGTCACAACAGTCACCTATAGATACATTGCATTTATCTTTTGGTGGATAGAAGCTGAGAGCAGGAGAGATAAGCTATATTTTCACATTTAGTCATCTTCCCATAGGAAAACTGTTACTGGCAACGGGGAAGAGACAGCTGGAAATTTAAAGACAAACTTTTGGAAGGATAGTGATGGCAGTGGGGAGTGAAATGCCAAACCTAAAGAGATTTTAGGTAATGTTGGCTGTTCACGTCTTATTGGTTCCAAAATCTAGGAAAAAACATTTGTATTTTGGATAAAGTTCCAAAAAACCATTGAAGAAAGAAAGAAGAATCAATGACCCACAGATCTTCCCAATGTTAGATGACTTTCGTGGAGGCAGAAGAAAGTTAGAATGCCTGCCATCCAACAAAATTAACTCAACTTTAAGTAGGAAGTCGGAATACAGAAATAGCATTGTGCATATTGAGTGAACATGTGGTCTGCACACATGTCCATCCAGAGATGGTTAACTTTAATATGCATGGCCAGAAGCAATACAAATCAAGCTGTTGTTTTACAGCCTTGCCAGAATTTTGCTATGGTTTATCAGAAACGAAGAGATAGATGCATGAAAGTTGGGGAATGTGATCAATCATGCAGTAATGAAATAGCTGCCTGAAATGCTTTGTATGCATAAAATCAAAACTAAAAACTTGCTTTGCTTTGCTAATACAAGGGCATACCTTCTTAGATTTTATATTCTTAGAAATGTGTCAGGTTTACAATTGCAATCCAAATTAAGCTGCCCAGTGACTTTATACGCAGATCGGGATTAATTTGGAGTTCAATTAATACCAGATCATTTGTTGTTTTCTACAGATGTGTCATTTATCTGTTCAGGAATTACATTTTTAAAGTGGGTCTTTATCAGAAATCAGAGCAAAGATCAACTCGCCTGCTACAGCTTTCATTCTTCGGAAGCTGATAACAAGGCTTCCATTGATTTTGGTACAATATTGAGAAAACAGTATAAATATATCTTACTTATGTTTGCGACATGATTTGGATATGGAATGACAACTAAGCTCTTTGTAATAAGCCATAAGAGGATTATAAACATCTGTGGAAATATGATAAAGTCATAATACTCCATTTGTAACAAAAAAGAGAAACCTATGGGAAACTGGTATTTGCTTCTGCAGCTTTTACCTATATCCTTATCTCAAATACTGTATTATGTCCAGCACATCTTACCAAACTACCAATCTTTTAAAAATTGCATCAGATGAATATGTTATATGATTATTTTTGGAGTTTTTTTGCCTGAAGAAACCTATTATAAATTATCACAAAGGCTAATGAAAATAAGAAACAAGAAAAGTGTTGCATCACAAAACCTAGGATTCTAGCTACGATCCAATTAACGTTGAGAGATGGTGTTTCCGAAAGATTTGCATTGAATGCTTAACCTTTGCATTTTCTTTAGTAGAGAAATGTTTTGAAAGGATTTTCTTTTGACCCAATCAAAAACCTTTATTATTAGAAACAGCAGTCTGAGGTGGCGCAGTGGTTAAATGCAGCACTGCAAGCTACTGCTAGATCAGCAGTTCAGCGGTTCAAATCCCACCGGCTCAGGGTTGACTCAGCCTTCCATCCTTCCGAGGTGGGTAAAATGAGGACCCAGATTGTTGGGGGCAATATGCTGACTCTCTGTAAACCGCTTAGAGAGGGCTGAAAGCCCTATGAAGCGGTATATAAGTCTACTGCTATTAACAGTTCAAGTGAAAGCTTTCTGTTTCCAGAGCTTTCTCAGATATAGACAGTGGTTCATTTGTTTATTTGTGATAGAAGCATCACAATTAAAATAAGGCATACTACATGACACGGGTGTCAAACTTGCTGTGTAAAGTGACATTTTATAACATTTTTTTCCTCTTCCTGGAGTTGGGGTGGACTGAGTGTGACGCATCCAGCTGCGGGCCGCCACTTTGTCACTCCTGCTCTATCATATAAAATTTAAAGCATAAAATACAAGATTAAAATGTGTAGAAATCTAAATAGTGATAAATAAACTAAAGCAGGAGGAATGACAAAAGAACCTTATTTAGAGAGCAACAACAAACACAATTGATTGCAGAAAAGGCAGCAACTCCAGAATTGTGAAGCAATTGCAAAAGCTTCCTCACTTGGTCCTTGAACAAGTGCCACAATTCTTTGCTATTCAATCACAGTTGCCTGATTTTATACATGAGTCTGGAAAAAACCAATACTACTTCTTTTAAGAGTTCAATTCACCAATACTGGAAGAAGAAAGACCTGCCTACAATTCAAGAATGGACTTTGAAGGTTACAAACTTAGCCGAAATGGCAAAAATTTCAGCATATCTTAAAGAACATTCAAATGAGAGGTATAAACGAGACTGGAAAAAATGGATTGATTATATACAAAGCAAATAAGGGACTAGGAAATTCCAGATAGCTTATGCTTAAAATTAGTAATAACTTAAATTGTTAAAAATTTGGGTAACAGCAAGTAGCTGAGTTCAATGTAGAGATATTTTAGACTGTGATTGTCAAAAAGTTATACCATGTATGGGCTCTGGGAAGTCGGGGGGAGGGAAGGGAGGGGGGATCTAGGGGGAGGGGGGAGGGGGAAATATAATATGTGTTAAATTTTAAAGCATGATTGCACTTGTATACTGTGGTTTTTTTAATGTTAGTGTCAAAACAGAACAAACTGAATATATTGGAAGGTAATAAAAGTATACCGAAGGGAGGAGCTGAGTGAAAGAAGAAGGAGGGTGGAGAGGGTGAGAGAGAGGAGGAGGAGAAGGAAGGGAGGGAATGGATTAAGAGAGGGAGTGATAGGGTTAGGGTTAGATAGAGGGGGAGGGGAAGTAGGTGTAGAGGGGTATGAGAGAAGGAAGAATGAAAGTTGGAGGGGGATGAAAGAGGGTGTATGGTGGGCTAAGGCGGTATATTGGGTTTGTATTGTAGGGGGCATTTTCTATAAAAGTGAGGGCTGTGTTTATTACCCAATGTTATATGCCTCGGTTGCACAGTAAACATGTGATTGTATAGAATGAAATGGAAATAAAAAGATTTGTAAAAAAAAAAAAAAAGAGTTCAATTCACAAGGAGCTTCTTAAAGCAGTTGCATTTGTTCTTCAGTCTGGAAAGAAGGAAGCTGTTGCAGAAAGCTGAAAAGATTAGGAACTGCCCACAGGAAGGAATTCTTGAATTGGTGCGTTTGTATTGCAAATGCCCTGTCTTAAGTCAACTACTGCAGCTGTTTCTTGGCAAATGAGGAATCTTAATAAGGCCATGGCCAAAAGGATGCTGGTTACAGGCAAACATCTAAGGGAGAAGTTGTTTTGTGAGATATCCAAGAGTTCACAATTCTTGTGATGATATATGTTACGCAATGATTCCCTAAAGTGAGTTAATGTACTTTGTATCTATCCATATCAGTGGTGGTATTCTGCTAGTTCTTACCGGTTCGGTCGAACTGGTAGTGGCGGCTGCTGGAGGCCGTGGCACGACAAAACAGCGCTCGACTAAAGCGCGCCCGATTAAACCGCGTCGCTGACATCATCAACAGGGCGACAACAGCGAGCGCGGAGAAAGAAGGGCGCTTTAAATAGCGCTTTGAAAGCAAGCCGATTCAAGTTAAGGTAAGGGTTAGGTTTAGGGTTAGCTTTAGGGTTAGGTTTAGGTTTAGGTTAAGGGTTAGGTTTAGGATTAGGTTTAGGGGGGTTAGTTTTAGGTTTAGGGGTTAATTTTAGGTTTAGCGTTTACAGCGTGCTTCTGTCTCCGCGCTGTTGTCGCCCTGTGATGACGTCAGCTACGTGGTTTTGTCGAGCGCGCTTTAGTCGAACGCGGTTTTGTGGTGGAACCGCTGGAGGCTCCGCCCATCCACCCCAACATAATGCGTGACCTTCTGCGCATGCACGCTCACATTTGCAAACCAGTAGTGAAGGTAAGTGAATCCTACCACTGATCCATATAATGATTTTATTGGGTTAATGGGAAAAAAATGGCTTACCTGAAGGGTCCTTTTCTGTGCGCTGCGGGAGAGTCCATGCAAGGTCAAATTCTGTCCTTCTGCCCAATGGACTGGATTGAATTTCTGGCCATGCCTCCTGGTCTCCTCTAATATTCAGTTTTCAACGAAGGCATGGTCCCGTGTAAGACAAGTCTGTGGTAGCATCCATCAATAGCAATAGCAGTTAGACTTATATACCGCTTCATGGGGCTTTCAGCCCTCTCTAAGCGGTTTACAGAGTCAGCATATTGCCCCCAACAACAATCCGGGTCCTCATTTTACCCACCTCGGAAGGATGGAAGGCTGAGTCAACCCTGAGCCGGTGAGATTTGAACAGCCGAACTGCAGAACTGCAGTCAGCTGAAGTAGCCTGCAGTGCTGCATTTAACCACTGCGCCACCTCGGCTCTTCAAGGTCAAAACTAGGAGAAATTCATTCCAATGGAAAAAGGTACCCCAGGGTGGAATTGGACTCTCCCACAGAGCATAGAAAAGGACCCTTCAGGTAAGCCAATGGTCTCTCCAAGCAGCCCACAGGAAAATGGAACTTTTAATAAGTAAATGTCCTTTAATAACTAAATGTCTTTATCAGAGGTGGGTTCCTACCAGTTCGCACCTATTCGGTAGAACCGGTTCGTCAAATCTACCGAACCGGTTAGAAGAGGTTCCACCAGTGGACCCGGAAAGCAAGCCACACCTACAGAAGAGGTTCCAAAAATTTTTTGAAACCCACCATTCACACACACACACACACACACAGACTGACACAGAGAGAGAGAGAAAGGAAGGAAGAAAGAAAGAAAAAGAGTGAGAGAGATGAAAGAAAAAAAGAAAAAAGGGACAGAGAGACAAAAGGAAGGAAAGAGAGAGAGGGAGGGAGAAAGAGAAAGAAAGAGAGAAAGAAAGAAAACACATGGGCAGCAAGCCACTCCCACCAGGTCACATGGCCGGCAAGCCACTCCCACAAAGGAGGCCACACCCACAGGGTAGGTTCCAAAAAAATTTGAAATCCACCACTGGTCTTTATGAAATAAAACGACACCATTGGAAATAACTATATTTCCAATGGGAAGGATGACCATACTACTTTTTGCATAATTATAGAAATCTGGATTCCGCTTCAAAGGCAATCGCTCTCATTCACCAGAGTCCAGAAAAAAGAAAAGAAAAGAAAAGATGTTTCTCTTAATCTGCTCGTAAATTGCTGCAGTTTGCAAAACACCAGCCGCCTGTAAATTGCTTATGGCATTCTCTCTCCCAGGGTAATCTGATTGAGATCACAAACGCTGCCCTTGGCCCTTCCCTCCTTCCATTGCATTGTGATTCTCTCTGCTGATTGAGCTTCAGGTCAGTTGGTCAGCAGTTTGCATAAAAGCCTCCTGCCCTCCAGGCATTATTACTCCTCCAATCAACCATGAAAGGGTTGAAAGGTAAATGCAGTGCGTTGAAAAGAAGAAGAACAGCGTTAATTTCATACAAGCCTCTGGAATCTTAGCATTGCTTTGCATTGAGCATACTTTGGCATCCAATTGGTGAAGCTCTTCAGAAAGGAGATGTTCCAAGCCAGCGGCCTCCAATCTTTTGGGCACCAGGGACCAGTTTCATGGTGAGAAGTTTTTCCGTGGACCGGAGGGGGCATTATTTTGCGTGCTGTCCAAATCCCGCAAATGGGGCTTCCTTTGTCCGTGTGGCCCAGTTGCTGGAATTGTACATACCAGTCCCAGGGACTCCTATTCTAAGCAATAATGCATATGATAAATAATTATACTTATTTTGAATTTATCTCCATAACTGACAGCCAACATAATTCATATTATAAAATAGGTATAATATGAATATAATATGATATATAATATAATATGAATTGGGTTGTTCCATTCACCTACCTATTTGTGGTATAGGTAGTCCCCAGCTTACAACCATTTGTTTGAAGTTATAACAGCACTGACTTATGATCATTTTTCACACTTACAACCGTTGAAGCGTTCCCACAGTCACATGATCAGAATTCAGATGCTTGGCAATTGGTTCATATTTGTGGTATTGCGGTATCGCGGGTGTGTGTCATGAGATCCCCTTTTGCAACCGCCCGGCTTTTGTATGCCGCCCAGAGTCCCTAGGGAGTGGGCGGCATACAAATCTTATTAAAGTTGCAAAGTTACTTCTGACAAACAACGAGGAAGCCAGGTTCACTTAAACAACCATGTTACTAACTTAGCAACAGCAACGATTCACTTAACAACAGCGGCAAGAAAGATCATAAAACGGAGCAAAACTCACTTTACAACTGTCTCGCTTAGCAACACAATTGTTGGGCTCGATTGCCATCATAATTCGATCACTACGTGCATTTGGCAATGCTGCAATTTCTCAAGCAAAGAAATGCAGGTTTCTCAAGGAAAATCCCACGGTGAAGACACGGCAATAAGTTACCAGAGCAATTTAGCCACGTTATCCAGGAACAGTGGAAGCTAGTGCATCAAGTGGAGTTGAATTCATGCACCCCTTGTAACAGAAGTCATTTTGCGCCCGAGTGATGGCTGCAAGAGCATGCTCCTTAAGGGAGCATGCAAATCCAGCAATAGTGGTTAGTCCTTCTAATTCCCAGTTAAACCCCTCCCCCCCAATGCAATGTGACTAAATCTGAATCTGGGATTCGGATTCACCTTACTGACTTCGCCTGATTTAAAAAATACCCAGATAGGAGTAGGGGAGAGGTAAGGGAAGAAGGAAGCGGAGGAGGAAGGAAGGAAGGAAGTAGAGAAGGAAAGGAGGGAGAAAAGAAAGGGAAAATAAGGTGGTGTTACAACAGGTGCTAGGGATGGTAAACAAAGCAACCCAAACTGTACCTTATAACCTTTTAAATGGAATAACAAAAGTATAAGAATGGCAAAGAAAAAGAATAACTATGTGAATGTATACCTATAATTGCATGTAAGAGAATAAATGATAGTAAGAATATAAAGCATAATATAGGTAAACAATATTTTGTTATAAATAGCTAAATAAGCTAAATAAGAGCCGAAGTGGCGCAGTGGTTAGAGTGCAGCACTGCAGGCTACTTCAGCTGACTGCAGTTCTGCAGTTTGGCTGTTCAAATCTCACCGGCTCAAGGTTGATTCAGCCTTCCATCCTTCCGAGGTGGGTAAAATGAGGACCCGGATTGTTGTTGGGGGCAATTATGCTGACTCTGTAAACCACTTAGAGAGGCTGAAAGCCCTATGAAGCGGTATATAAGTCTAACTGCTATTGCTATTGCTATAGCTAAGTATAAATAAATATAGAATAGTACATAAATGGATAATGAATAAGGGGACCATGAATGCAAGATAGAAATGTATAGAAGGGAAAACACGAACTGCAAAGAAACCGATATGGAACTGCTGTGTGATATACGACGGAACTTCTTGTTCCTATATTGTTTTAAGTCATGTGTCTGTTTTTGTTGATGTGTTTGTGTTTAAAATAAAAATTAAAAAATAAATAAATAAAAAATACGCAGAAATATATCGCCAACCTATTTCATTACTTCTCTTTCTCCTGACTTAGATAACACACAGAAACATGTCATCAACATATGAATGACACTTGCTTTCCAACAGATTGTCCCAACAGTTTCATATATAGATCAGTGTTTTTCAACCTTGGCAACTTGAAGATGTCCGGACTTCAACTCCCAGAATTCCCCAGCCAGCATTCGCTGGCTGGGGAATTCTGGGAGTTGAAGTCCGGACATCTTCAAGTTGCCAAGGTTGAAAAACACTGATATAGATGATTGTATCAGGGAGGGAGGGAGGGAGGGAGAGATCGTGCAGGCGATCTGTTCCCTTAACCACCCTCCCTGTACGATGAGCGAAGAGAAAGGAAGTGAATAGGTGGGGAAACACTGGATTCTCAAACTGCTGCAGTGCTGATGAAGAAATAAATGAATGGCATGCTGCAGCTGTGGATAAACAGCATAAAAGGCTCAGTGTTCACAGGGTGGGGGAAGCCTATTTAGGAGCACTAAGACACTACACTGAATGAGCAATAAAGAAGCCTCTTTTCAACATAAAACTGGTTGGCCATGGGACACTGGATGAGGGAAGGCTGCCAAAGCAGGCATTCCCCCCCCCCCCCCCCCAGCATACTCGAACAAGATGCCCATGGCAAAAATTCCTCCTCAGCCCTGAAGATAAGGGCTTTCCCTTCCTTATTTCATTTTGGGTTCATTTAATCTACCATCTGACGTAAACAGAACACGGATGGTGGACTACTGAATTTCCGTGTTATTATTTTTATCCTATTGTTAACTGTATGAAAGCCTAGGTAGTGTTGGGGGTAAAAACGTTGGACTGGCCCCAGGGAATCCAAGCTTTTGGACTGGCCCCAGGGAGGGAGGGAAGTGATGGGTGGGTTTTCAAGAAGAGATGGTGTTGAGGACTCAGAAAGTCCTCGACTTACGACCTGGCGGCTAGCAACTAGCCAAGCCGCGCCCTGATTGGCTAAGGCGCGGCTTGGCTAAGCGCGGGCCGCTAGGGGCGCGCTTATTGGCTTTCCCTGCTTGACAGCTCCATATAAATAGCTGTCAAGTAGGGAAGGTGCTGAATCGCCTGTATATAGTTTCTGACCTGCTAATAAATCCTTCTGCGTTCTCCAGTCCTGGCTCCTGCCTCGCCCTTCCGCCGATCCTCTAAAGACTGAACAACCGCTTGTCTGAAATGGTGTAGATAAGTGATGGCAACCCTTTTTCTTATGGCGTGCCAAAATTGCATGTGCCCACTCAATCTCCCCACCTACCTGTGCATACACGTGCGACCCCTCCTCCCCAGGCTCTGGAGGCTTTCCTGAAGCCTGGAGAGAGTGAAAACAGTCTCCCCCAGCTCCCTGGAGGCCCTCCGGAAGCCGGAAATGGATCATTCCTGAACTTCCGGTTGGACCGTTACGGCCATATTTTGCCCTCCCAAGGCTTTCCTGAAGCCTGGGGAGGGCAACAAACGACCCCAACGGCCAAACTGGAAGTTTAGGAATGAACGTCTGGTTGGACCATTGGGGCTGTTTTTCACCCTCTGCAGCCTCCAGAGGCTTCCTGGAGCCTAAGGAGCAGTGGTGGGATTCAAGTAATTTAACAACCGGTTCTCTGCCCTAATGACCATCTGGGTAGGTGGGGCTCGGTGGTCATGTGACTGGGTGGGTGTGGCCAACTCAAGGTCAATCAGGTCGATGCCCTGTCAGCTCAAGGTCACTTAGGCGTTGCCCTGTCAGCTGGCCAGCGTGCGATGTGCACGCTGGCCAGCTGACTTCAGCCTTTTTTTGAGGCCATTTTTCGCCTCTCTGGGCTCCAGAGGCTTTATAGGAGCCTGGGGAGGGTGAAAACAGCCTCCCCCTGGAGGCCCTCTGGAGGTTTCAGGAGCTTCCCTGAAGCCTCCGGAGCGCAAAAAAACGGCCCTACGGGCAAACTGGAACTTTAAGAATGGACTTCTGGTTTGCTCATAGGATCATTTTTCGTCCTCCAGAGCCTTTAGGGAAGCCTCCTGAAGGTCTCTGAAGACTCCGGAGGACTAAAAACAGCCCTACGGACAAACCAGAAGTCCGTTCCCGAACTTCCGGTTTACCCGTAGGGCCAGTTTTGTGTGCTCCGGAGGCTTCAGGGAAGCTGCTGAAGCCTCCAGAGGGCCTCGGGGGGGGGGGGGGGCTGGGACCCCCCCCCTGCACTCCCCCCCTTTTGGCACGTGAACCAAAAAAAGGTTTGCCATCATTGCCATAGTACATGCACAGGCTTCACTGTTCTTGTAAAGTTTTTTATTTCCCATTGAAACAGAAGCAACTGGTATTGTGAACAAGACAATATTATTATCTTATTTTATAAAACTAGAGTACTGTGATAGGAAACAGCTGTATCATGAAAAAAATACTGTTTTGGTTTGTATAATAAAATTTTATATTCTTGGCCAAGTGTTTATAATTTAATTTTTAAAAAAACCTAAAATATTACAGGTGAACAAACCAATTGAAAGGACACTTTACGAAGTGTCACTTGAAATGATGTAGTTGTTTTAATGCTTCAAAGAAGAACGATTGTGCTTATGTTAATACACTTTGCAAAATGTCCCTGTTGAATGTTTTACACAGCCCCATAATGTAACAAAGCTAAGGGTACACGACTAATAAATGCCTGTACACAAAACACAAGGTTTGATTCAAATTTTAATTTGAAGGATTGGTAGAAAACAGCTGATTTGGAGACGCGAACTATATGGATTGAGTCTTGATTCATATCCTAATCTATGTATTGGCAAGAATGAGAAATTAGCAAGTAAATGTAGCTTATTTTACTTATTTATTGGCCGACACACTTGCTGAAGCAACTTTAAACTGTGTTAGAATGATAAAAGAGATTTAGATTTTTTTTAGATTTTAGATTTTATTGAACATTTATATGCCGCCCTTTTCCTTGAGGGGACTCAGGGCGGCTTACAACAATGGGGGGAAGGGAGTGCAAGACAAGACTTAAAAGAAAAAGAAACGTGAATAAAAGAAATTAACCATAAAAAACGCAACATTCACTCAACATTCGGGCGGGGTGAGAATAATCCTATCCCCAGGCCTGACGGGATAGCCAGATCTTGAGGGCTGTGCGGAAGGCCTGGACTGTGGTGAGGGTACGGATCTCCACGGGGAGGTTGTTCCATAGTGTCGGAGCTGCAACTGAGAAGGCTCTCCTCCGCATAGTCGCCAGTCGGCACTGACTGGCGGATGGAATTCAGAGGAGGCCTACTCTGTGCGATCTGATGGGACGCAGGGAGGTAATTGGCAGGAGGCGGTCTCTCAGATAGCCAGATCCACTACCAGAGCAATTTAACCTAGCCAACAACAGAATTGGATGGCATTTTCAGTAACTTCCTTAGGAGACACCAGACTATCCAAATGATTAAGAAATAAATACATTAAAATGTAGATTAAAATATTTTTTTAAAATAAAAACATTTCTAAATAAAATGCACAACGTTTCTTGGCAGAACTGAATGAAATGTCCTGGCTGGCACCAATGATCTTTCTTTAATGTCCTTTCAATTTTTATTTCAATAATCTAAGATAATGTTGTGTAAGAACCGTTTTTCCAGTTTGCAGATTTCCTGAAAAAGTAATAGCAATAGCAATAGCAGTTAGACTTATATACCGCTTCATAGGGCTTTCAGCCCTCTCTAAGCGGTTTACAGAGTCAGCATATCGCCCCCAACAACAATCCGGGTCCTCATTTTACCCACCTCGGAAGGATGGAAGGCTGAGTAAACCTTGAGGCGGTGAGATTTGAACAGCCGAACTGCTGAACTGCAGTCAGCTGAAGTAGCCTGCAGTGCTGCACTCTAACCACTGCGCCACCTCGGCTCGATGTAAGGATGTAATCCTTCTATCTTTCTGTGCTCAATTGTCATGCACACAGTCATAACTTTATTATATAATTATATTTATTATATTTTATTTATATAAAATTATACAAATTGAGCCAGCATGATATAAGTGGTTATATTTTTGGACTGGAACCAAAGAACAACCTATTTCATAGATTATTGCTCGGAAAAAAAGTGGATGAGATACAGTAGTGCTACATATGTCGTCTTGAGTTCCTGAGGGCACTCTCTCTAACAAAATAAATCAATATTTAAATGGATACATGTAATAGGCTGATTACCTTTCTCCTTGTTATTGCAGGAATAGCCTAAAGAAGATTCCAATATAATCTTGTCTTGATGTCCCAAAGAAAGGTTGAGATATAAATTTAATTTTTTAAAAATGTTGAAGGTGCCAAAACAGCATTTTCTGGGGGGAAGTTAGTATCTATGTATTCAGAGAATTGTATTAAATTGCATAGTTCTGTGAACATTCACAGTTTCTAAAACGATGAAGTTTCTACACAAATTATACATAATGTATAAATATAAAGAAAAGCTTATATAGAATATATTTAAAGGTGGCAAAAAAATGAAGAGTCTGAAATACTTAAAGGATAACTAACCTAATTATTACACTGCTAATTATGTTGAATGAGAGCCAATTTGGTATAGTAGTTAGCCATAAGACTAGAAGCTCGAAACCATGAATTTTAGTCAGGGTTCCCACTCCGAGCAGGGTGCAGAGAGGCCGGTTGGCCACCAGGAGGCACCTGAGCCTTGGACCAGTGGGGAGGAGACAAGGGAGAGTGAACCGGATGCCAGTAGTGAGTTGTTCTGGATGCACGGCATCGAAGAGCTAATAGGCGTCAGGAACAGTTGCGCAGTTACAGGAGGTAATTGCACTCAGCTGGTGGTCATTAGGCTCCTCTCCAGACTATAAAAAGACTCCTTGTGTACACGCTCCTCTTTGCAGAAGTCAACGCAGGATTGAATGTCGGAGGACATTACTGTGAGCTTGGCAGGCTGGATTGCTGCCAAGCCTTATCTGTGTTTATTGCTGCCCAAGATTGTCTGTGCCGGTTTGCTGCCAAGGACCTGTCTGTCTGTTAATTAAATGCCGTAACTCATCTTTGGCTCGGAGTGTACTTTGGTGTGGAACGAGGGGGGTCAGAATAAGTTTCTAAACTATTAAAATGCTAAAAGTATGAAGTTTTTGTTTTATTATAATATATAGATAATACTATATAGATAATTAATAATTACATTAACTACATTAATAATAAACAGCGATAAAATGCCAAGAACCTCAAATAATGAACTAAGAATTCAACTTTAAAATATGCCATAATCAAAACACATGGCCAATTTGGCTCTACCTCACAATTTGTATTTATTTTCACATGCAAAAAGCTTAGAGCAAAAACAAATCACAACCACAAGACCCCGTCTATGAACATTTCATGTTCCCAGTCTATATCATCACATTCTCCATTGAGGTCCTTGCCAAAGGTTAAGGAAAGATCATGCTACTAAAAAAATGTACTGACTGATTTAATTAATACTTACTATGCTTTTTAAAGCAGCACCCTCATGCATGCTAACGATCTGTTCTGTTCTGTTCCAGAGTGTAGAACAGAACATATCATTCTGACTCAAAGTCAGAAAACAATGATGTGATTAGAATACATTGGAATTGGAAAAGATCTTGTAAACCATCTAATCCAACCACTTGATCAAAGCTGGAATACATTCTCCGCAGGGGAAAGGGGAAATCTACTGGTTTCTGGGACAGTCTATTCCACTGTTCATTGGTGCAGCATTTTTTTTCCCCTGATGTCAAACAAAAATCTTTTTTAATCCTGTCTTTTGGAACAATTCTGTGCAATTCTGTCATTTGCCAGTTGCCTACAGTTCGGCAGTTCGAATCTCACCACGCTCCAGGTTGACTCAGCCTTCCATCCTTCCGAGGTGGGTAAAATGACGACCCAGATTGTTGTTGTTGGGGGGGCAATATGTGGCTCTGTAAAACCGCTTAGAGAGAGTTGTAAAGCTCTGTGAAGTGGTATATAAATCTAAGTGCTATTGCTATTTGGATCTGACAGCTTTTTATGTACTTGAAAACAGGTATTAGGTCTTCCTGTAGTCTTATTTTTCTGAATGCTAAACACAATCAATGCCTCCAATTATCCCTCATAGGTTTCCCCCGCACCCTTCCAGTCGTCCCGCTATCTTCATTACTTCCTTGTGGGCATACTACAATCTGACAATGCTCTTCCCACACAGATGCAATATTCTAGGTGCAATCTGACCAATACAGAATAGAGAGGACCCTGTTCTTGCCAATGCAATTTCATTGCTTTCTCCGCAGCTGCAGTAAAGCATTGATTCATGCTCATCAAAACATTCGGTTCCTTTTTTACATGCACTGCTGCTCGGTTTGATCCCCTGTTCTGTATTCATGCCATTGAATTTTCCTATACAAATCTAAGACTTTGCATTTGTCCCTTTCGAAATTCATCTTGCTGGCTTCCATCCAATATCCATAGGTCCTCCTGAATCTTGACCTATCTTCAAAAATAATGATCCTCGTTCCCCTCTCCCTATTTATTTTATTTGTGAGTCTTGTGATTTATAGTACAGTACAGTAGAGTACATACTGTGTGTATAGGGACGCAGTGGCTCAGTGGTTATGATGCTGAGCTTGTTGATCAGAAAGTTTGGCAGTTCGGTGGTTCAAAGGCCTAGGGCCGTGTAATAGAGCAAGCTCCCATTACTTGCCCCAGCTTCTGCCAACCTAGCAGTTAGAAAGCATGTAAAAATGCAAATAGAAAAATAGGAACCACTTTTGGTGGGAAGGTAACAGTGTTCCGTGTGCCTCTGGCATTTAATCATGCTGACCACATGACCACGAAGACGTCTTCCAACAGTACTGGTTCTTCGGCTTTGAAATGTAGATCAGCACCGCCCCCCTAGAGTTGGGATCGACTAGCACATATGTGTGAGGGGAACCTTTACCTTTATCTTAATTCTTGTAATCATATTTTTTTAACATGTTGAACAATACAAGCCTTAGAACGGATTTATGAAAGATGCCACTTGACTTCAATGGAGCCACTGATGAGTATAATTGTTCTGCCAGTTCTGTATCCATTTTGTTAGGTAAGCTCCCCGTTGGGAGAGCGAGTACGTTCAGCAAAGCGTTGTGAGAGTTGTGTTGGAGAACACACAAACCAGCATACAGAAACACTGCAGTTTAAATAGGCTTTTACTTTCGTGGAAATAGAGGTATCAGAGTCCATCAAACAGTCCAAGTCATACACGGATAAGACAGTCAGTCATCGTCTTTCAGTTAAGGGATAATCCAAATAACATAGTCCACTATCATATAATCAGTTCAGTACTCAAAGTTTGCTAACAGTTGCAAAACTTACAATAGTTCACAGCACTTTCTAACAGCCAGCTTCCAAAACACTCAGATCAGATCAGCCCAGCATCTAACGAAACAGAGAGCTAACAGTCATTCTGGCTCCCTCTTATGGCCAATTGAGGAAACAGTAACCAATCACATTTTACAGTATGATTTAAAGAAACAGGTATAGCATTGCTATATGATTTATATATTGCCAACCCAACCATTAGATTATATTCCTAACACATTTCATTTTCTCTACTAGGATCTTGGGGGAGAGTTTGTCAAATGCTTTTCGGAAAATCAGGGTGCAGTACATCCACCCCATTCCTGTTCATCAGGTTAGTTTATCGTGATTTATTCCTGATAAATCCATGCTAGTGTCAGCCTCTGTTTTGCTGCTTGCTTTTCGGCTGCCATTGAAACGGGGAGGGGGGGCATGGTATTTGGGTGTGGGAAATATTCTGTACAGGAGGACTGTTAATTGGGAGTTGTTCTCACCATCTACTGCGCATGTGGCAGGGAGAGGAGTTTCCCGCCAAGGCCAACTGTCCGGCATACCAACCTGATGATGTTTTTTGAAGATGTCTCCCACCTGACAGCTGTGGAGATATTGGATTGGACTATGGGCTGGGGTTACCAAGGGGAGGGGAATGGGTCATGTATTGATATCTATGCTTTCGCGCGCTTTTGCTCAGATCCAGCTTTGCTTAGCTTCTATTTACTTATAACCAGTAAAAGTACTCTTAATTCTGCAAAATGGAGTTGAGTGGTTTCTTTCTTGGTTATTAAGTGAAGCAGCCCTGACAGCTAGCTTTTGCCAAGCAAAACAGTTTTTTCTCTAGTTATTCCCAAGCTGACTACTTAACAATATATTGTAAAGTTCTGCCTGCTATAGACAGTCTGAACTAACTATACCATGGTCTTCTTTTTCCCTGTTTTTGAAGAAAAGAATAAATTTGCCCTCTTTCCTCCCTCTATCACTAACCCTGACCACCAACTGTCAAACATGATGGCAATTTCACATTCCTTCAAGAGCTTCTGGATGTGTGGGTAGTCCTTGTTTAGTGACTGCCTAAGACAATAATAGTTTAATTGAAGAGCATTCGGAGACTTCAGCTTGTCCAGAATGCAGCCGCGCGAGTGATCGTGGGTGCACCTCGGTTCACCCACGTAACACCTATCCTCCGCAAGCTGCACTGGCTGCCTATTGGTCTCCGGATACGCTTCAAGGTGCTAGTCGTCACTTATAAAGCCCTTCATGGTATTGGACCTGGGTACTTGAGAGACTGCCTGCTGCCAATTACCTCCACCAGACCGATTAGATCGCACAGAGCAGGCCTCCTCCGAATTCCATCCGCCGGCCAGTGTCAACTGGCGACTACCCGGAGGAGAGCCTTCTCTGTGGCTGCTCCGACCCTCTGGAACGAACTCCCCATGGAGATTCGAACCCTCACCACCCTCCAGGCCTACCGCAAAGCCCTTAAAACCTGGCTGTTCCGACAGGCCTGGGGCTAAAGAATCGTTGCCCCTATCTTGAATGGTATGATTGTTGCGTTTTAATTATGTATTGTCTTTGTGTTGTTGTTAACTGTCTGTATCCCCCTTCCCTTGAGTTGTGAGCCGCCCTGAGTCCCTTCAGGGAAAGGGCGGCATACAAATGAAAATAAACTCAAACTTAAAAAATAAACTCAAACTACAACAGTGCAGAAAAATAATAATTTTGTAATGAATTCCTGCAATTAAAACCTTCTCAATATTTCTCTCCCGGTCATGTGTTTTCCATTACAGTCAATTAGTATGTTTTGTCCTGTGTCTGACGCATTTTCCCAACTCTTCTTTTTGCACTCACAGAAAGGAGAGATTGCCCAAACCAGCTATCTCTTCCTGAGCTGCTTTTCTCTGAAGGATAGCAAGTCCCTCAAAAGTATCAGTCACAAGTTCACAAGCTCAGGCCTATCTTAGCTTAGTTGATTAGCACCCTGTACTGCCTTGCATATATGAAGTTCAGAAGACCTTAATCAGTTCCACACTGAAGGCTTTGTACTGCTTTCTAAATGGCTTCTGGCTCACAGTCATGAGTGCTCTAGGCCAATGATTGGCGAGCCTTTTGGTAACCGCATGCTGAAATTATGTGTGCGTGCACAATAGCGCGAGCGCATACCCCATATCCACAATGCAACAGAGGTGGCACAGTGGTTAGAGTGCAGTACTGCAGCCACTTCAGCTGACTGCTAGCTACAGTTCGGCGGTTCAAATCTCACCGGCTCAAGGTTGACTCAGCCTTCCATCCTTCCGAGGTGGGTGAAATGAGGACCCAGACTGTGGGGGCGATATGCTGACTCTGTAAACCACTTAGAGAGGGCTGAAAGCCCTATGAAGCGGTATAGAAGTCTAACTGCTATTACTATTGCTAAGATGCCCCGCCCTCCTGCTCATGCCTGTGCGACCCCCGCCCATGTGCATTCATGCGACCCCCCTTGTGCATGTGCATGTGATACCCCCCCCCCCGTATGTGGGGAGTTTTTGCCCTCTCCAAGCTCTGAAGGTTTTCCTCAAGCCTCTGGGAGGGTGAAAACGGCCTCCCCTGGGCTCTGGAGCCCCTCCAGAGGTCGAAAACATGCCCATTTTTGAACTCCGGAGGCTGGAAACACGCTCTGTTTTTGGCACCAGGAGGCTTCAGGGAGGGCCCCTGGGGGAGGCCATTTTCGCCCTCCCAGAGGCTCGAGGAAAGCCTCCGAAGCCTAGGGAGGCGGAAAAATGAGGCCCTCTGGAGGCCGGAAACACTTATGGAACTTTTGTAAGTTCCGTTTTTCGCTCTACCCAGGCTCCGGAGGCATTCCTCGAGCCTCCCCCAGGCTCCAGAGGCCCTCCCTGAAGCCTCCCAGTCCCAAAAATGGAGTGTGGGAACCCCAGCTGCACTCCCGCCCTCTAATCCATGTGCATGCATCTTCCACATCAGCTGGATGGTGGGAGGCACGCATACATGCGTGGTGGAGCTATACTGGGCAGTGGCTTGTATACCTGCAGAGAGGGCTCTGCACGCCACCTGTGGCACGCATGCCATATGTTTGCCATCACGGCTCTAGGCAAACAGACAGTATTGGCATATTTCATTTGATGGGTACTCTGCCATATGTACCTGCTTACTCTCTTGTAGTCCCTTTCTCTCCCATGAATATACATTCAAATATTAATTCTCTTCTTGCTAATTAATCCAGCACTGAGATGAATAATGTAGGGAGGAAAACAAAGTGGTGAAAATATTATTAAACAGTTTTTCTACTTTAGATCTTTATTTTATGATCATATATTTATGTATTTTCTTCTGACTATATGTATATTTATGCACATATACTATGATATATCAGCATATCACATTGTGTGAAATTGTATGTCCACATTGAAATATCAGAAAAGTAAAAGTAACTGAATAATATTAAATACACTGATAGATACCTGTGCAAATTTTAGTCCGAAACTGCATTTCTCCCAAATGGATATAGCTTGTATTAAACTGATTTATCTGTGAAATTCTACACCCTTCTTCCTTTTATACCATTTCTTCTCCATAAATACTTTTTATAATGATACATATATAAAAGTCTACATCAGAACCTGTAAATAGTTTCTTTTCTGAAAAAATACATGAATAGCCTAATTTTAAACACTAGATGAAAATCTGTAGGAAATCTCTAGTCCTTTTCTAGTAGCTTTTTAATAATAGTATTTTAGTGATTCACATTCATTCAGGCACAATAACTTTTTAAATACGTGGTTGTTTTGTAAAGGAAGCCTAAATTTACAAGCAAATTGCCTATATATAGCCTAAGTACTATTTGCGTATACTTATGAAGTATACGCAAATTGTGTTTAGACTATATATAGGCAATTTGCCTCTAAATTTAGGCCTGCTTTACAAAACAATCATGCATATTCTGTCAAAACATAGCATATTACAATAAGTCCTCAAGAATACCTTATAAATCTTTAATTTTGGCAAGGGTCCTGTGTTAGGCACTTTTTTAAACTTAAGATTTTCTTGACATGAAATTACAATGCTGGGGAAAGTAATTTGCCAATTACATTTAAATTTTCTTTATACTATTATTAAATAGGTATTGAAAAATGGTGGTACTCTCAAAGGCAGATTTTCAGTACCCGTGTTTCCCCGAAAATAAGACCGGGTCTTATTTTCTTTTGGGCCCCAAAATATGCACTAGGGCTCATTTTCGTGTGTGTGTGTCAATTTTTCCCCTATATACGGGAGGCTGACTTCTGCTTGCCTGCACCGGCTTATCTCAGGGCCCCCGCAGGCAGGCTACCCACGCCTCAACACCTGCCTCGCCTCACAGCAGCGACTCTGGCAGCCCCCTCCAGCAGGTATCCGTGTGGCTACCAGCCCACTCCTTCTGCTTGCTTGTGGCTGCAACGGAGCAGGAGTCCGAGTGATGTGTTGGTATTGCGGCCGCAAGGTAAGGTGGAGGGTTGAAGCTGCCCTGTGCATCCTAAACCAGCTTACCTCAGAGCCCCCCCGCCCCCAGCCAGGCCATCCACGCCCCAACACTTGCCTCGCCTTGTGGTCACAGCACCGAAACCAGCACACCACTTGGCCTCCTTCTCCATTGTGGCTGCAAGCAAGCCGAAGAAATGGCCTCCTGCACAAAGTTGTTGGTGCCACTGCCACAATCGGAGCACGAATGGCCTGGATGCAGGGGCCCTGAGGTAAACCGGTGTGATGTGCGTGGAGCAGCTCCACCCTCCCGCCTTGCCTTGTGGCACGGTGAACAACCAGACAGAAAGGGCGGCTGCGCAGGCTCTTAAATAGGATTTATTTGGGGGGTAGGGGGTTATATTAGGTGCACACATAAAACATGCTAGGGCTTATTTTCAGGACAGGTCTTATTTTGGGGGAAATGGTATTAACATATATCACCTCTTCAGAGATATGCCTACAAAAGAAAAACCCTGCATAGTTCATGTAAACATAAACAGCTGCAGACACAATCAGTTGGATTATTAGACTGTAAAATGTTTTCTACAGAATCTTGCAAAGTGGCTTTTTGCTTGCACAAAGTATAACGTGCTGCTTGGACTTCTACTTGCCAATCTGTTGCTTTGAATGATACCATAAAAGATTGGGCTATCAAACAATTTTGTGACAAATATCAGCTTTCTCAATTAACAACTAATTACCTATGCATCAGCGGTGGGTTTCAAATTTTTTTAGAACCTCTTCTGTAGGTGTGGCCTGCTTTGTGGGCGTGGCTTGGCAGCCATGTGACCGAGTGGGAGTGGCTTGCCAGCCATGTGACTGAGTGGGAGTGGCTTGCCCATCATGTGACTGGGTGGGCATGGCCAACTTGTAAAATGTGGTGAAACTCACTTAACAACCCTCTTGTTTAGCAACCAAAATGTTGGCTCAGAAATTCTGGCAATTAAAGCACACAAGTCTTAAAGCTGTCAAGTTACAAGACCCTTCCACCCCGAACCCTTTAGGAAAAAAAAACCCAGGGGTGTTCAAACTTGACAGCTTTAAGACTTTAAGGTTTAGATTGGACTCTTAGAGGTGGGCGGAGCGATTGGTGAGCCAGCCAATCAGTGAGCGGCAGGCGGGGCAAGTGTGGTGCAGACGGGGGGGGGGGAGCTGGAACCGGTTCTAAACGGCACGGTAGATTTGTGGAACCTCTTCTATAGAACTGGCAGGAACCCACGCCTGCTAGGCATACACAAATATCTGTCCCAAACTTGAGGCTTGAAGCAAAAGGACAAACTACAGGCCATCCCTGACTTACAATCATTCATTCAGCAACCATTCAAAGTTACAATGAAACACCCCCACCTCGGAAAAAAAAAAGTATTTATGAACCAGTTCCAAAGTTTCTATGGCTTTACCCCTCCCGTCATCATTCCAGGCACTTGGCAAGGGGCCCACATTAATGGCTGTTTGCAGAGTTCCACAAACATGTGATTGTGATTACACTGTTATTGCTGAAAAGCAGCATTTACTTCTGGCTTCTGGCAAAGATGAGTAGCAAACAATGGGTTCACTTAATGACCACGGTGCTTCTCTTAACAGCCGCTGGGGGAAAAAAAGGCTGTAAAATTGGGTGGGTCACTTGATAAGTCTACTTTACAATTGACGTATCACCATAACAGGGCATGGTAAGTCAAAGGGCAGGAGTTTGAAATGACAAAAGGTAGCAAAAATCATCGCAACCACAAGGTGGCAGCAAAGAGCTAGCGTTTCCATAACTTTTTGTTATCCAAACCTTTTTTGGTTACAATTTTGTAGCTCCAATGTGGGACGCCTATCATAAATGTATCCCTTTTGCAGATATTGCTTCAAATCCCATGCATTGCAAGGACATTTCGCATACAGTGATGCTTTAGTCATCCCATTCAAAGAAATCTTTGCAACTTGAAATGGATTTTCCCACAGAGCTTTTATCCATCTTCACAGGATCTAAACTGCCTTCTCTGGGCATTTATATGGTGCTGTTTCCATTCCCCACTCCCTGGGGAATGAAGCTGGCTGTATGATTATCTTCATTCCTGTCAATCTTAAGTTGTTGACATTGGGCAAGGAACAGTTCTTTCTTCAGACAACCAATAGGGAAATGCAAAAATCCAGTTGACGTCTTACCCCGTAAGCCCGTGATGGCGAACCTATGCCACAGGTGGCGTGCAGAGCCCTCTCTGCAGGCATGTAAGCCATTGCCTCAGCTCAGTTCCGTCACACAGGGATGTGCGCCTCCTGCCGGTCAGCTGGTTTTTGGGTCTCTGCCGTGCTTGCGCGGGGGTTGAGGCGCATGCGGGAGACGTGTGCGTGCACAGGGGTGGGGCACATGCGTGGGGCTTGCACACACGTGTGGGAGGAGGGTCACGTGTGTGTGGGTCACATACGCATGCACAGGGCGCAAGGGGGGTTGCATGCGCATGCATGGGGGCACGCACGCATTGCATTATGGGTGGGTGTACGCCAGTGGTGGGTTTCAAAAATTGTTCGAACCTATTCTGTGGGTGTGGCCTCCTTTGTGGGAGTGGCTTGCCGCCCATGTGACTGGATGGGAGTGGCTTGCCGCCCATGTGACCGGATATGAAGATGCCGAGGACACTTGTCAGAACCACCTTAAATTATCTCACACACAGCACTGGCATGCATAAGAATATGACGTAAACTTGTTTTTTAAAAGGCATCTTTGGTTTGCGTTAAAACAACTTCAACACACGCAATGTTCTGATTGCACCACAAACGCAGTAGTCATCCTTACCTTTCACAGAGGCCCTGAGTTTTATAAATAGGAGCATGATAGTGTAGAATAATCATATCCAAGGACCAGTGGTGGGTTTCATAACATTTTGGAACCTCTTCTGTAGGTGTGGCCTGCTTTCCGGGTCCACTAGTGGAACCTCTTCTAACCGGTTCGGTAGATTTGATGAACCGGTTCTACCGAATAAGTGCGAACTGGTAGGAACCCACCTCTGGTGCACGCACACACACACTAGCACACATGCTAACACACGTTTGTACACACGCTTTCAGCACTCAGCGCCAAAAATGTTAGCCATCACTGCCATAAACTATGAAAGTTCCTACAGTAAGAAAAATCCCATCATCCTGTTTACATAAAGGAGGCAAAATGTTCACTACATGTTATGTGGGTTTTCTCTGGCCATTCTACAAACAAGTGATGGCTTGAGGAGGGTTAATGTCTACCTGTCAAGATGTCATTCTTCTAGATATAAAGCCCACCTGAAACTGTAAGGAGGACGTTTAGCTCCAGAACTAGTGGTGGTTTCCGGGGATGTACACCCTGGTAAGGGCATAGTGGTGGCAGCTGGGAGCAGCTGCCACCATACCAGAATGGCGTTTCCATTGAGCCCATCTGCCCGCCCTCGTTTCTTTCCTCGGGCCATTTGTGCCCACGCACGCAGCGCATGGCGCCTCCGCGATGCTCCCCCGAGCAGCTGGAGCGTCGCAGGGTGGTGGGTGCATATGCGTGCGCAGCGCACATGCACGTGGTGGATGCCCGGCCCCGTCTCAGCGTACCGATTGCGATGGAATCCGGAACCCACCACTGTCCAGAACCTCAAATTGCAAAATAGAAGTTGTGTATTGAATTCCATGAAAGCCAAATCAAAAGAAAATTGGTTTGGCTGCTCAAGTCGAAGGACATTATGGATAAACAGCAAAGATACCTTATTTGGTCTCCAGAAATCCAAGTTATTGCTGGATGGAACGAAACAGTGGAGAGTTGTTTTGTATCTCTCTTTCATCGTCCAGGCATCTGGATTTTTGCTGCCCTGATCTGCAAAAGCTCTATAAAACAGCAGTGTAGTACTGATGTTTCCTCTGTTAAATACCATGTATGGAAAAATCTTCATCACTCTTTGTACAATATTTGCAGGAGAGCAATTAAATACATAGTCTTAGGGTTCAAAACACCTGCTAGCCTGCTTTCATAATTTGTTCTATCCTGACAGCCATGCTCTAATCTCCCTTAGAAAAAGACCAACAAGCGGGGCTGCCCTTATAATATTCATGTGAGACAAGTTAAGAAAATAAACGGGTGAGGTTTCTGCCGGTTATAAATAAAAGATCAAGCAGAGATGTTCTTTCTAACCATGGGTTTGGAATGAGGATGGAAAAGATGAGGTTTGATAATACTAGACACACAACAGGCTTAGTCAATATCACCTGCAAAGTGGATGGAAGAATTTTTCACCTTTTCTGCCTTTCCAGGAAGACCCTCACTCACCTTTCAGAACTGAATCATATGGCAATTGAGACATCTATGTTACTGGGAAGCCCTCACCTACTCTATCGGTGATCCACCAATTATCTCTTCTCCTTCGTGACCCGTCAAAAGCGCGCACGACAAAAGCACACCGACAAAACCGTGTCGCTAAAACCGTGACGTCATCACCGCGCCGACAACAGCGCGGCGACAGAAAGCCGATTTAAGTTAAGGTAAGGGTTAGGATTAGGTTTAGGGTTAGCGTTATGTTTAGGGTTAGGATTAACGTTATGTTTAGGGTTTAGGTTAGCGTTACGTTTAGAGTTAGGTTTAGTTTTACAGCGCGCTTCTGTCGCCGTGCTATTGTCAGCGCGATTCAGCGCTCATTCGTCGGAGCGCTTTAGAACTCACGGTTTTGTCACCGCGGTTTAGTCGGGCGCGGTTTTGTCATTCGCCCTTTTGTCGGTGAACCCTTTTCCTTGTTATCCCCTCCTGCACATTCTCTCTTCCTTATTCCTTTCTCCCTTCCTTGCTCAATTTTCTTTTTTTTTCACTCTCATTCTTGCTCAGTCCCAATTCTGGCATTATACAAGTAGTCCTTGACTTATGACCACAATTGATCCCCAAATTTCTGTTGTTCATTGAGACATTTCCTAAAGTGAGCTTTGTCCCGTTTTAAGACTTTCCTGGTCACAGTTAAGTGAATCACTGCAGTTGATGTTGGTAACCTGGTTGTTAAGTGAATCTGGCTTCCCCATTGACTTTGTCAGGAGGTTGCAAAAGGGGATCACATGACCCTGGGACACAGCAACGGTCATAAGTGTGAACCGAGCCTCAAGTGACCTTGGGGATGCTTCAAAGGTCGTAACTGTGAAAAACGGTTGTAAGTCACTTTGTTCAGTGCTCTTGTAATTTTGAACTGTCTCTAAATGAACTGTTGTAAGCAGAAGACTACCAGCACTTGTCCCTCGTGTAACCCTCACCGCTAGAGTAGGAATAAAACACACCAATCACTTTGCACAAGGGAATGCACCTAGAGGAGTCCACTTTACTCCATGTTGATATGTATTGCCTATAAATAGAACACTTTGATGACATTATTTAAACAACGAGAAGGTATAATTCTGTGCAAAACCCCCACCTTTCTCTGTGATGTTCTGAAATACGAGCCCATCATCAAAATAGGACATGCCACTGGTGTTTTAGCAAGGAACAAGTGATTAGCGATGAGATCCAAAGAGCTGAATGTTTTAAGATAGCAACACTTGAGGACTAATTGGGGAAAGCACACCTTAAGATGCAGGTGTATGTCAATAGCTTGTTAATGCTGCGTGATTAACTAAATAAATAGGCAAAGTGGATACACTTCAGAATGTCTGCGAGGGCCACAGGAGATTTCCCTACGAAGCTTACAAGTAGATCCCAATAGAGTTCCATAGCAACAGTAAAACTACAGGCTCTAGGGGTCATTGGCAAGTGCCTACATGTGTTTGAAGTTGCTTTTTGGCAGGGACGCAAATCTTCAAGAGTATGCACGTAAAATACCGTATTTTCCTTTCTGGCTTCTAGACTTTCTTCACTTCATCCTAATGGTTGGTATAGTCCAGTGTTTCTCAACCTTGGCAACTTGAAGATGTCCGGACTTCAACTCCCAGAATTCCCCAGCCAGTGAATTCTGGGAGTTGAAGTCCGGACATCTTCAAGTTGCCAAGGTTGAGAAACGCCGGTATAGTCCGATCAAGAGGATATAGAATGGCCTTTCGAAGGATGCTAAATATATTGACTCTTTTGCTTATGTCTTCAAAGAGATTACAATGCACATTTTATCCCTTCCACCCCAAAGAAAAGCACATTTTAAGCAACAAATGTTTCATATGGCAAGGATAGCAATTATGCATTGGTATGTGGGGATGTGGGTACGGTGGCTGAGTGACTAAGACGCTGAGCTTGTCGATCAGAAAGGTCGGCAGTTCGGTGGTTTGAATCCCTAGTGCCATGTAACGGAGTGAGCTCCTGTTACTTGTCCCAGCTTCTGCCAACCTAGCAGTTCGAAAGCACGTAAAAATGCAAGTAGAAAAATAGGGACCACCTTTGGTGGGAAGGTATAAAAGTGTTCTATGCGCCTTTGGCATTTAGTCATGCCGGTGACATACCCACAGAGACCTCTTCGGACAGTGCTGGTTCTTCGGCTTAGAAACGGAGATGAGCACTGCCCCCTAGAGTCGGGAACAGCTAGCACATATGTGCGAGGGGAACCTTCACCTTTACCTTATGCGAGTATGTATATACTCATAGATGGTTCACTTTTATTACATAGTTTTACATGCGTGACATTACATTAAAATGGAGAGAATAACATAATTTATCAATACAAACTTCTGTGTTTTAATAAAGCTCGATTATTAATGTTTTAGGAAAGGTGTGAATTTTATTTTTGAATTTTAAAGTTAAATATGGTTTTAACTTTTCATGCTTTCCTTCGTGACCCGTCAAAAGCGCGTTCCACAAAAGCGCGGTCGACGAAATCGCGTATGTGACGTCATCACAACGCGACGAAAAACATCGAAAAATTGAAATAAAAATTAAATTACAGCAAGCCGATTCACATAAAGGTAAGGGTTAGGTTAAGGGTTAGGGTTAGAGCGTTAGCGTTACGTTTAGCGTTAGGTTAAGGGTTAGCGTTAGGTTTTTCGTTACGTTAAGGGTTAGGTTTAGGGTTAGGTTTGGGGGGGTTAGGGGAAGGTTTTAGCTTTATTTTTACATTTTTTGATCTTTTTCGATCTTTTTCGTCGCGCTGTGATGACGTCACATACGCGCTTTCGTCGACCGCGGTTTTGTGGTAGAACCGCTTTCCTTATGTGGGCCATACACACTGTGAGATCCATGGCATCTTTACACTGATATATCACCTCTTGCTGCCAAAATAATATATTTGTAATTTTCAGTAGGGTTTTTTTTATATACTAAGCTACTAACTTAGGTTTCTGTCAGTTTCAAAGATAAAAAGGTATCACATTATTATATAAGAATATACACCAGCAAAAGGAAATACAGTAGAAGTAAATACAAAAAGAAGCAGTGAATGAAAAATATTGTTTGACATGGTGTATATGCCAATGCGTATTGTCAAGAGTGTTTTCTTCTGCTTTCCCCCGCACTATTTCAACATTTAGTCTAAACATTTGGGAATTCACTGTTGTTCTCAATATTTCAGCATTCATTTTTACTATACATTCCATGGAAAGATACTGCAATATTAAATGTATTTTTGTATCTCTAATATAAATTCTTTACAATAAAAATAGTCTAGAGTAGCATACACCTACTTGAACTAAACAGTCATTGAAGCAAAAGGCCGTTCCCACAGAACCATTATTTTCAAACTCTTAAAATCAATGTATGAATGCATGAATGTCATAATCACCACTGTCACCTTAGAAATACACAGAATTCTGGATGATCCAATCAGTGTTATCTCCAGCTGACAAGGTAATTTAAAAAACTGGGGGTGGGTGGGTGGGAAACCTATCACTGCACCTTCACTCATTCACTTTATGCTTTTTTTCCTCAGCAATTATAATAAAAAAAAGATTGGCAGGAAAGTAAGATGCTATGACATTTCCCACTTGCATTTTTAAAATCGTGTGCAAAATTAGCATGTTGACATTAGATGGCTTAGCCACAGAGAAAAGGAAAGACAGAAGTCAGTGCTTGACATATAGCATGGCGGGAAATTGCCTGCTTCAAAGTTTTGGCACATTATTTGTGATTCTGCATTGGTACCAGTGGTGAGATTCAGCCAGTTCGCACCACTTCGGGAGAACCAGTTGGTAACTTTCTAAGCAGTTTGGTGAACTGGTTGTTGGAAGAAATCATTAGGGCAGAAAACCGGTTGTTAAATTATTTGAATCCCACCACTGATTGGTACATACAGTTAGTCCTCAATCTGCAACCACAATTGAGCCTAAAATTTATGTGGCTAAGGGAGAAATTTGTTAGGTGGTTTTTTTCCTCCATTTTACAATTTTTCTTGCCGTATTTGTTAAGTGAATTATTGCAGTTGTTAAATTAGTAACACATGATTGTTAAGTGAGTCTGGTTTCCCTGTTGACTTTGCTTGTCAGAAAAAACGTGATCACATGACCCTGGGACACTGCAATCGTCATCAATGTGAGTCAGTTGTCAAGTATCCAAATGTAAAACCACATGACCATGGGGATGCTGCAATGGTCGTAAGCAGTGGTGGGATTCAAATAATTTAACAACCGGTTCTCTGCCCTAATAACCATCTGGGTAGGAGGGGCTCGGTGGTCATGTGACTGGGTAGACATGGCCAACTCAAGGTCACTCAGATCGATGGGTGCTTCGCCTTAGCTGTTACAATGTAATAAGGGTTAATGGGAGAGGCAGTTTCTGTAAGCAGGGCAATAAAGATTAGGCTAGAAACAACACTAGAATGTTTCCTTCCTGCCTTCCTTACAGGATTAGCCCTGTAAAGTGGAAAAAAACAAAAGGAGATTTCTTCCAACAATCGGTTCTCTGAACTACTTAGAAAGTTACCAACCGGTTCTCCCGAATAGGTGCGAACTGGCTGAATCCCACCACTGGGTCGTAAGTGTGAAAAATGGTGATAAGTTTCTTTTTTCAGTGCCATTGTAACTTTGAATGGGTCATTAAGTGAACTCAGTAGGTCGAGGGCTACTTGTATTCCCTTCGTATCAAGCAAAGCTGGAAGTTAATCGGTTCTTCCATCTAACAGAGACTGTGGCATGTGATCACAAGGCTACCATTGATCTTGGAGTGATGCAAATACTACATTTAAAAGTGCCCGTAATATCTTGGGTTCCTATTCAAGTCCACATAACGAAGCAATTCTATTGAACACAGCAGCCCTTGCCTCTGATCTCCTTCTCTCTCTCCCCTATATCATCTGTTTGTTTGGTTGCCTGCTCATTATCTATTTTTTTTATGCCTATGCTACTTTGCTAAAGAATAATGGGTTCAGGAGTTGTAATAAACAGAAACGTGGCAGATTAAACAACATCTGTAACAACCCTTTTGTACTATACTAGAAATAGTTGAATACTTTAAAAAAATTACCTATAACTATTGTTAGATCTAAATTCTGCCAGGAAACTGTTAGCGCCCTTAAATCTGATTAAACTGCTCATTTTAAAAATGATTGATCTTTGTAATTGCTAATCCTTTTGATTCATTACGCTCTCTTCTTTTTTACATTTATCCAATTTTGTTGTATTTATTTTGTACAATGACAATAAAGGCTATACTATACATCCGCTATTCTTGAAAATCTGCATGCAATTATTTGGAGTCGGAACATTCTTTTCCTTTTGTAAAGATTGCAAATAATGAAGTACCTCGTAAATTAAAAATACCCGATCAGAACAATTATTCTGGGTTTCCACCAAACGCTACTTGTTCGTAGGAATAAACAGTAGCAAAGCTAACAGTTAACATTAACAGTTTTGTTAAATACAATTCAAAGTGTTGGTATTGCAAGCATGTAGAAGCTCATAAATTACTCCTTTGTTATTCTCTTTGTCACTGAATTAAACTATTTTACTTTGAAGTAGCAAAGTGCTTCCATCTTAGTTTGTCAGCATATTAAACATTAAAGAAAAGTGTGCTCCTAGAATAATAACTAAATGTCAATAGAGTGTTTCACATTAAAAATTCAAAGTTAATTTGAGGACCCATCAGAAAAATAATATCCAATATTGTTTGAACTGTTTTCCAATTATAATCCATCATTAAACACAATATACCATACATATGATCAAAACACTAGGCAGATATTCTAAAAAGGATCTACACTATTCCTTTACATTACCATTTACAGCACACCTTTTAAAATGCAGACATTAAACATGTATTCAAGAGAACCAAGAAATGCTGTGCCTCTTAAATGTAATGGGGAGGGGGAGTAAATGGACCGGATACAAGCATCAGTTCCTTGTGAAGTTATCTTTATACTCATTGCTAAGTGAATGAGTTCCCTCATCAAGCTAGAAAATGACCTTCATTTTCAGTGAAGTGTTACAAGTGCACTGTTGGAAGAGCAGTAATTTCCATCTTTTTCAACATTTCCTGCAGGCAACATCTCCACAAACAGCCGTTTCATTGCAATGGGTGGGAGACGACCCAAACTAGGCAACATCATCAGTGCTAGTAAGGAGTGCTGATAATTTCTTAGATAATTTCTTGATGGACGCTCTCAGGAGGTCCCCCCTTGCATTGCATGGATGGAATATAGCAATAACAGTAGACTTATATACCGCTTCATAGGGCTTTCAGCCCTCTCTAAGCGGTTTACAGAGTCAGCATATCGCCCCCAACAACAATCCAGGTCCTCATTTTACCCACCTCGGAAGGATGGAAGGCTGAGTCAACCCTGAGCCGGTGAGATTTGAACCGCTGATCTAGCAGTCAGCCTGCAGTGCTGCATTTAACCACCGCGCCACCTCGGCTGATGCTGTAACCTAGTTGGGTAATGAAACGTCTGCGAGGAAACAAGCAAGCTCAGAGATCACCCCCACTCGTTTCAAAGCTACAAACATTCCCCTTTATGAATGAATCGGATTTCAGACCAGGCCAATATCGATCAAAACGACCGCTAGGATTTCGACTCGCTTCCATCAGCGGTTCAAATCTCACCGGCTCAGGGTTGACTCAGCCTTCCATCCTTCCGAGGTGGGTAAAATGAGGACCCAGATTGTTGGGGGCAATATGCTGACTCTCTGTAAACCGCTTAGAGAGGCCTGAAAGGCCTATGAAGCGGTATATAAGTCTACTGCTATTGCTATATTCCATCCATGCAATGCAAGCGGGGACCTCCTGAGAGCGTCCATCAAATCCTCCACCACCATCACCCGAAGCCCTGCAGACCTGCGCACTTTTGGCTGCTGCCGCCGAGCCGCAACCGGAGCAGCCAAACTTTCCTCACTTCGGAGGCTGTGGCTTTCTGGATCCGCTTTCGCCTCACTTCACGCCGCTTCGCCTGTCGCGCCCTCCCTCCCCTCCACAACCACCCTCAGCGGGGTGGTCGGAAGCTGCCGGAGCCCGCTGTGCCCTGGAGGAGAAAGAGAGAGAGAGCCTCCACCGCCTCCTCCTCCTCCTCCTCGAGCGCCGTTTCTCTCCCTGCAACCCGGCGAGCGGGACGCGGGCGAAGGCGCAGCCCTGCGCGCCGCGCGCCCTACCTTGCTTTGCTTTTTGCTCGTGGCCGGCGCGTTTCCTCAACCCAGCTCTGCCGCAGCAGCCGCGGGGAATGTCGAGGCAGAGCGGCGGGGCTCCCTGGTTTTGTTACGACCGGGAGGAGAGAGGAGCCCGGATCAGTGTCGTCGCTATAGAAACTGGCTGTTCCCGCCGCCAGCGACGTCGGGGCGGAGGTTGGGTTGGGGGGGGGGGGGAGAAAGCGCTTTCAGACGTTCATGGAGGAGTCTTCGGGCTTCTGCTTCCCACCCACCCCACCCCTCACCTGAGGCGAGCCTGTCAGGCAGATGGAGGAGGGTGGAAAGGCTGCTGGCCCCTCTTGTTGCAGCCTCCCCACACACAGCGTTGTTGTTTTAAGGCAGTGGTCTCCAACCTTGGCAATCTTAAGCCTGGAGGACTTCAACTCCCAGAATTCCCCAGCCAGCTTAGTTTAGCTGGCTGGGGAATTCTGGGAGTTGAAGTCCTTCAGGCTTAAGATTGCCAAGGTTGGAGACCACTGTTTTAAGGGACCCAGCCAGGAGAGGGCCAGACGCACGGAGGGATGAGCTGTTTCGATCTTGACTTCTACGGGGAATAAGCAGCCTCTGTGTAAAAAAATAATAATGGGTGGGTGGGTGGGGAACCTTTTAAAAGAGTGCCAAGGGACGTCATGAAAATCAGCTACCCATTTCTTTGATTCTGAGTTCTAGATGAAAGAACCCTTGGGTGGTTCCTCTTCTGTTCCCCTGTTTTTTTTTTTTAATATCAATACAAATTCTCGTGTCAGAAGCCAGATTGTGTGAATTCAATCTATTTTGAATTGGGGGGGGGGCAAGGATAGTTGATGCGCAAAATATACATTGCAACGCTTATTGCAAAGCCTCTCAACTATCAAACGACAACCCGGCCTTCACGTGGTGCCCCCCCCCCCCGTTCCCACCAATCGGGCTCTGTCGACCCTTGGGACTGGCGTCCCTTGGGTATATCCAGCCGAAACAGCTTCCATGGATCGCCATCCTTTTTAGGGCTAAACAATATCGGTTGAGCGACTGGCTGCACCACCTGACAACCCTAGCCCAGGACCGAAAACAGGGGCGTCAAATTTCCATGGAAGTCGCCTATACCCACGATGGGTGAAGAGGCGTCAAGTACAAGTACAAGTACAATCTATTTTACTGAAGTATTCATAAGCCACATTGCAGAGCAAAAACCCTGGAAGGTTTTACACTTTACAATCATCATCAACATTGAAAAAAATTCAACCAGGGGTTAAAATATTTAGCTCGTACCACCCACTTGCTGCCTAACGTTTCCCTTCGTTTATTTATTAAATAAAGAGTAGAGAGTCATTGATTTAAGGAAAAAAAGATATTCTACATCTCTGGGGATGTTCTCTGGGGATGTAAACTGGCCTTGTGATTCATCTGTGGATGATGTCAATGGTGAATAGTGTTTGGCTTGCTGTCTGGTTCATTCTACAGGAATTTATTGATCCTTATTACCATAAATTCTAAATTTATTAAGCCCCCTGAAGCACGAATGAAGAAGGAATGAGAATATTTACCAAAGATTCGGCAAGATTGAGGTCATTAAGTTGCAAGCAAAGGAATTCAGAAATGGGGTCAACTGGAAAATTGGGGGGGGGGGGAAATCCTGATGGGAAAACTCCAGGCGGCTATGCAGATAAGTGGAGAATGTCTTGTTTGTATTTAAAGATTGTGCTAAAAGTTACAAAACAATTGTGCTACATAGAGCAGCTGGATAAATCCCAAGAACTGCTAGAATGAGCAACACCAGGAAAATCTTTAGAGGCTACTCTGACCTCTGAGATAATCCAGCATATTCTTACATAGAACCACCTCTGCTGTATGAGTCAGTATTTGCAATAAATCGTACCTTTAATAAAAAATTGAGTTCTCCCAAATTTAGGTGTTAATCTCATACTGTTCCCAATAACATAATTTCTAGACATAGCTTTAGATAAGCAGAGATTGTTGTTTACCGAAGGAGATAAACAGTATCCCCATAACCTTGTTTGTTTTTGTTTTTAATACAGACTTACTTAATACTCATGTAAATCCATTATTGTTTGTGGAATCAAAGTGTTCATTCAAAGCCATATAAAAATGCAACTGCAATATGTATCTATTTACAACAAATTCATAGAGTCGATCATATCTTATGATTTATGATGAATGTAGTTTTATGATGACTATGATCATGATTTATCACTTATAGCTTTTATGTACACTGAGAGCTTATGCACCGAAAACAAATTCCTTGTGTGTTTGACACTTGGCCAATAAAGAATTCTATTATACTTGTTGAAGTATTTCTACAGGATTTTTCAGTAAAGTTTGACAATAATTACAATAATTACAATTGCAATTCCTTAGAGGGGAATTCTAATATATCAGATCTCATCTTACCAGAATTAATGTGACCAGATTTCCACCTTTTTAAAAAATAAATAAATCATGAAATCCATCACTGAAAGCAAAATGCAAGTGACTTATCTATAAAAAGTACTATCAAGATGGAAGTTTGAGATGTATTCAAGATAGTCTATGCTTCTATCTGTATATTCCAAACACCTTTGTCACTACAATTTAGGCTAGAGAAGAATAATTCTGTTGCTATTATTATAAAACATTTGGAATCAGAAACCATTTCTGAACTATTAAAAATCAACCATAGCCTGTTTATAGGTGTGTATTTATCTAATGATGATGGTGTTACCAATTCAGTCATATCAGACTCTTGGTGATTCTATGGGCCAGGACTCTCCATATCTTCTGCACTACTTACGGTATATTTATCTAATAGTAAAAATTAATTCTTATCCAGATAGAGGAACAAAGCTATTTGTTGTTAGAGTAAGAAACAGAGAGAAATTGGGCTCCTACTGAACATGGAAGGCTGTTTAGCTGACTGCATACAATAGCTTGGTAGGAGAAAAAAAACACCAAATTATGAATTTTCATTTCACAATAAATAGGGCTCACTCTTGGTGTATTACTGTGCAGTTTCCAGAGTGAGTTCCTATTTAATAGATTCCTAGCTTTTCTACAGTAAGTTTCTTACCAAAAGTTTCTGGAGTCTTATGTGCCAATTAACTGGATTCAGCCCTGTCAGACAAAAGTAAATACTAATGCCCACTTCTGTTTAAACAATTTGAAAAATGGAATAGGGAAAAGATGAAATGAAGTTATTGAGAGCAAGTAATACACAATATATTTTTATCCAAAGATAGAAATGAAGGAGAGGTGGCCTAGCAACATAATTATTAATATTTTTTTGCAATATTTGTAGAATGCTACCATTCCTTGAAACTTAGGGCAGTGAACAGCAAGGCAGATATAAAAACAACCAGCTTTTTAAAAAAATTAGACAAATACAACTGAAGATGGGTGCCCACAACCTATTAAGGCTTAAAGTACAATGGAGTAAAACAGGCTGCACCGTGTTGAGAAATGCAGAAGTGAAAGGGCTAAGCATATGTCTGGGAGGGGCATTTTCTAGAATGTCCATGTACTATAGAGAATTCCTGCCATCAGGTCTGCATCCCATGTTTATCTAATGCAGAAGGGACTCTCTGTAGTCCCTTTCTAAATATCCAATTAATTCTGGTAAGATGATACCTGATGTATTCTGGTGCTATGCCGTATAGGGCTTTACAGGTATTCATCAGCGTTCTTGATTTGAACCAAAGCCAAAACCGAATGCAGTGACTTTAATGTTGGTAATATCCTACAGTGGCAAGGTTGACCTGCCAACAGCCAAAGTATTATGTTCTGTACTATCTGGAGCTTTGAAGTTATTTCTAAAGGCAAACACATGTACAACATATTAATATAGTGGTATTAATTAGTGGCTGTCTTCAGATAAGAGTTTTTGAACCTCTCAGGGATGACTTAAATCTCATAAGCAAAAACAATTCCATTTGATGGGAATTAATCTCAGCTAGATTAAATCCCATCCAATGGAATGAGATTTTGCCACATCTAGTCCCTGACTACCTCCATACGCAACTCAGATATTCCTTGTGGCTGAATTTTATCACCTTTTGAATAATCTTGAAAAAGGAAGGTTGGAGAACAAGCAGAAATTGTCAAAGACTGATGATTCATGTAAGACATTTTCAAGAGAGGTTTCCTCTCAAGAAAGCATTGAGTATCTCCTGGATCCAGCCATAGTCTGAAGGAACTAGGTGGTGCTTTGTCTAATCTGCGGGTGATAAAATTCACACTGCGGAGAACTATAATCATTTCCTACCACTTTTGATACCTGGATTCCTTGCTTGCCATAGTTGTATCCAACAGGGTGGATATAAGCAAATTTATCTTTTAAGAAAATTGCAAATTCATCTGGGAAGCTTGCAGGAACTTTGTTGCATTTGTTCTTTCTTAAAAGGGTGTAGAACATTTTATATAGGGTTACCAGGCAAAAATCTGTAGGCATAGTCTACTGGGAGAAGAGCTGATTCTTTACCAAACATCGGTTCTTACCAATGTGCAGTTACATCTATTTCTGATACACCAGTGGTGGGTTTCAAAAATTGTTCGAACCTACTCTGTGGGTGTGGCCTTCTTTGTGGGAGTGGCTTGCTGCCCGTGTGACCGGATGGGAGTGGCTTGCCGCCCATGTGACCGGATATGAAGATGCCGACGACACTTGTCAGAACCACCTTAAATTACCTCACACACAACACTGCCATGCATAAGAATATGATGTAAACTTGTTTTTTAAAAGGCATCTTTGGTTTGCGTTAAAACAACTTCAACACACGCAATGTTCTGATTGCACCACAAACGCAGTAGTCATCCTTACCTTTCACAGAGGCACTGAGTTTTATAAATATGAGCATGATAGTGTAGAATAATCATCTCCAAGGACCAGTGGTGGGTCTCAAAAAATTTTGGAACCTCTTCTGTAGGTGTGGCCTGCTTTCCGGGTCCACTGGTGGAACCTCTTCTAACCGGTTCGGTAGATTTGACGAACAGGTTCTACCGAATAGGTGCGAACTGGCAGGAACCCTCTTCTGTGATACACCCCCCCCCCAATTACTATATGTGCCTGTAGGGGCTTCATGTCCCTCAGCTACTCAGGAAATCGAAAAATCTGCTTTGGGTGGGAAACTTGGGAAAGGCTTTGCAGGAACAAACTCACCCAGAATTCTGCCCTCCAGAGAGTTTCAAAGATCAGCCAGGCATGATACAAAAGAACCTGCCAAATTGTCAGAGAAATCCCCAATGCCCTCTGGAATCTTTCTGGCTCAATTAATTGCCTGGGAAGGACCCAGCTAAAGAGTTGTTACCCATGCAGAGAAGTCCCAGGATCTGCGATGTACATTTTGAATGATCTATGAAAGTGACAAATGGCAATGTCTCCCATTTTCATATCATGCCTCATCTTCTCCAAAATAAAGACAATAGAGAATAGAGCTGGAAGAGACCTTGGTGGCCTTCTAGTCAAAGCTCCCCCTGCTTAAGCAGGAGACCCTATATTACTTCAGACAAGTGGCTGTCCAGTCTCTTCTGAAAAACTTCCAGTGTTGGAACATTTACAACTTCGGGAAGCAAGTTGTTCCACTGATTAATTGTTCTCACTGTTAGGAAGTTTCTCCTTGATTCCAGATTGCTTCTTTCCTTGGTTAGTTTTCATTATTTCTTGTTCTGCTCTCTGATACTAAGTTGACCCCCTCTCCTTGGTGGCAGCTCCTCAAATACTGGAATAGACCAGGTTAATGTGTGCCCACCCATGTATATTGGAGGCATGAAGTCAAGTTATATGGGATTCCTATCCCAGAGAATGGGGACTGAACACCTCATCTATGGCCTGAAGCCTTGTAAATTCTAACAGTCTATCCAGGAGCTGATAAGGGGCTGCTGATGGGACAGCTAAGGGTTGCTACAGGTATATGGCTATCATTATATAATCAATGAATCATGTATATTTCAAAAGATCTACCTAGAGACAGCAGAATATTACTATCACAGAAGAGATATATGAGGTTTAGATCGAATTATTCAGGCCTCATTCTGATTCTATAGAACACTGGCCCCTTTTTAATAACGGTGCATCTTAAAGGGCTAAAACTAAATGTAAACAATCTGTTCATTTATTCTTTTTTTATTCTGCCTCCAGCCCTTCTTTATACATGGTAGAAACATGTTTTCTGGGTCTTCTTTCCTTTTATCCTTGCTGTATTAATTTAATTTAACGCTGTCAGCAATATATCACAAGCTAGTTTGCTCGATTTTCTCTCCTTCCATGCTTCTTTATTCTTGAAAGGAAGTTGATAATGATCTCTCAGTCTTCCACAGATGAGGATGGGAAGCAGACAAACAGCTAAAACACAGCTCTCGGGCTGCATTATAAATTTTAGTTGCTGTCACTATGCTCAGCTACTGGCTGAGACTATCAAATAGGAGCTTTTCAAGTCACCAAAGAGCGATTGCCAGAAGCTGTTTGTGGACTGCAGATTACGCATTCTTTGGGGCATGTAGCCATTATAGGAAGGAATCTTCCAAACAAAAGTAACAAGCTGGTTTAGAAAAAAAAGATGTGAAACAACAGAAAGGGAAACAGACTAAATAGGAGGGAGGAAATCAATATGTGTTTCTGTGCATCTGTGTTTATTTATTGGTCTACTGCAATCTTTCTCAACCTAGGCAACGTGTCTGGACTTCAACTCCCAGAATTCATTGCAAGCACAGAATCAGATCTGAATTTTTAGCCCTTTTTTCATTGCCCCCCCCAGACTAAAATAAAAAATCCTCGTAAACATAAAATCACTAGATTCCTCACATATTTGCACTGAAATCACTTCAATACAATTTACACTCTTTAACCTATCATTTACTGCTACATCTTCTGTTTCATGAAGTCTATTCTCACGCTGACATTTTTTAAAAAAAATTATCAAGCTTGTTTTAAAATCCCAAAGCAGCAAATGTTTTATTTAAAAGCGATGCAATTGGTTAAGCAACAAGTAGATTTATGACAGAAACAGTTGCTAAAAAAATCCATTGTATTTAAATTGATCTGTCTAGACATGTTGACATAAAGCAGGCAGTGTTTAACATATTTAAGTCCCATTGATTTCTGTGAGAAAATTAAATATATTATTAACTCTCTACCAGTAAAATCAATGAGACAAGTGTTTAACTTTAGTTAAATTGTGCCCTTTGAATAAATGTATGATTACTTCATTCAGCAAAAGAATGCACAGGAGAGGAGTAAACATAACTTAAATACAATTATTTCCTAATTGCATTAAAATTTAGTCAAATTAGAGTTAATTCAAAATTTTATGCTCACTCAAATGTGTACATAGATCTTTTGAATTCACAAACAAAGGAATTTTCTGCCTGCTATCTGTTTTTTGTAGCCTGAGTTGAACATAAATGACTTTTCAAATTTCCACCAGATTTATGGACAGACAATTTTCTGTGGAGATAATTTCTCAGTTCTCCAGGGGAACAATATTCTTCAAAAATGGTCATGGATTTGATCCTCTGTAGTAATGAAAGAAACATATAATTCACAGAAATATAGGTTCCACCACAAATGCGCGAACGACAAAAGCGCGCCTGACTAAACCGCGGTGAAAAACCGCGCCGACGAATGAGCGCTGAAGCGCGCCAACAGCGCGCCGACAGAAGCGCGCTGTAACCTAACCCTAACCCTAACCCTAACCCTAACCCTAACCCTTACCTTAACAAATCGCGCTTCTGTCGGCGCGCTGTTGTCGGCGCGCTGTTGTTGGCGCGCTTTTGACATCACGGTTTTAGCGCCGTGGTTTTGTCGGTGCGCTTTTGACGTTCGCGCTTTTGTTGGGTCACGAGAAATATAAACCCCACAGAATCATGACAAGCAACAGAAGAATAATCAGAATCAGATCTAACCAGCTAATGCGAATTAACCAGTTAATTTGGAGAATAACACCGTGGCCAACAGACTGGAATAGATCAATCCTCATTCCAATATGAAAAAGAGACCGAAAAATGTGTGCAAATTATTGTACAATATCCTTAAATTCACACACCAGCAAAATAATGCTTAGCTTCATCCAATTCAGATTAGAACTCTGTATGGAAAAAGAGATGCCAGATATTCAAAATGGCATTAGAAAAGACATCAGAATACAAAACAATATTATTATAAAATTTTATTCATTAAACATGGAACTCAGTCAACTGAACATTTAAAAATGTATCACAAATATCATTGATTGGCACTGATGGTTGATATGGGTTGCTGCCAGCATCCTAGGTATCAACCAAGTATCTTCTTAAAATGTACTGATAAATGGAAAAGGTTTCCTCCGCGGGTTCGGATTTCCCGGCTGGGAGAGCGTCACCGGCTGAGTGAATTCAATTTCAATTTATTGACATTTGTATGCCGCCCACTCCCTTGGGACTCTGGGCGGCTTACAAGCAGACAAAAACATATATAAAAATTAAAAATAAGGATACAATGGTTAAAATTTCACACCATGCATACTGTTAGAATGGGGCTGGATACTGAATGAATGAATTTAGGATCGAAGCAAGCTGCGTTTGAAAGCAAATTGTCTTTATTATTTCAGGAAAGCAAGACCGACAGTGATGTAGATCAGCGTTCCTGGGTGAGCTGACCCCGACATACAGCAAGTGTACATTTTTTATACCATTTTCCACTTTGAAGTCCTTTTTGTTGTCTTTGTACTATTGTTTTATCACTTTTTGTGTGTGTCCTTGCTAATGTTTCTAACCCTGTCTTGCGTTTTGTTATTCCTCTGCCCTAAAGTAATTCCCATGGGGCTGGGATGAGCCCAGGTTCGCCTGGTGCACCAGTTGAGCCCCTACCTGAACCGGGAGGCACTCGCGACAGTCACTCATGCCCTCGTGACCTCAAGACTGGACTACTGCAATGTGCTCTACATGGGGCAGCCTTTGAAGAGTATTCGGAGACTACAACTCGTCCAGAATGCAGCCGCGTGAGCAATTGTGGGTGCACCTCGGTACACCCACGTTACACCTATCCTCCGCGAGCTGCACTGGTTACCGATCAGTCTCCGGATACGCTTCAAAGTGCTAGTCGTAACTTATAAAGCCCTTCATGGTATTGGACCTGGGTACTTGAGAGACTGCCTTCTGCCAATTACCTCCCACAGACCTGTTAGATCGCACAGGGTCGGCCTCCTCCAGGTTCCGTCTACCAGCCAATGCCATCTGGCTACTACCCGGGGGAGGGCCTTCTCTGTTGCAGCTCCGGCCCTTTGGAATGAACTCCCCGCGGAGATTCGGACCCTCACCCCTCTCCAGGCCTTCCGGAAAGCCGTCAAAACCTGGCTGTGCCGGCAGGCCTGGGGTTGATTGAGTTCCCCTCCCCTCTCGACTTGTATGGCCGTATGACTCTTGTGTATTTTAATTATATGTATTGTGTTTGTGTCCCCTTTCCTCTTTTGAGTTGTTCGCCGCCCTGAGTCCCTCCCGGAGAAGGGCGGCATGCAAATAAATTAAATCTGAATCTGAATCTTCTACTGTATTCCCTATTTTTACATCTTCACCCTGAGCTAATGAATCTTTGTTGTCACTTTGATCTTTTGCTTTTTTCAAAGGTAACTTCTTCCTGCACTTCCTAGGTCTTTTGTATTATTTGTACTCTGAAGCTATTTCTAATTGTCCTGATATCCTGGTAATTATTCTCCCGAGGTTTCTTTTGGAATGTATGCTGGCTTTGTTATTCTAGTGACTTCCAGTTTGGTTATGGGCTGTACTGCTCTCTTCCTAATACAACACTGTCTTGGTGAAGTTCCCTTCCCACAGTACAATGTTTCAAGTAGTGCAGTTTTTTGCAGTTCTGCTGGTGATATTACAGGAAGCTGCAACATCTTGATGTATTTTGTAAAATTCTTGAACATGGTACTGTGGGAAGTTATCACCCAGCCCTCTCCCAGACAAATGAAATATCCTAGGAAATATTGAAAAGGCAGAATATTTCTCTGGATGTGAGGAGAAAGAGACATGTTTTAAAAGACAGAATAGTTGCCTATAGCTTCCTGCCCATCCCCACTGTTAATGGGCCATTAAGAAGGCCAAGCTAGTCCCTTTTACATAATAAAGACTTCTCCACTGCAGCCCCAGGGGGGATGGGAGTAAAGGCATGATAATATTGGCCCTTTACTCAACTGACCACATGGCATCTGAGAACTCAACTAACCTGGATTCAAAACACAGCCCAGAGAGTTGCCTCTGCATGGCCCTATGGGAGTCTGACAACCAATCAGAATACATTTCTTACACAGGAACAGGAGACAGAGGGGTGGGACTAAACAGGTTATAAAAAGCCTAGCAAGCCCCTCCTTCAGCCCTTCTCTTCTTCTCCACCAACATTGAAGCATGTGATCACCTTTTCTGTTCAGGGCTCAAGCCATGTGGCCCTGTCTAACAATAAACCATCTTTCCAAGTAGCCTCCATGTCTCCAGTGTCTTTTTCCCCACTTGGAGCCGAACCCAGAAGGACATTTCTTTCATCAGTACCAAGTGCCCCAATGACAACGGGTATCACAGTCACATGTTTCATCCGTGATCACTTAGTTTCGATGGCCAGGTGGCAATATTTCATGATTTTTTTCCAGTTCTTTTTCTTCAACTCTGGTGTCTCCTGATACAGCAATATCAATAAATTGTACACTTCGACCCTCGACAACCGTGATATCTGGCGGGTTGTGTTCCAAATGATGATCCATCTGTATTCGAAAGTCCCACAAGGTAATGATGACGACAATGATTAATTTGATTTTTACAGCCACCCATTTCCTCTAAGTGATTTTAGGTAGTTCACAGCAGGGAAAAACAATCTTAACAAAAACATGTTAAATCCCAATATACAAAGAATTAAAGTGTTAATTCAAAAAACAGAAAATAGCAATAGCAATAGCAATAGCAGTAGACTTATATACCGCTTCATAGGCCTTTCAGGCCTCTCTAAGCGGTTTACAGAGAGTCAGCATATTGCCCCCAACAATCTGGGTCCTCATTTTACCCACCTCGGAAGGATGGAAGGCTGAGCCAACCCTGAGCCGGTGAGATTTGAACCGCTGACCTGCTGATCTAGCAGTAGCCTGCAGTGCTGCATTTAACCACTGCGCCACCTTGGCTCAAGATCATAAGCAAAAGGCATCCTATATCAGCTCAACACAGCCATTGTAAGTGCTCCACACTATTCCCAGACCTCTGCATGCTGCCAGAATGGTGTCTTCAGACCTAAAGGCCAGGAAGGTGATGATTATTGATGTTGCATGCTGAATAATTGAGAAAAACAAAGAATAATTGAGAAAAACAAAGAATAATGGGGGAGGGGGAAGTCAGTATGTGTATACTGATTACAGGAAGACCTTCAGTTGTGTTCATCACATCAAGCTGTGGCATATATTCAGGAAAAAAAAGTGAATACCAGAAAATCTCATTGTCTTCTCGCAAAACCTAAATGGTGTATAGGTTTTGCAATTTGCATGCTGGATAATTGAGAAAGACAAAGACAAAGAATAAGGAAAAAAAAGTCAGTATGTGTATGATTGATTACAGAAAGATTCTCAGTTGTTCCGGCATATATTTAGAAAAATGTGAATAGCAGAAAATCATTACGCATTTACGCAAAGCCTATATGGCATATAGGTTTTGCAATTTGGATGGAAAATGACAAAACAGACTTGCTTCGGGTTGGCAAAAAAGGGGTCATAGATCTTTATTTATTCCAACTCTATATACTTAACATGTACAATATTAAGGGAACTAGACTGGAAGAAGAAGAGTGCATTTTTAAAACTGGAGGAAGAAACACTGCGCTGTACTGATCGGCATTACTCTGACAACTGAAAAGGATTTGCAAGCCCTAGTAATGAAAGCCAAGAAGAACAGTGAAAAAATTGAATCTAAAATTAAATGGTTCCACCACAAATCCGCGAAGCCCTTCTGCGCGGAGACATAAGCGCGAAGACTAATTTGCGCCGTTCTAAGCGCTAGGGAAAAACGCGACCCTACCGCGATGACATAATCGCGGAGGGCAAAATCGCGCATTCCCAAGCACTCACTACCCTAAACCTAACCCTAAACCTAACCCTAAATCTAACCCTAACCCTAACGCTAAACCTAATGCTAAATCTAACCCTAACCCTAAACCTAACCCTAAACCTAACCCTAAACCTAACCCTAAACCTAACCCTAAACCTAACCCTAAACCTAATAGCAATAGCAATAGCAGTAGACTTATATACCGCTTCATAGGGCTTTCAGGCCTCTCTAAGCGGTTTACAGAGAGTCAGCATATTGCCCCCAACAATCTGGGTCCTCATTTTACCCACCTCGGAAGGATGGAAGGGTGAGTCAACCCTGAGCCGGTGAGATTTGAACCGCTGACCTGCTGATCTAGCAGTAGCCTGCAGTACTGCATTTAACCACTGCGCCACCTTGGCTCTTACCTAACCCTAAAACAAACCCCTAAACCTAATCCTAACGCTTACCTTAATTGAAGTCGGCTTTCTGCTGCGGCGCCGTTTTAAAGCGCCCTTCTGTTGCCGCGCTGTTGTCGCGGCGGTGATGACGTTGCAGCTTTATCGCCGCGATTTTATCGCCGCGCTTTTGACCAGCGCGGTTTTGTCGTGCCACGAAATTAAATACAAAGAAGACCAAACTAATGGCAATGGTACAACAACCTGCCTTAGAACTGGCAATGAAGTTATGCACTTGGTAGCTAACTTCTGCTTTTTAGGATCATTTATCCATAGTAAATGAACAAGCAGTCAGGACATACACTGTAGAATAATGCTTGATACCGTAGTATAGCCAAGAAGGCCTTGGAAAAGATTTTCAGATGCCCTGATGTGTCTGTACTTCAAAATTCAGAAAAATGAAAATAGTGGTATTATTCTCTGTGATACTCCATGAAAGCAAAAAAATTACTTTGAAAAATAGAATAGAATTCTTTTTTGGTGTGATTGGACCCACAAGGAATTTGTCTTTGGTGCATATGCTCTCAGTGTACATGAAGAAAAAATAAAATACATTCATCAAGAATCATAAGATACAACACTTAGTGATAGTCATAAGATACTAATAAGCAATTAAATCAAAAAGCAGGATAGAAAGTGTATTAATGCTTTGGAAATTTAGTGTTGGAAAAAGACTTAAGAATACCATGAACAGCCAAGAAAACAAATGAAGAGATTTTAAACTAATCAACCCAGAGTTTTCAAACAAGGTAAAAATTACCTTAACTCACATTATTCTAGGCATATTATGCAAAGGCGTAGCTCCCTGGAGGAGGCTTAAGAGCCAAGGTGGCGCAGTGGTTAAGTGCAGCACTGCAGGCTACTGCTAGATCAGCAGGTCAGCGGTTCAAATCTCACCGGCTCAGGGTTGACTCAGCCTTCCATCCTTCCGAGGTGGGTAAAATGAGGACCCAGATTGTTGGGGGCAATATGCTGACTCTCTGTAAACCGCTTAGAGAGGCCTGAAAGGCCTATGAAGCGGTATATAAGTCTACTGCTATTGCTATTGCTATTTAAGGATGGCAAAACCAGACCAAAAGGGAAGAAGAGGTCAACCACCATTAAGGTGGATAGTAGCACCATTAAGGTTACAGTAGCACTGAATACAGGTAGTCCTTGACTTACAACCACAATGGAGCCTAAATTTTCTGTTGCTAAGTGAAACATTTGTTAAGTGAGTTTTGTTCCATTTTACAAACTGAATTGAAACATTTGTTAAGTGAATCACTGCAGTTGTTAAGTTAGTGACCTGCTTGTTAAGTGAATCTGGCTTCCCCATTGACTTTGCTTGTCAGAAGGTCGCAAAAGGTGATCACATGACCCCGGGACACTGCAAAAATATGGGTCACTTGCCAAGCATTAAAAGTTTGATCATGTGACCACAGGGATGGTGCAACAGTTGTAAGCATGAAAAATGGCCATGCCGAGGGCTACCCTTGCAGTGTTTGGAAGATAGCAATAGCAATAATAGCAATAGCAGTTAGACTTATATACCGCTTCATAGGGCTTTCAGCCCTCTCTACGCGGTTTACAGAGTCAGCATATTGCCCCCAACAACAATCCGGGTCCTCATTTTACCCACCTCGGAAGGATGGAAGGCTGAGTCAACCCTGAGCCGGTGAGATTTGAACAGCCGAACTGCAGAACTGCAGTCAGCTGAAGTATCCCGCAGTGCTGCATTTAACCACTGCGCCACCTCGGCTCGGATCAGAAAGACTAAGTTGGGAACAGGTTGTCATGGAAAAAATCTATTTCTGTGGATCCTGATGGCACATAATCAATCAATCAATCAATCAACAATCAAATAATCTATCAGTCAATCAATGTAATAAAAATCCTATGTTCTTTCCGTTATGCTTTTTGTCTTTGCTTATAATGATTGGGACGGCATACAAAAAGTGTAAAATAAATTTTATTTTACCCCATCAAGAACCCTAGGTAGACTAGGTAGCTCTTGAAGCTGTTGAGCATAGGTATAATTCTCAGGTACCTACCCCTCTCTGAGAAATGTAGGCTCTTAGAGGAGTGACTTAACCTTGTTGTATGATAAATGTACAGGAATTGTACAGGGATGTGAAATATGAACCTCTCTTCACTGCTTATCAAGCGACTCTACTGAAAACTAATAGAAGCTTCTGGAATTGTGGCTTGTCCCAGGGCCCCAAATCACAAATATGTTTACGTGAAATGTTCTTTACGATTCCAACTTTTCAGAGGCACTTAAACCGAATTAGGGCAATCAGATATGATGTGTTGTTGCCACCTAGGGCTGGTTTAAGGAAATAGAAAGAACATTTTTTTTATTATAAATTTTTATTTTAAACACGTAAACACATCAACAAAACAGACACATGACTTAAAACAACATAGGAACAAGAAGTTCCGTCGTATATAATACAGCAGTTCTGTATCGGTTTCTTTGCAGTTAGTGTTTTCCCTTCTATACATTTCTATCTTGCATTCATGATCTCCTTATTCGTTATCCATTTTTATGTACTATTCTATATTTATTTATACTTAGCTATTTATAACCAAATATTGTTTACCTATATTGTACTTTACATTCTTACTGTCATTTATTCTCTTACATACAATTATAGGTATACATTCACATAGTTATTCTTTTTCTTTGCCATTCTTATACTATTGTTATTCCATTTAAAAGGTTATAAGGTAGGGGAAGAAGGCGGGGCTTAGCAGTGAGAAGATGGAGTTTTAGGCTACTCCTGAAATTCCTCTATACCAAAGGACTTTTTGGACGGGTTCTTTGAACCCCAGCTGTCCCGGAGACGACAGTGGAGGTGGGGAGGGACCCAGGACCCCAGAGATAATCGCAAATCTCTGGGGGAGGGTATTAACTCCCCGTGCCAATTCCTTTTTGGATTAGCTGTGTGCTAACTGAAACTGCAGGTCGCCCCTAAGAATGGAAGAAGTGATATCATCTGGTAAGCTGATTTTATTATCCAAGAGAGATTGTTCCTGTTAAAAATTAAGCTAACTGAAAACCAAATAACAGAAGATCAGCGGCGAATTAGCTTTTCTAATGGTTTTATGACTGGTGGTTACTCTACCTCTTAAATGCTTCAAGAAACTCCGCGATATTCTCCCCCCTCTGAATCTTCCTAAGTGGATCGTAAAACTTATTTCCTACTGTCTAGCCCGCTACGATTCGACATTTTTATTACTTTACTATCCAGCTCTGTTTACAACTAGATAAGATTGACAGCTGGTAAGAGATTAAAAAAAAAAAAAGTTAAAAAGTGCTTTGAAGCCTCTGGGGGAAAAAAAAAAGAGAGCCTTTATTTTAACTACGACACATCATGGCGTCCCAAGATATTTCCAAGACTTCATTTCAGACTCTTTTCTCTGTGTGTAGAGAACTTTTTCATTCTTACCAAAGATTGGAAAGAAAAATGGATCAATTTATTCTAAAATATGAAGCTAAAACTGAGAACGTTGAATGCTTAAATGTCCCTGAAACACAAATGGAAAATGTGAGAAATGGTGTCTGGTCTATCTCAGAGGAAGAGAAGAAGGGGGAAGCCATAAAGACGGCTCATTTAAAGGGACAGTGTGCAGAAGGAATGGAGAATCCACCCTTGAGAATTAAAGTTAAATTGGGAAGCTTTATAAACCAAGAACAACTTTATTATTTCATCACTGATATTCAGAATCCAAAGGTGCCGAAATACTTTTGTTTGGACTTGCTTATGGAAACATTTGGTAAATTTATTCAACGAATGGCTACTGGACGGAGAAAACCTTGTGGCTGGAGGGACACAGGCTGACAGATGGACAATAAAAACTAAAATTAGCTAGATCGAATTACTTTAATTTGTAATAGATATAGCTGAATAATGACTGATATGGATAGCAATATATATAATTTGGAACTGGCTGATAGATTGTTGAATACAATTGAAAACTAGTTAAACCTAATCGCTTTTCTGTGTAACAAATATTGTTGAATAATAATTGATATTGATAGCAATGTATATAATGTGGAGTTGACATGATAATTAACAATGGGATATGAGAAAATACTTTTAGATTACACATAAAGAGTATTAACTATAATAATTAGCACTATTAAAAAACTAAATAGAATCCATACAATCCAATGTTAATTAATACTGGGAAAATGTTATGATATATGATATAATTGAATATTATGGATGTTTAGCTAAAATAGAACCTAGATTGGATCACTTCAATTTGTAATAGATATAGCTGAATAATGATTGATATAGATAGCAATATATATAATTTGGAATTGGTTGATAGATTGATGAATATAACTGAAAATTAGCTAAATCTAATTGCTTTTTTGTGTAACAGATATTGCTGAATAATAATTGATATTAATAGTAATGTATATAATGTGGAGTCGATATGATAACTAACAATTGGATATGAGAAAATACCTTTAGGGTATACATAAAGAGTATTAACTATAATAATTAGCACTATTAAAAAATTAAATAAAATCCATATAATTAAATGTTAATCAATATTGGGAAAATGTTAGGATATATGATATTATTGAATATTATGGATGTCTAGTTAAAATAGAATATGAGGATTTGATGATAATAGAGGATTTTACAAATAAGTAAATGAACTGCCAGCATGTGTTATGGACTAATTCCTTAGCATAACTAAGGATGAAGGATGTTTAAATAATTACAATAATTAAAACCGGAGGTATAATGATGTTGATATGGCAAATATTCGAGTTAAGATACTTGAATTAATGGGAGTCAATCGAAGAGAAGCACCAGAACATGTTGTAACCAGTTGATATACTTCCTATTTTTTCATAATAGATACCTGTGTTTTGTTTTGTTTCTCTGATTGTTGTCTTTGTTTTTTTTTCTGTATTATCTGTAATTGATTGATATATTAAGAAAGATGTTGTATCAGCTTTAAATTAAAACTAAAAAAACATTTAATTAAAAAAAAAAAGGTTATAAGGTACAGTTTGGATTGCTTTGTTTACCATCCCTAGCGCCTGTTGTGACACCCCCTTATTTTCTCTTTCTTTTCTTTTCTCCCTCCCTTCCTTCTCTACTTCCTTCCTTCCTCCTCTCCTTCCCCTTCTTTCTTCCCTTACCTCTCCCCTACTCCTCCCCTCTCTCTTCCCCTTCTTACCCTCTCTCCTTCGCTTTCTCTCCCTCCCTTCCTCCCTCCTCTCCTTCTCTTTCATTTTATTTAAATCATGTTTGCGTTCAGTACATTTTAAAAGTTCCTGGCTAATTTTAAATGTCCCCTGAAACAGAGAGAGTTTTGTGTCTCTCCCTTGCTCTCAACAGTGTTGTCAATAGATTTCACGAAATGTATGAGAAACTCAAGGCAAACAGCTCCAAAGTCGATTGCAGAAAATATGACTTCAGCAACAGAGTGATCAACACCTGGAATGCTCTACCTGACTTCATTGTTACATCCTCAAACCTCCACAGTTTAAACTGTCTACGGTGGACCTCACCCCATTCCTGAGGTAAAGGGGGCGTGCATAAACGCAGCAGCATGCCTACCGTCCCTGTCCTACTGTCCCCATTTACCTGTATCCATTTCCTTTGTTCAGAGCCGAGGTGGTGCAGTGGTTAGGGTGCAGTACTGCAGGCCACTTCAGCTAACTGTTATCTGCAGTTCAGGGGTTCTAATCTCACCGGCTCAAGGTTGACTCAGCCTTCCATCCTTCCGAGGTGGGTGAAATGAGGACCCAGACTGTGGGGGCGATATGCTGACTCTGTAAACCGCTTAGAGAGGGCTGAAAGCCCTATGAAGCGGTATATAAGTCTAACTGCTATTGCTATTGCTACCTCCATGTTCAAACATATACCTGCTATCCTGCACATGTTTAACAAACTAATTGATTAATAAATGAATGAATGAATAAATAAATAAAGTGCCATTAGAATTCCAAATAAACCTACCCTCCTAGTTTACATAAAAAATTGCTAGTTCATTATGTCCAATTTGGAAAATACCTAAAGTCCAATTTTGGTAACTAAATAAAATTTATAGTTTTCATTTCCTCTTTTTTTAAAAAAAACAAACGTCAATTTCCCACTTCGTACTCAATTTTTTTAAAAAAAAACAAACCACAGAGTCTCTGGTTCTTCTTTCACAATTTGTCACCTCGATCACCTTAAATTAATGACTCCCCTCCATTATGTCACTGGCTGGAAACTTATAATGTGACTTTTTCCCACAGGGGAACAAATTGCCAATAAGATGCAATTCAGTGGCAAGTAAAATGATGTCTTGTACTGATGAAAGAAATGTCCTTCTGGGTTCGGCTCCAAGTGGGGAAAAAGACACTGGAGACATGGAGGCTGCTTGGAAAGATGGTTTATTGTTGGACAGGACCACATGGCTTGAGCCCTGAACAGAAAAGGGGATCACATGCTTCAATGTTGGTGGAGAAGAAGAGAAGGGCTGAGGGAGGGGCTTGCTAGGCTTTTTATACCCTGTTTAGTCCCACCTCTCTGTTTCCTGTTCCTGTGTAAGAAATGTATTCTGATTGGTTGTCAGACTCCCATGGGGCCATGCAGGGGCTACTCTCTAGGCTGTGTTTTGAATCCAGATTTGGTTGAGTTCTCAGATGCCATGTGGTCAGTTGGGTAAAGTTCCTTAATCCCTTCCCCCTGCAGCTGAGGTGGAGAAGTCTTTATTATGTAAAATGGACTAGCTTGGCCTTCTTAATGGCCCATTAACAGTGGGGATGGGCAGGAAGCTACAGGCAACTATTCTGTCTTTTAAAACATGTTTCTTTCTTTTCATATCCAGAGAAATATTCTGCCTTTTCAATATTTCCTAGGATATTTCATTTTTCTGGGAGAGGGCTGGATGATAACTTCCCACAGTACTTAGGCAGAAAATGCCAGGTGCATAGGTACGTGATGGGCAGTAATGACTGTGATAAGGATCTTGATGGGCCATCACTTAAGTATGAGTCAGAACTATGCTGTAGTTGCCAAACAAAAGCTAAGGTAATCTTCAGCTGCATCAAGACAGGGATAGCATCAAGATCAAGGGAGGTGGTAGTATCGTTCTATCCCGCACTGATGAGTCCACATTTGGAGTATTCCATGCAGTTCTGATCCCCACTATCCAAAAATTGCTAAGCTCCTAAAAAGAGTGCAGTGAAGAACAACAAAGACGATAGGTGGTCTGGAGGCTAAATCCTGTGAAGAATAGTTAAAGGAACTAGGTAAGTTTATCGTAAAGAAGAGAAGACTGAGGGGAGACATAATAGCAGTCTTCCTATAGTTGAAGGGCTACCAGTGGTGAGATTCAAAAATTGTTCGATCCTACTCTGTGGGTGTGGCCTCCTTTGTGGGAGTGGCTTGCCGCCCATGTGACCAAATGGGAGTGGCTTGCTGCCCATGTGACCGGATATGAAGATGCCGACGACACTTATCAGAACCACCTTAAATTACCTCACACACAGCACTGGCATGCATAAGAATATGACGTAAACTTGTTTTTTAAAAGGCATCTTTGGTTTGCATTAAAATAACTTCAACACACGCAATGTTCTGATGAACCCATTTTCTTTTGCATGCATTTCCTATCTTTTAGCTAGATTTTCAACAATCTGTTTTACTTTGCAGCCTCTAAGAAACATTCTGACAGGGAGCCCTGATTCCTGATGGCCATTTCTTCTGCTGACTTGAAATCCTGGGAACAAGGATCAAAAATCACTGCTCCATCCTCAGCTGTACACATCCTGAAAGAGCAAAGCAAAAGAACACCCACTCCCACATCCTCTACAACAGTGATTCTTAACCTTTTCTCCATCATGGAACCCCATTAAAATACCTTTTGTGGCCCCTGACCATGGCTCCAAAATCCGAATCACCAAGACTTAACTCAAGATTTAAATCACAACTGTTCTGACTGAGAACAGTTGCATGAAGCAAACTCCTTGTCCCGAGTTTCTATTTCTATTAATTCACTGTGAATTCTGCTCATTCACATCCAGCTAAGTCTTTCAAGGGAGGATTTACAGTCACAGACCTTATCTGGCTTGAAGAGCTGATAGGCCGATATCTGCAAAACTTGGCAAGGAGTCTCGGAGAGTCACGGACCAATTAAGCAAACGAATTGTCTTCTGCAAACTCCACTCCCCTTCCGCTCTTTTATTTCCTCTGGGAAGGGCCATTCATTGTCCACCTGTGGTCTTACTCTCAAGTCGACCTTGTTCTTTAGCTGTTCCCTTCGTCTGGCAACTCTGCGCATGGGAACACTCTGGGAACAGGCTCCAGCTGTTCGTCTGCCTCACTGATGTCTGACTCTGAAGGCAGCTGATAACTGGCATACGGCTCTGGCCCCCTTTCTGCCTCCAACACAGAGCCATCATCAGAGCCCTCCCCAGCCCTTGTTCCTCTCCAACCTCCTCACTGTATGAATCTGCTGCCAGCTGCACAGGCTGCTGGCGGGCCACAATAACAATATTTCTTCTGCACCTAATAACGGCAGCAAGACTGTTGGTGGCGCAATACTGGAAGAAGGAAGACCTGCCTACAACTCAAGAATGGAGATTGAAAGTTACAAACTTAGCCGAGATGGCTAAAATATCGGCATATCTTAAAGATCACTCAAATGAGAGATATAAACGAGACTGGAAAAAATGGATTGACTATATACAAAATAAATACGGGACCAAGAAATTCCAGTTAGCCTATGCTTAAGATCAGAAATGATTCAAATTGTTTAAAGTTAGCTCAGCAAGAAGAAGCTAAGATCAATGTAGAGATGTCATTAATTTCTTTATTTCTTTTCTTTCTCAATAGATTTTAGTCTGTGTTTGTTAAAAATCCATACCGGGTACGGGTTCTGGGAAGTCGGGGGTGGGGGAAGGAGGAGGGGGGTTGGGGGGGAGGGTGGAGGGAGGGAGGGGCATACATTAGGCTAGACAAGAATTTGGTGGTAAACTAGAACTATTTTGACACACAAAAAATTGTACTCCGATGTTTTACTGATTGAGGAATGATGAAATGTTTGTTTTAAAAGAAATAAAACTTTTGAACCCCCCCCAAAAACAAAACAATATTTCTTCAAGCTTTCTTGGACATTGCAACCCCCCAGGGGTCTGCGGACCACAGGTTAAGAACCACTGCTTTACAGAAAAGAAGGAAAATAAATAAATAACATAAAGCTGAATGGCATGGCAGTTGATAAAAGTACCATCAACTTTACCATGTCTTTTGGAACAGAAATATTGAATATGTAAAAAAAATGTTTTTAATGTTGGAAAACTATCAGTCAGGCAAGGAGGGTATCAAGCAGGGTATTAGCCTCGAGTCATTGCGCAGTTGTAAGAGATCTAGGACTGACATACCCAAAGTTCCATGGAACATTATCTGTTTGTTCTCAAGGATGGACGAGTAGTCTGGGGAGATCCTTGTACTATAGCTAGGAAGAATGAAGTCGTCGACTTGAACCTTTCACATATCGATCTCGTTGCTTGTGCCCGACATGAGCTTACAAAAGAATGGATAAATTTTCATTCCCCAGATCATGCGGATGCTCGTTTTCCGTAGTCTCTTTTTCCTACTTTTGAATGAAGGCTTTTTCCTTACAATGTTTTATTGATAAATTTAAATATTTGGAGGATTGCTGCATGATTGTTGAGAAAAAAAAATACAGCTATTTTCAATAGTTGCTGATAGGAGCTATATAAGTGTCCACCATACCTCATACACCATGTTGCTTGTATCTTTAAAATTTATATAGTTTTGTTTCCTAGTATAATTTGATTGCTTATTAGTAACCTATGACTATCACTAAGGGTTGTATCTTATGATTCTTGATGAATGTATTCTATTTTATTTTTCTTTATGTACAGTGAGAGCATTTGCACCAAAGACAAATTCCTTGTGTGTCCAATCACAAATTCCTTGTGTGTCCAATTCTTGATTGGCCAATAAAGAATTCTATTCTATTCTATTCTATTCTATTCTATTCTATTCTATTCTATTCTATTCTATTCTATTCTACTCTACTCTACTCTCTCCCTTTTGAATCTACCACTCTGCAAATTCAGGGGAAAGGGGAATTATCATAACATACTCTTGTATTATTATTATTTTTTTGCTGCCTAATGATATTCAAACCATGGAAGTGACATTGCATGGATGCGTGGGGAAAAAACCACGAGGGGTGGAAAAAAAACCCTTCTCTAGACTAACCTCATATAAAAATATTGTAAAATGTTCCAAGTGAAGAGTTGGGTGAGTTACTGAGTTTTTGAGGGATGATTTAGATTTAGATTTTACTTTATTTGTATGCCGCCCTTTTCCCTGAGGGGACTCAGGGCGGCTCACAATTCAGGGGGAGGGAAGGACAAACAAGTTACAAACATGAAGACAATACATCGTTAAAAAAAAGCGCAACAGTCATACCATTCGAGTGGGGTTGAAGTCTTTAGCCCCAGGCCTGTCGGGACAGCCAGGTTTTAAGGGCTACGCGGAAGGTCTGGAGGGTGGTGAGGGTACGAATCTCCACGGGGAGTTCGTTCCAGAGGGTCGGAGCAGCCACCGAGAAGGCTCTCCTCCAGGTAGTCGCCAGTCGACATTGACCGGCTGATGGAATTCGGAGGAGGCCTAATCTATGGGATCTTATTGGCCTAGTGGAGGTAATTGGCAGTAGGCGGTCTCTCAAGTACCCAGATCCAATACCATGAAGGGCTTTGTAGGTGACAACTAGCCCTATTCTTCAACTATTTGGGGGGAAATATGGAATAATTTCCCAAAGTAGGCTTATGGGCCTTATGATAAGACTTATTATAGTACTGCATCTCTGATTACACTTATTTTTTAATTATTATTAAAAAGATGAAGGCTATCCTGTGGGACTTTCTGCCTCCAGCCTGTGGCCTTTAAGACTTCCTTAATTTGAAGTTGGGGAGGAGGGGGAAATCCCCAATAATTTGTTTCCTGTGATCTTTACAGGCTGTTAGACAGCATCTCTTTCACTTCTTCTTGCCTTCTCCTGAAAAGAACCAAGATCTCTCCTTTGGCTGAGCACTCATGGCCTCAATGCGTTGCTATCAGCTTGTCTTCCTAAGTCAAAGTAAATAAGTTTTCTTTTCAATGTTTTATTACTCTCTGCCTCTTCATTTTCGCCCCACCTTCAGGATCTTTCTTGATTTGAAAAAAAAAAAGTATCTTTCATTTGGAAAATCACCCTACAGCTGTTCATTTTTAGTATCTTTTTCTTCTGGTATCTTTTGTTTTTCAGTCTGGTTTGGGCTTCGTGCAGTAGTTGCTGTCCCACAAGAAGTTGTGGCAACCTGTGATGAAGATGCTTTTCTCCCTTGTAAGGTTTTCCAAGATCTACAGCTCACAACTGGAACTATCTCCTGGCATAAGGTAAAAAAAACAATCTGCTGTGATTCACTTACTTCACTTACTGGATTCTGTTTCATGCCTTATATGTGATTTTTGATGTCATACTGAGAGGGTGAAAAATATGTTAGCAATAGCAATAGCAGTTAGACTTATATACCGCTTCATAGGGCTTTCAGCCCTCTCTAAGCGGTTTACAGAGTCAGCATATCGCCCCCACAGTCTGGGTCCTCATTTCACCCACCTCGGAAGGATGGAAGGATGAGTCAACCTTGAGCCGGTGAGATTAGAACCGCTGAACTGCAGATAGCAGTCAGCTGAAGTGGCCTGCAGTACTGCACCCTAACCACTGCGCCACCTCGGCTCATGTTGCCATAATCATATAGATTGCTGTAGTTGCTTCAGTTCATATATTGCATTATTAGCTACATGAGTGTTTATCTGAAAATGGTTAAACAATACTCTGATGAGTGGGCGTGCATGCATATTAGGAAGAACAACTTCTAATACACATAGTCCTTGACTTACAACAGTTCATTTAGTGAGCCAAGTTACAATGGCATTTTAAAAAGTGACTTATGACGGTTGTATACGCTTAGGGTCATTGCAACATCCTCATGGTCACGGGATCAAAATTCAGATGCTTGGCAACTGACTCATATTTATAATGGTTACAGTGTCTCGTGGTAATTATTTTTGTAACCTTCTGACAAGCAAAGTCAATGGGGAAGCCAGATTCGCTTAACAATGGTGTTTATTAACTTAACAACTGCAGTGATGCACTTAACAACGGTGTCACAAAAGGTTGTAAAGTGGGACAAATCTCACTTGACAAATGTCTCACTTAGCAGCAGAAATTTGGGGCTCAATTATGGTCGTAAGTTGAGGACTACCTGTATTCTACTGATGCAGTTTGTAGGCTGTATTTCCCCCACATATGGGGGTCTCCAGGTTGAAGAATAGGGCTTTTGCAGATGAAAGCAAAATTATGTCACAAGAGCCTAACATTCAGAACAAGGAATGCATTGCTTCTTTTTTTTCTGTATATCAGTTCAGAACAGTTGGAATAATACACCATGTTGCCTCCCTCCCTCCCTCCCTCTCTCTCTCTCTCTCTCTCTCTCTCTCTCTCCCTCCCTCCCTCCCTCCCTCCCTCCCCCTCTCTCTTTTGCATTTTTAAAAAGAAATCAGTGGAATTGTTTCAAGATAATGGCAGCACCGAGCTGCAAACTTGATAGAATGCAGTCAGGCAAACAGGCAAATAGTAGAATTAATCACTTAAAAAACTATTAGGGGCCTGATCAATAAGCAGTGTATTTAAGCCCTCTAGGGGACTATTAAATAATAATTCCAACAAATTGTATGACATTTTGCACTGTAAAGTTCAAATAGCTCTAAGGTTAAGTCACAAGTATGGGATAATTGTGAACTGTGCGTTAAATACAAACAATTAACCTTTGACTTTGCTGCTTAAGAATTATGAGAATAATGTGACTCTGCAGAGTGTACTACACGTTGTGTCAAATTAATGATCAGACTGTAACAAAAGCAAGATTTTCCAGCTTATTGTGTGATATATTGTTAAAAAAGATCTTCTATCTAAAATAACAATAACCCATTAACTAGGTATGTTAAATATGTTAAAGGCTCATCCTAAAGCTGAGTTTAAAAAAAATAGCTGGAATTCATCTTAACATATAACAAAGGATACAAAATGTAAATGAATGAAAATGCTGCATTTCCCCCCACAAATAACAAGATGTACACTATATATGTAATATAGTAGTTATACTGTACATTTGTAAGACTTAGAATAGATATTGTGTTAAACACACATCAACTTCAGTGGTGGGATTTAAATTTTTTTTTACTACCTGTTCTGTGAGTGTGGCTTGATGGGCGTAGCATGGCTTGGTGGGTGTGGCAAGGGAAGGATACTGTAAAATCTCCATTCCCTCCCCACTCCAGGGGGAAGGTTACTGTAAAATCCCCATTTCCTTCCAATCAGCTGGGACTCGGGAGGCAGAGAATAGATGGGGGCAGGACCAGTCAGAGGTGGTATTTACCAGTTCTCTAAACTATTCAAAATTTCCGCTACCAGTTCTCCAGAACTGGTCAGAACCTGCTGAATACCACCTCTGATCAACTTACCTTAACACATAAAAAGATCATAGTGATCCAGGTTAATTTTCAGAAGGGTAACCACATTATCAATCAACAACTAAAACAATGCATGGTATCTGACGAAGCCAGACTATATCTATTATCTTTTATGCTGTAATAAATGCAATAAATGCAATTGTCTTTTAGGTATTCTCCAGATACTGTATTCATTGTTTATAATTATTATTTGCCTGGTGTTTAAAAACACCAGTTTTTTTTTTAAAAAAAAACCTGTTAGGAAAATTCTGTGCAGTCAAAACAAATTCAGTTTGTTGTGGTTGTTTCCAAAAGATTTCCAGTCATGCTAGCTTTTCAGTGGAATACTCATATGGCAGCAATTTATCCCCTAAGTATGGTGTACGGTTCCATTGCATCGGTGGCAGGGTGACTTAAGTTCTAAATACACAGGAAGAAACAAGTTCCAGGAACCAAATACTGATTCCTTTGCAGGGATTGTGTGGGAGGGATGGAGGAGAGAAGGAGAAGAGAAAGTGATGACTGGGAGATGAGTAAGACAGAGAGTTCCTACTAAAGGGGGGAAAACCCATTTGCAGAGCTGCAATTCAAAGAAAAGTGCGAACTTTTTTGTGTGATTTCAAATAACCAAAAGAGAGACAGAATAAATCAGTTAAATTCCCCAAAACAGATATCATTGGGAGATATACATTCTAAAAAGTTGCTTAAATCTGATATACTTGGAAGGTTGCTGTTTTCCCACTTCTGTAAATTGCAGCCAACAGTGTAAAGTTAAGGAGAGTGAATTCCTTTCATAATGACCTCCTAGGTAAGAGGTTATAGCAAATCCGTAGGAGAGTAAGAGAAACTCCATGAACTTCATGGGGTGTAGGATTGCCTTCGGAGACATTATGCTGAAACCGTTTCTTATTTCAGATTAAGTGAACTGAAAAACTGAAGGATTAGGATGGGAATATTGAAATGATTAGAGCTCTGGATTAGCAGGAGGGATGGTTCATTTGTATTCTGTCTAACTGGCTTCTGAAAAATTGATTGATGAGATAGATGAATGATGGTTCTGTACACTTTATTGAATTGGATACTGAACAATATTAACACTGATAATAAATACACATTTAATAGCAGCAATTTTTCATGGCAGAATATTTGGCTATTGATACTTTAGCTACAGTGGAATGCATTGTAAAAATTTGCAGTATGTATGTTTGTATGTATGTATGTACGTGACCCATCAAAACCGGGTTCCACAAAAGCGCGGTCGACGAAATCGCGTATGTGACGTCATCACAGCGCGACAAAAAAGATCGAAAAATTGAAATAAAAATTAAATTACAGCAAGCCGATTCACATAAAGGTAAGTGTTAGGTTAAGGGTTAGGGTTAGGTTAAGGGTTAGGGTTAGGTTTAGAGCGTTAGCGTTACGTTTAGCGTTAGGTTAAGGGTTAGCGTTAGGTTTTTCGTTAGGTTAAGGGTTAGGTTTAGGGTTAGGTTAAGGGTTAGGTTTAGGGTTAGGTTTGGGGGGGTTAGGGTAAGGTTTTAGCTTTATTTTTACATTTTTCGATCTTTTTCGTCGCACTGTGATGACGTCACATACGCGCTTTCGTCGACCGCGGTTTTGTCATCCGCGGTTTTGTGGTGGAACCATGTATGTATGTATGTATGTATGTATGTATGTATGTATGTATGTATGTATGTATGTATGTATAGCTTTTCCTTGTAAACAACTTAGGCAAAAAATAATTTATCCTGTCAAACCAAGATATGGCCACTAGATGTCCCCACAGGCAAATGTTATTAGATGGCTCTGAAAGAATTTATCCTAAAAGGAAAAATAAGTGTATTGCATTTATGTTTTTGAAGAATTGTCGCTGCCTTATGCCATTTTTTGGGGGGGCTGTCATTTTTTCAAGAAGATACAGTTTGCACATATTACCTTTATATCTTGTTTTCCTGTATACACTGGATTTAGCAGATTACTAAAGCAGATTATTTAATCATTAGAAACGGTTTCCTATTTTAAAGTTTACTAGTCTAGTTCTAACATGGCTCTTTTGGCCCTGCTTCATCCGAGCCATCCCATTCTGCTACCAGAACTATCCAAATGGCAGAAATTAAAATGTGTATTAAATATTAATCAAATTGGAGCCAGATTTAGCTGAAACAGCACCACAGGCACAAAGCATTTCAGGCAGGTGCCCCTCATTCTTGCCCACTGCTCATTCTCATAATCAGTAAGATCATCAATTTAAAGCTGCTTTAGCAGCAATAAACAGCTCCATACCAGGATTCGGTGGTGACTTGAAAGCAATGAGTCTACCTGATTCTAGAATGTCAACAGTATTGGAAGATGAGACTTTTATTTCCAGCTCAGCTCTGAAGCAGCCAAAATTACAATAAAATAGTTTGCTTTTGCAATACTTTTGAGCCTTTCCCCTTTTGCATCTATCCATGGTATAAAAAAAAATGCTTTGATAATATTTTTTGCTTTGGACGTGCTCTTTTCCAACTGCTTGAGATAGCACCATATAGAAATAGAAGTTGCTTTGTCTAGAGTTCGACTGCTTGGTTTAGAATTGGTCTCTAATCAGTGAGTGATAACTCTTTTGAAAGCTTAAAAATGGCAAGTTAAGGTGCAGCAATTGGTGAATTTCCCTCACTGCAGGAAAAGCTTTCACCAGTCACTGCCCTGTGTGAGTTTAGGGTGGCAGATTTAACCATTGACAGAACCCCTGAATTCTAAGAACGGCTCCAATTATCTCTTGAATGCTGTATTTTGCTTTATAAAGAGCCATTTTCAACAGTAGCAGATAAACCAGTACTCTTTAAATAGGAGACCAGGACCTCTAGGCATGAATTCCAGCAAGCATCCAGAAGGCTCCAGACTGGAAACCTTTGATTAAAGGGTTTGGTTATGCTAAATTTCCACAGAATAGTTGGAGTTGGAAGAGACCTTGGAGGTCTTCTAGACCAAACACCCTGCTCAGGCAGGAAACCACATACCATTCCAGATAAACAGTTGTCCAATTCCTTCTTAAAAACTTCCAGTGTTGGAGCATTCACAACATTTTGAGGCAAGTTGTTGCACTGATTAATTGTTCTGTCAGGAAATTTCTCCTCATTTCTAGATTGCTGCTCTCCTTAATTAGTTTTGAAGATTTGCCTTTAAAATCTCATCTGTTTTAAACTTCAGCAACGTGGGTCACTTGTGTTAATTCTCAATTAATGTTAAAAATTTCTAGTTTGTCGTTCCTCTAACACCAATATTACTTCTTCGTATCCTCGGAAAGAGTTTCAGGCTCACGTCTCACTGCCACCAGCCTGAACATCTGAATGGGTGCTAGATTAAAGAAAGCCATAGATCAGGAGTGTCAAACTTGCATTGTCATGGAGCCATCATGTGACACATCGCAACTTTTCCCCCCTTTCGCTAAATTGTAGACTTATGAAGGGGCAGCACAGTGGGAAGGCTGCTGCAATGGTTTAGCACTGGCATATAAATACTTTCATGTGGTTGCAATCCAAAGTCTCTATGTTAATTTGTCATTAAATTTATAGATTGATGAAAACAACAGAGGGCCGAAGGATGCGGAATATAATAAAGAACAGGCATATTCCGGAGGATTTAACGACTCCTTGGAGATTTCTAATGGCACCTGGCATTTTCTGAAGATTAAACATGCTACGTCCTTGAGTAGTGGAACTTATAAATGTATCTTACTGGAACCAGTCAGAGAATACAACCAAAGTACAGTTATACTCAGAGTAATAGGTATGGTACACCTGTTTGTCAATCTCTCTTCTTTTTCCCTTGCAGTTGGAACTTTCAAAGTACTTTAATCACGTAAAGATTACTATTTTGCTTTGCAGGCTGTCATGAGGAATCGCACAATCTGAAACTCCAAAAATACACCACAGAACTATTGTTGCTAACCACAATTGGGAGCTTCTATTTGTTACTTATCATCCTTACTTGTGTAAGTGTTTTCCACAAGTCTTTCTACCTTAGGATTCTATTTACTGCCTTTTTTTTCAAGTGTTCCTTCCTGCATAACAAGAAAGATGCAGATATATGGGCCACGTTCACCTTCTTCTGTTTATTATCTTCACTCCCAGTCCTCTAGGATATAGAGGATTTAATTTCTGAAGGTTTCTGGCATGATCGCACAGCCTGATTATGTTGTTTAGTGAAGAAATATTGGTTGTAAGTAAGACATACACAAATACAGGCCATGGGAAGTTCAGTGACCAAGATGCTAAGCTTCTGTGCAAGGGCAAGGGGGGGGGGGAGAGAGAGAGAGAGAGACGATTGCAGATAATGATCGTTTTTTATATGGAGCCGAAATGGTCAAGCAAAGCACAGAAGGGTGAAAAATACCTCCAAAGAAACAGAAGCACAGAAGGGTGAAAAATACCTCCAAAGAAACAGACTGCCTGCATAAACAGTGAAGTGAAGCTCCTGAAGCCTCCAGAGGGCCTCCGGGGATGGGGGGGGGGCTTTTTTCGCCCTCCCCAGGCTCCTATAAAGCCTCTGATTTGATTTTGATTTGATTTTATTATATTTTTATGCTGCCCTTTTCCCCCGAAGGGGGACTCAGGGTGGCTCACAATTCAAATCTGGGAAGGGGGGGTACAAACAAAAAATAAAAAACGAAACATAACAATGCATAATTTAAAAAAACACACAACAGTCATACCATTCGAGACGGGGGCAACAGCTCTTTAGCCCCAGGCCTGTCGGAACAGCCAGGTTTTAAAGGCTTTGCGGAAGGCCTGGAGGGTGGTGAGGGTTCGAATCTCCACGGGGAGTTCGTTCCAGAGGGTCGGAGCAGCCACAGAGAAGGCTCTCCTCCGGGTAGTCGCCAGTCGACACTGGCCGGCGGATGGAATTCGGAGGAGGCCTAATCTGTGGGATCTAATCGGTCTAGTGGAGGTGATTGGCAGCAGGCGGTGGAGCCTGGGGAGGGCGAAAAATGGCTTTAAAAAAAGATGAACTCAGCTGACAGGGCAATGCCTCGCATGCCCTGACAAATGGCTCCGTGTGCCACCTGTGGCACGGGTGACATAGGTTCGCCATCCCGGAGTTAGGGGAACAGCTTCTGCCTTAGTGAAAAGAAGAAGACAAAGAAGAGATATAGAGATGCACACATGCAAAAATGTATATGTTCCAATGTGTATATACTAATGTATAGGTGCCAATTTAGAAATCATTAATGTAAGACATTTTGTCCTAATTAAGGACATGATTAATCAAGAGACCCAAGTACCTGCATTGTGTCATTTTTATCTGCTCAGTGTTGAAAGGCAACTTCCTGTTCTCTCACATTCTTGATCTTTCATCATAGATGAAAGGGTGGACTACATAACCCTTCAAATTAGGCAATTTAGATATATTTTTTAAGATTGGAAATGTATTTGGCTTCTGAGACAGGAAAAATACTAAATCTGATTCAAGGAGCTTTACATTAAAATCTCATTACATCAGTTAAGGATAATTAAAATTATACCCAATGAATGTAATACTTCTCTTATTCTCAAACACATTAAAAATGACAATTTGGTGACACTTTTTGGAGGGATACTGTGACTCAGGGATGGGTTCCTGCCTGTTCTAGCCTCTTCTATAGAAGAGGTTCCACAAATCTACAGTGCCATTTAGAACCGGTTCCAGCTCCCTCCCCCCTCCCCGTCCATCCACACATCATCAAGATGAAGAGCGAGAGGAGGAATTCTGGGAATTGAAGTCCACAAGTCTTAAATCTGTCAAGTTTGAACACCCCTGGGGTTTTTTTTCTAAACGGTTAGGGGTGCAAGGGTCTTGTAACTTGACAGCTTTAAGACTTGCATACTTCAATGCCAGAGTTCCTGAGCCAACATGACTGGAGGAGGAATTCTGGGAGTTGAAGTCCACAAGTCTTAAAGCTGTCAAGTTTGAACACCCCTGGGGTTTTTTTTTCTAAACGGTTAGGGGTGCAAGGGTCTTGTAACTTGACAGCTTTAAGACTTGCATGCTTCAAATGCCAGAGTTTCTGAGCCAACATTTTGGTTGCTAAGCAAGAGTGTTGTTAAGTGAGTTTCACCACATTTTACAAGTTGGCCATGCCCACCCAGTCACATGGCTGCCAAGCCACTCCCACTTGGTCACATGGCTGCCAAGCCGCTCCCACCCAGTCATATGGCTGGCAAGCCACTCCTACAAAGCAGGCCGCACCTACAGAAGAGGTTCTAAAAATTTTTGAAACCCACCACTGTTGCGACTGTACCCAGTATGTTTGAGAGGCCACTGCAATCCTATGCACCCTATTGATGAAGTACTTACACTGAACAGCATCAAATAAAAAAATGGTCCCCAATGAAGTGGGAAACATAGCAGCCATCTTATTGCTAATTGATTTATTATCAAGGATGGGTTAGAACTGCATGTCTGAAATAAACCACATTAAGGATAAAGTAAAGTAACATCAAATACAATACATAAGATGTACTGTACATAATTTCTTGTTCGCTTGCTTGCCTTTGCATTCATTGTTGACTCTCATGACTGCCTGAATTAATCAGTTTTCTTTGGCAAGTGGTTGCCATTTCTTTCTTGCTAGGCCTGAGAGAAAGTGATTAGCCCAAAGTCACCAAGTTGACTTTCATGCCTAAGGCAAAACTAGAGTTCACATTCTCCCAGCTTCTATCCATATACCAAATTGCCTGTCGTGTGTAATTTCTGCCTTTTGCTTGATTACCATATTCATTGGCATTAATCAAAGATTATCTGCTGAGGAGATAATTTATCTTAGCTAAAATCTGCCTCTCGTTGATCTTGTAAGAAGCTGTTACATGTTTGTGTTTTGATATCATCAATCTTTGGTTTTAATTTATGCCATTCAGTATAAGATTTGGCTTGATAAATGTTGAAGGAAATTGCTTAATTGAAACACAGGAAGACAGAACAGAAAAACAATATTTTTCTGCTCGCTCGCCTGAAAATAGTTGAGGTTTTTTCTATAGTACCTCTTTGTTTCTCCAGGTTGTTTTTTTTAAAAAAACAACAGCCCTAAACTTTATTTGAGATAGAAATGTAGTGAGGTTTCTAAATTGATGGAAGCTGGGACGTGCTAGAAATGATTATTTCAAGAAAAAAAAGGTTATGGGACATTTCTTCTATGTTAATAAAGCCTTACCTGCACAAAATCGTGACCCGTCAAAACCGCGGTCCACAAAAGCGCACTCGACGAAAGCGCACATTTGACGTCATCACAGTGCGACGAAAAAAATTAAACATTGAAATAAAAATAAAATTAAAGCAAGCCGATTCACATAAAGGTAAGGGTTAGGTTTAGGTTTAGGGTTAGGTTAAGGGTTAGGGTTAGGTTTAGAGCATTAGGGTTACGTTTAGCATTAGGTTAAGGGTTAGCGTTAGGTTTAGCATTAGGTTAAGGGTTAGGTTTAGGGTTAGATTTAGGGTTAGGTTAAGGGTTAGGTTTAGGGTTAGGTTTGGGGGGGTTAGGGTAAGGTTTTTGCTTTATTTTTACATTTATCGATCACAGCACGATGTTTTCGTTGCGCTGTGATGACGTCACGTACGCGCTTTCGTCGAGCGCGCTGTTGTCTACCGCGGTTTTGTGGTGGAACCCACAAAATTAACTTACATTAGGTTGATTTCCAACTGCTTAAATTTCAAAAAAGAACATTTAAGACTTTTATTTTATTCATTTATTATTTACATTGGCTACAGACCTTTTGTTAAATTTAATAGACACAGTCCACAACAGTATTTGGACCCAAAAAGATATTAATATTGTTTCAGAAATGAGGATAGGGACATCTAAGCCAGAACCAACATATTCACTTTTATGATAACTCCTCTTTCAGATAAATAGACAGGATTGGATACAGGCTTACAAAACTAAAATCAATATGAAAGGAGAAGAGAAGAGGAAACCCATGGAGGTGTTTTTGTCTTCAGATTACTCTTTAAGGTGACATAATCAGGCTATAGATGATACCTCTCTTCAGAACTCAAAACTATTAACTTGTGGAATATAGTAACCCTAGATGTAATGATGATTATTAGCTTAGAGAACTTCCAGATAATGAAGCCTGTCGGTCAAGTGCAGGGGTGGGTTCCTGCCTGTTCTAAGCTCTTCTATAGAAGAGGTTCCACAAATCTACAGTGCCGTTTAGAACCGGTTCCAGCTCCCTCCCCCCGCCTGTCCTCACATCATCAAGTTGAAGAGTGAGAGGAGGAATTCTGGGAGTTGAAGTCCACAAGTCTTAAAGCTGTCAAGTTTGAACACCCCTGGGGTTTTTTTTCTAAAGGGTTAGGGGCGCAAGGGTCCTGTAACTTGACAGCTTTAAGACTTGTGTGCTTCAAATGCCAGAGTTTCTGAGCCAACATTTTGGTTGCTAAGCAAGAGCGTTGTTAAGTGAGTTTCACCACATTTTACAAGTTGGCCACACCCACGCAGTCACATGACTGCCAAGCCACTCCCACTCAGTCAAATGGTCAGCAAGCCACTCCCACCCAGTCACATGGCCAGCAAGCCACTCCCACAAAGCAGGCCACACCTACAGAAGAGGTTCTAAAAAAATTTGAAACCCACCACTGGTCAAGTGCTGGGAAAATCAGGAAATCCAGGCAGTTTAAATGAATATAAAGATTTATTGAAAGCTTAAGGTCTCTATAAGAGTCTGGACTACAAATCATGAAAACAAATTGGTGGTAGATAAGTCAGTGGATTCAAGGTGGGCTGGACTTGATGTTGTTTGGGTGTGAAGGGAGTTGACACTGATTAGATGTTTGACCCACCCCTCTTGGGCTCAGCCTGGTTATCTACTACACTGACCCTACTAGTCAAAATATTTCCTGAACATTTCTTCCTGGCTGTTTGTGTCTTCCTTGGCTGTCTGCTTTGACTGGACAGCCATTTCATAATAGCCTTAAAGCACCTCTCTTCCTTCTTTTTCTTTATATTATTTTTTTCAGTGAAATTAGGAATTAGCAATAGCAATAGCAGTTAGACTTATATACCGCTTCATAGGGCTTTCAGCCCTCTCTAAGCGGTTTACAGAGTCAGCATATCGCCCCCACAGTCTGGGTCCTCATTTCACCCACCTTGGAAGGATGGAAGGCTGAGTCAACCTTGAGCCGGTGAGATTAGAAGCGCTGAACTGCAGATAACAGTCAGCTGAAGTGGCCTGCAGTACTGCACCCTAACCGCTGCGCCACCTCGGCTCTTGGGAGGAATTGGGAGCCTTGTGAGTTAGTAACTATTTGAGATATTGAAACTCCAAATGAACATTTTTGCATCTTTGTTTTGGAATGGCTTTTTAAAAAAAACAGTTTTACCTAAGAGATTAAGGGTTTAATTATAATGTAAGGGATTAAGTTATAAATGCTAATAACTTGTAACTTGCTTCTACATTTACTTACATTTATGTTTTACTTCAGCCTTAAGACAGTTTGCGTCAAATATTGTTTTCTTTTTTTTAGACATGCTTAAAAGAGAGAAGATCTTCTGATCATCATAAATCTGAAAAGCAAACTCTACCTTTATAGTACCTATCGAAAGAATGGTTTCTATTACCCAATATTGGACAGCATTGGGAAAGACAATCTTATCAGTTAATTTGGTGGTGCTACAAGGAGCTCGTCAATAGTACTATGTCAACAAACAGATATTGTCACAATACTGTAGATGAAGGATATAACTGCAGAAGTGCCTTACTCGGTCTGGTACTCTTTAAGTTGGGACTACAAGTCCTCACATTTCATTACAAGTGAGTATTTTGTGACTCATCAGGATTATCAGATGCACAAAAGTCCAAATGTCCCTCCCTACCAATCACTGAGTGCAATTATTGGTAGCTTTTAATTGCACCAGCTTCTGGATTGCTCCAATTATGAGAGAAAGGCAAACAGGAACTATCACAGCAAGAAAAAAAACTCAAGATCAGCAATTAACCAGTGACTGAAATCTTATTAACTGGCATCTCAATTCCTTGTATGGATTTGAAATCACGTCTGGCAAGGCCCTTTGTATTGCATCATATATTTAGTAAGAAGATAAGAAAAATTCAGAGAACATTACAGCTATTCCTCATTCAATGACCACTCATTCAAAGACCATTCAAAGTTATGATGGTGCTGAACAAGGAGACTTACAACTGGTCTTCATACTTGTGGCCACTGGAGCATCTCCATGGTCACATGATTGCGCATGGCAATCGGCTTGCAATGACAATGGTTGCAGTAATCCTATGATCACCTGGATGCCATTTGTGACCTTCACTGTTAGTTTCCAACAAGCAAAGTCATTGGGGAAGCCAGCAGGGATTCCAAATAGTAATCATGTGACATCTTGCCTAATGACCATATGGGATTTACTTAATTGATGCCACAACTGCTGTTGTAACCTCCCATGTTCATGTGATATTGCACTTTACAACTGCATTGTAATGGTTAATGATGGAATTGCCAATCCCAATTACTGTCATTAAGTGAGGACTACTGTATTTCATTTCCTGCAAGATGAATATACCGTATTTTTCGGAGTGTAAGATGCACTCCCCCCCCCAAAAGAGGGTGAAAATTTGGGTGCGTCGTATACACCGAATGTAGCCCTGCCCACTCACTGGCCCCCACCCTTTGGCCTCTGCCTTCCAGCAATTTACCACCTTGCAGCAAATGGGGAAAATGGGGCTTGCGGAGGTGGCAATAGGCTATGGCAATCCCTGCAGCCTGAAACAGCTGATCATCGGGAGGCCTGTGCTGAAACTGAAACTGAAAGTAAAACGGGTTGGGAGGCTTTTTTCCCCCCTTGTGGTAATCAGGATAAACTGAAACAGGCTGTTTGCTTCAAGGAAGTAAGTCAATAATTATTATAAATGCCTATAGAATGTTCAAATTATTAGACTTATTTTTTAAAGACTGCTTTATTATTGTTCTAGACTACTTAACAAAATGAAGCTTTTTTAAAATAAATGCTTGATCCGAAGAGGCCCAGTGCTATTGTATCTTCTTTTAAACAGCAGAGAATAACATATACTTCCAGACAGCCACATCAATTTTAACAGTATCTGTGTAAGTATAGTCTGAAATGTAACACCACAAACAGTGTATATTGTCGATACTGCTTGCTGTTTGCTGCAAGGAGGCAAATTGCTGGGACCCAGAGACAGATTCCCCCCCCCTTGTTTTCCCTCCCTCAAAAGCTAGGTGCATCTTATACTTTGGAGCATCTTATACTCCGAAAAATACGGTGTATGATTTTCATAGTGTTGCTAAGTGCATCTTCTTTTCTTTTTAATTTACAAAAATATGCTATAATGTTATATGGTACTTTAACTTAGCAAATAAATAACTGATTGAACCATCAGTTTCCATATCCAGATATAAAAGGAACTGCAGTATATAGTTGCAATTTGAAATGCATCTTTCGTGAGCGGGAGAATAGTAGGAAACATTCCTGAAGTGTTTGATACATGTGTACAATATGGCACACTATTTATTTGGGTCTGCCCAATCAACCTGTTACCTACTAAAAAATGATTTCTCATAAGATAGATAGATAGATAGATAGATAGATAGATAGATAGATAGATAGATAGATAGATAGATAGATAGATAGATAGATAGATAGATAGATAGATATGGATCAATGGATGGTGGGATGGACGGATGGATAGATAGATAGATAGATAGATCTGTAGATAGATAGATAGATAGACTGTATGCATCTTTTCAGGTTGGTTCCTCCAGCATAGAAGAACTTAATTCCTATATATGAAGCAGTATATAAATCTAAACGCTTTTGCTCTTGCTGTTCTGGATTTCCTGCTTTTAAATCTCAGATGGCCTGTCAGCATTTGCATGTCTGTTATCAAGTTGCCATGGTGAGGAAAGGGGAGGAGGGGGGAGCGCATTCCACGCATTCCGTAGATTGCTACAGCAGGCTTGTGAGGCGGGCAGTTCATTGGATAATGTGATTTATGACACAGACTGAGGGGAGGGAAGAAACGGGGGCATTTAATCCTCTTAAGAAAAGAGGATTAAATACCTGTAACAAAATTTATATTCATTTAAGAAAGAGACATGAATGCATGAACTTCTTGAATATCATTTTCCTAATTTAAGTGCCTTCGCCATGGTTGAAGCTTCGGAATGAAAATCAGAATAATTGTATTTCTGGTTTCAAACATGCATTGATCACCTGTGTGTGAAAAAGGAGCTTTAAATAATCATTTCTCCTTTCCAATTTTCAGCCTAGTCAAAAATAAGCTGTTGCTTAATTTAACTCCAACTTGCCTATCCTTGTACTTTTCGCATTTTCTTGACTTCATCTCAGTGGGGTTGCACAGCTGTAGTTCAACCTCTCTGTGTAGGGCATCTGTTTGGGGAAGGCTGATTCAGTCTTTCTTGACCATATGCTCTTGTGGGAGCAGAGGGAAGTAGCTTTGAGGGGAAATTACAAAGAATTATGTGGCAAACATTGCCATAGTGTAATAAAGCTTTCCTAGCATGTTGATTTGGTGAGGTACCGTTCATCATCCTGGAGAGTCTTTAGCATGGGTTAGTTGCCTGACAAAAGTGAAAAAGACAAAACAGATAGCAGAAGGTAGAAAGGGTGGGCTTCCCTCCCCCCAGATGCATAAACATGAAATATCTGAATCAAAAACAGCATTGCAATTCTATCTATCATATTCAAAAATAAATCTCACTGGAACTTATTCTCGTGGAAGAATGCTGAAGATGGGGTGCTTATTTGTCATTTCTTCCTGGTGAAAATATTGCTAATAATTGTTTTGAGTATAAGCTGTACGAGTTGTATTTATCTTGGGTTGATCGGTATAAATTAATATAATAAAACCACTGTTTAAGCGCTGTTCTCTTTTATCCTTAAGAACAAATATTAAAAACAGGCACATGTGATTTTGCTCATTTTTAATAGAACAAAACATGATACAATAATAGACTTTGCCAAATGCTACTGATATCTAGTCACCTTCTTAACACTACATTGCTTTTGGGGGGATTAAAATTGATTTCCCCCCCTCATCAGTATGCAAGGAAAACAATGTTAGAGATTATTATTATTCTGAAAGAAGCTACAAGTCTACACATATTTTAAGTACCTTCTTTTTTCTCCAAATAACTACAGTATGTATACAATCCAAATTCGGAGTTCTGAATAACACAGTAGCAAATAGTAGACAATCAGCTTGTATATTACTCTATCTTCCCTTGATTAGCAGTCAATTCTGCAGTAATCTACAAGTAGCAATGAAAATACTGAAGATCGTTATGCAAATCCCATTTTTTAATGAATTCAAGTCAGCATGTGGTAAATAGTAGAATTTGAATCTGCTTTATAAGAAAGCTGAACAGTGATTCTTCTGGGGTTAGTTAGACCATAGGTATGTGTCCAAAGTATACCTTAGTTCTATGTTTAGTTTTTACTGGGATTCAAGAGAAATAGACAAGTTTCAGTCTTTTTGCATACCTGTGGGGAGAATTCAGGATATGAAGACTGCAGTTTGAAAAGCTCCTGAACTAATTGAGCAGTGAATAAATAAAAAAGATGAGAAGTTCAGGATGGTAGATTAATTAGGAGAGGAGTAAATCAATTGAAAGGCAGGGATTTGACTACACTGGATGTATATTAGGTACTAATTGCTTTGCTTTCTCTACAATTTTGTGTAATTTGAAAGGCTGTACAATGAAGAGGGACAACACGAAAAAGCGATTTGAAGTTTGTGAGTCAAAATGTAGGCTTCAGCGTAGAGAGCTACAAAGAATAACTTTGAAGAACGTATGCGGCAGTTGTTCTAAAAATGTGTTTTAAGCCTGTGGAAAAAACAAATCATTAAAAAGAAACTTAGATGGTTCTACTTAATTCCTTGGGATAGAAGAAGGAAAAGGAAACACAATTAAGCTTTCAAGATTTGGTTATTGTATCCCAGAGCTGTCAAACTCCTGACCTGTGGGCCAGATGTGTCACGCGCTGGCCATGCCCACAGCTGGTTTCGTGAAGGGGGGGAAAACTCCTGATACATCACATGATGCAGCCGTGACGTGAGTTTGACACCCCGCCTATATCAGTGTTTCTCAACCTTTGCAACTTGAACATCTGTGGATTTTAACTCCCAGAATTTCACAGTCAGCATGGTTGGAAGGGGATTTTTGGGAATTGAAATCGAAACATGTTCAGGTTGTCAAGGTTGAGAACCTTGCCATCTACATCAATGGATGACCTATTGTATCTTGAATGATTGACAATTAAGGCATCCCAGCTGTTCATTGTGTATGTATTATGGCAACTTGAGTCTGCAACATCTTGAAGCAGTCATGAAAAATAATTGCCTCTCCCTATAAGGCCCAAACTTCACTGAGATTTATCTACTATAGGAAGATTCAGAAAGAATAGAATAGAATAGAATTTTATTATTTGTATGCCGCCCTTCTCCGGGAGGACTCAGGGCGGCGAACAATTCAAGGGGGAAAAGGGGGAACATAAAAAAAAACAAAATACAAATAATAAAAGTAAACAACAGTCGCACAACCATACATGTCGAGAGGGGAGGGAACTCAACAACCCCAGGCCTGCCGGCAAAGCCAGGTTTTGACGGCTTTTCGGAAGGCCTGGAGAGAGGTGAGGGTCCGAATCCCTGCGGGGAGTTCGTTCCAGAGGGCCGGAGCTGCCACAGAGAAGGCCCTCCCCCGGGTAGTAGCCAGATGGCATTGGCTAGTAGATGGCACCCGGAGGAGGCCAACCCTGTGAGATCTAATGCAGTGTTTTTCAACCACTGTGCCGTGGCACACTAGTGTGCCGTGACATAGTGTAAGGTGTGCCGTGGGAAAATTACTTTATATATAGTCAATATAGGCACAGAGTTAATTTTTTTAAACATTTTCTAATGGTGGTGTGCCTCGTGATTTTTTTTCATGAAAAAAGTGTGCCTTTGCACAAAAAAGGTTGAAAAACACTGATCTAATGGGTCTATGGGAGGTAATTGGCAGCAGGCGGTCTCTCAAGTACCCAGAAAGCATCTTCTTAGCCGAGTACTGGCATAATGTAGAATTAAACTGGAGATACAGCATAGAATTTTTCACAGGAACCACTAGGTAAATCCCAGTTCAGAGTACACTATTCATACTATTCCTCCATTTATACTTTGAAGCTACCTGCTGAACAATAACTGGCACCATTCTCCTCTGAGTTTCAATTCAATGGTGCTGATGCCCTGAATCTGCACATCAAACCCGAGCCACTGAAGCTTAGGTTTATGGATACTTTAGTTACTTCATAAACCGAAGCAGTTAAATATTATGCCTACATGCAACAGTGCCATACGGATTTAAACTATGCCGTGTAATTTTGATAGATGACAAAGTAACTAAAAATCCTGTAATTAGGAGGGGCTTGGATACTATTTAAAAAGGCACATTTTGGCTGTTTCTTTCCCTCCCCCCCTTTTTTGGCATTTTTTAAATTTAAAGTTTGTGGCTCCTAAAAAACTAATGACCTGAACGGCGGTATAATTTTACCACAATTTGATTATAACTATCTCTTTGACTGGACATACTGTATCTACTAATGTTTTAATAGTGGAAAATAAAAAAGTAATGTTAACTCTTGCAATAATTCTTGCAATTATACTGATGAAAGAAATGTCCTTCTGGGTTCAGCTCCAGGTGGGGAAAAAGACACTGGAGTTATGGAGGCTGCTTGGAAAGATGGTTTATTGTTGGACAGGGCCACATGGCTTGAGCCCTGAACAGAAAAGGTGATCACGTGCTTCAATGTTGGTGGAGAAGAAGAGAAGGACTGAAGGAGGGGCTTGCTAGGCTTTTTATACCCTGCTTAGTCCCACCTCTCTGTTTCCTGTTCCTGCGTAAGAAATGTATTCTGATTGGTTATCAGACTCCCATAGGGCCATGCAGGGGCTACTCTCTAGGCTGTGTTTTGAATCCAGGCTTAGTTGAGTTCTCAGATGCCATGTGGTCAGTTGAGTAAAGGGCCAATATTATCATGCTTTCCTGTAGCTGCTGGTGAAGTCTTTGTTATGTAAAGTGGACTAGCCTGGCCGTCTTAATGACCCATTAACAGTGGGGATGGGCAGGAAGCTACAGGCAACTATTCTGTCTTTTAAAACATGTTTCTTTCTTTTCACAGCCAGAGAAATATTCTGCCTTTTCAATATTTCCTAGGATATTTCATTTTTCTGGGAGAGGGCTGGATGATAACTTCCCACAATACTTTCTAAAATCTCCTCCTTTAAAGAGTTATAAGAGGCTTCTCTTTGTCTTTCTCGACCTAGATTTAGACAGCCTGTCTTAGTTTGTGTGTCCTTATTTGGCCAATAGTATTGTTGAGGAGGGCCACAGGCATAGCTTCCAAATCTATATACAAGTAGTCCTCAATATACAACTGTTCATTTAGTGATCATTCAAAGTTACAATGGCACTGAAACAAGCGACTTAATTTATGACCATTTTTCCCATTTACAACCATTGCAGCCTCACCATGGTCACATGATTGAAATTCAAACGCTTGGTAACTGACTCATGTTTATGATGGTTTAAGTCAGTGTTTCTCAACCTTGACAACTTGAAGTCCTGTGGACTTCAACTCCCAGAATCCCCCAGCCAGCATAGCTGGCTGGGGAATTCTGGGAGTTGAAGTCCACAGGACTTCAAGTTGCCAAGGTTGAGAAACACTGGTTTAAGTGTCCCGGGGTCATTTGCAACCTTTTGACAAGCAAAGTCAATGGGGAACCCAGATTCACTTAACAACTGTGACAAGAAAAGTCATAAAATTGAGCAAAATTCACTTAACAAATGTCTCACTTAACAACATATTTTTTTGGCATAATTCTGGTTGAAAGCTGAGGACTACCTCTACTGAATCCTCCAGGTATGTGGTCTTCAACTCAGAATTACCTAGCCACCTAGGTAAGGAGCCGAGGTGGCGCAGTGGTTAAATGCAGCGCTGCAGGCTACTTCAGCTGACTGCAGTTCTGCAGTTCTGCTGTTCAAATCTCACCGGCTCAGGGTTGACTCAGCCTTCCATCCTTCCGAGGTGGGTGAAATGAGGACCCGGATTGTTGTTGGGGGCAATATGCTGACTATGTAAACCGCTTAGAGAGGGCTGAAAGCCCTATGAAGCGGTATATAAGTCTAACTGCTATTGCTATTGCTAATTACCTAGTTAAGAAATTCAACCATTAAATCTACACATCTGAAGCATTCTACCTGTAAGAGAGAAACTAAAACACTAAACTAAAGATACACAGACTGAGGTAAATTCTATTAATTCCCACTGGAATTAATAGGATGCAGATATATAGTTAAAGGCTTATGAATATTGGATTTTCATAGGAGTGTAGGATTAACCAAAATTGAAAATTCCAATATGTCCCCATGCTCTTCTCGTTCTTCTCCAGGTTTCTCATTCTCCCACAGGTATCAACCAATAATCGTTAGCACTGAGGATGTTCTGTCCTGATGGGCCTGCTGTTGCAGTTCTCCTCCCATCTACAAGATAGTTTGCATTTCTGCTTTGAGGTTTCCTCAGGTATGCAAATAAGTTGGATATAGATTTTTGGACTACATAAGGATCTGCATTTAGAAATCTCATATTTTTTGTTAGTACAAAATGTCCTGTTTAGACTGCATTGTTGCAGGATTCTGTTCTGTTGTTGTTCTGTTCTAGTCTAGTCTGGTCCAGTCCGTGCTTAGCCCAGTCAACATTCTGAACATACTAAAGATCTTCCCATCCCTTTTATTGTGCTGATATTAGAGTTTTTGTTATTATATCACACCTTGAGAAGCCTGCTAATATTTTGACTTGTGTAACATTAGTACTATTTTGGTTATAAAGAGATCGGCACCTGGAGAATTAATTGGCTGCTAATATACAAACCTTAGTTTATTTTTCATTCCAGCTGGTGAGAATTGTACTTAATTAACTGTGTGAAGTTTTCAAATGGGTTACGCAATGTGTTTTATTATTTGGTATATTCTTAAAGTTATATGGGGAGAGAGAATGACTCAGCATCTGGATACTATTTATTTAGCAATTATCTTTATAGGGGTAAGCATAATGAAACTGAAAATATTAAAAAGTTGCATCCCATGATTAGTCTTTTAAAGTTAACATCAATTGGAAAAATGGGTATTTAAAAAAAAAACAAGAACATAAATGTCTTGGTGCTAAATGATGTACAATGACAATAAAGGCTATTATTATTATTACTACTATTACTATTGTTATTATTTCTAGCAGACACGGTTACACACAAGGTGTAATCAGAGGTGGTATTCAGTAGGTTCTGACCAGTAGCGGAAATTTTGAGTAGTTTGGAGAACCAGTAAATACCACCTCTGACTGGCCCTGTCCCCATCTATTATCTGCCTCCCAAGTCCCAGCTGATCGGGATGAAATGTGGATTTTACAGTATCCTTCCCCTGGAGTGGGGTGGGAATGGAGTTTTTACAGTATCCTTACCCTGCCACACCCAAGCCATGCCCATAGAACCAGTAGTAAAAAAAATTGAATTCTACCACTGTCCTTAATATATGGGATCCAAAACTTGTCAATCCTATCAGATCGTTGGGAGGACAGAGATAACTCGGAGAGGCAATCTTACTTATATCTGGGTCCTGTGCTTTAGCAATGACCTCTAACACTTTGAGTTGAACCCAGAAGCTCACAATCAGTGTAACCCTTGTAGCTGAGAGGTCACATGAGTACATAGAGACATGTCCATAAAGACAACATCAAATTCCATTTACAGATTTTACATACATAAACAAAGAGAGCCAAATATATTTGCTCATTCAAGTTCTTGAATGGGACAAGGCATTTCATCCAGGGCATTTTGAATACTTTTTTTTTTATTACATCAGATGCAAGCAAGTAATAATTGACTATTCTACCCCCAAGCCAAAACAATAGAGTTGGGATTCTACCATCTCATTTACCTATCTTGGGATTCTACCATCTCATTTACCTATCTGTATAGACTTAGAGTTTCAAATGGATTAACTAATATTCAAATGGATAACTACTATGCTTCTGCATTCTGGGCCAGCTGTAGCTTCCAAGTAGCTTTTAAGGGCAACCCTAGGCAGTCATTATTGCAGTAAACTATTTGTGAAAAGTTTCATGTATGGATGACCATGAGAAAGGTATCCCAGTCCTGTAAAGGGTTCAACTGGCATACATGTATGATTTCAAGATGCCTTGGGCTTTAGCCGATTGAGAGTTACCCTGATAGAAATTTTGATATATTTTCTTTGCTGTTATCATTTTATGAAATTACATTTTTATTACTTTATTGTACATTACTATGTTGTTAGCTGTCTAGATTCCATATAAATTGGTACATGTTGTAAATGTTGTCAAATAGGTAAGTAATAAAGGGGCTCATTCAAACATGCTGCAGGGAATTACTGTAAATTGGACATCATAATGACAAAAAAGTTACAGGATGTATTTAATAATCTTTAATACCCTGATATCCCTTAAGTAAAATATGGAATATGCAATTTGTTTTATTCCTTCCTGGGTCTGTCCAAATGGAAATCAAGAACTCAGTTTTGCTAATCTGAAAGACCTTCTCTCAGAATGGAAGACACGAAAGTGGCAATAATTTAGACACTCTGAAATGTTGGGGAATGGTTATACTATGTTCTCATGTAGCTTTTGGAAACAGTTCATCCTTATTAGATCAATTGTAAGATAAATGCCTGAAGGGACTCAGAAATGAATTGAGTTTAATAGATTGAAAATGATTGTGTAGGACCATTTTGGTTTTAATATATACCCAGGGGAGTCTCCTGGAGGAACAGGGGGACTTTACAAGAAGAATCATTCCTTGGCTAGAGATCTTTATCTAATGATGATGATGATGATGATAATAATAATAATAATAATAATTCACTAGGGTGTGTGTGTGTGTGTGTGTGTGTGTGTGTATGCACACACTCATGGGGGATAAAATAGGATTTCAATGAAAAGAAAATGTTTAAGGCTGCTAGATAAATATCTTCATAGATCCATATAGAAAGAGATGTCCAGGATAAAGAGACTAGGCAAGTTGCCCAATTTAATATCAGATTGGCTTAGGAAAAAACAGGGGGCATTAAGATCAATTAGACTACATAAACAGTTACTTAATTGGTGTGCTTAAATCACTACATAGGACATGGGAATTATAATAGTATAGGGAATCATAAATGTATTGTTGCCCAGGGACCTCTTCTAGAAAAACAGTCAATTTCTCCCAGACTAGATATTGGAACTGGAAGGAACAACATATTTTTCAAAGATCAAAGTCTTGCCACTGGATGATTTAATAGCTCTATATAATATATACTGTATGATTTTATTTTTATTCATTACAGTTTTTTTCAGATTGTTGTTGTTTTGGTTGCAGGGAATGAACCATTTGCACCAAAACATCACAATCTAGATTAATTTTTCCAACATAATTCCAGGTTTATTGAGCTACAATCCATGATTCCTTCCAAGTTAGCATGAAAAAAATGATGGCAGATTGAGATGATTAGTGTGTTGTAGTGCTTATGTTGATTACTGGCTATTGCTACTTATACTGAGACAGTATCAAGATGTATCATTTCTTTTTCTTTCCATTTTGGGTATATTGGCAGAATCAGAATTCATGCTGAGCCGAAATGAAATGTTTTAGAAACTTCTGGCATATACCGTATTCCTAAAATATATTCCTTCTATGAGTAATTTAATGGCTTAATCTCATCGCATATGCACATGACAAATTAGACCAGAATGTGAAGGATCTGAATTCGGATGCTGTCCCATCTATAGGAAGCCTAGCTATTTGGGATCAGACAACGAAGGATACTTTGAAGTAAATATTTTTACAATTTAAAAAGAAGATAAGGAGGCCATGAAAGGCGGTGAAAAGATATACATTTTTTCTCAAAATAATGGAAAATAAAAACTTTCTACACCATTTTATTCTTCTTCCACCATAATTTTTGTACTAATATTGAACTTTTCAAAATGGCAGTATTTGGAATGCATTTGGAAAATGAGAGTACGTTAATAATTGCTCTTTATAAAAGAGATGTACAAATAGTAAGAAACGTATTCTAGAAACTTATAGTATAATAATGGTATGATTATAGAACGCTGAAACGTATCAGTTTTGGTGGCACACACAACCACATCAATAACTTCCTAAACAGTGATTCACTTAGTTTCCTGGCACAGTGCCTGAGGAAAAGCTAAGTTTTTAATGTTGTATGAAAGGTGATTAGCATCAGAGCCATCCAAATCTGAGGAAATATGCTACTTCAAAGGGCAGACACAGAGACAGAGAAGGCACACCACCTAGGTTTCATCAGACAATTATCAGAAGTAATTGGAGAAGGTAAACAACTGTATGTCATGAAGGGCTTTCTAGGCTTTTATCAGCATTTTTAATTGCACCAGGAAACACACTGGAGACAGTGCAGTTTGTGAAGCTATGGTGTTACACAGATGTATCAAGACATGCCCATAACTACTTACATGGCTGTATGATCAGCTGTAGCTTTGGAGTGATTTCCAATGCAACCTTATCTAGAATCTACTGCAGTAATCCAAAGTGGAAATCCAAATAGAGGCATGAGTGAGTCCCAATTGGTGCACAAGACAGATTTTTAAGTAGGAGCCATGAGGCAAGGATCTGCAAATTGGGCATCCGTTCTGTCTGAGGGATCCAACACCCCTCAGTCTATTAAAGATTTAGCCTAAACTTGTTTCTCCCTACCCACCCACCCCCTCCCCGAGCCTCTAATTAGTTTGGTAATGAAACATCTGCAAGAAAACCACCAAACTCAGAGAGCCCCAAGGAACCCATCTTTCAACTCTGAACTATAAATATTCTATCAAGACTTTTTGGTCCACAGATTAGAAATAATCGGTGTATAAGACAAAAGATTTACATGGCCCGAAGAGAAATCAGAACTGATGTAGAGGTCTGACCAACCTGAAAGGCAAGTATCACTACATTCTCCAATTCTTAATTTTTGTTGTGCTGCTTTGAAAGCATTCACAAATATTTGTCTGATGGTTCATATGCTGGAATGGCATTCCTCCATGGCTAAAGAAACCTAAAATAAATCCTGTAACCCTGCTCACTTTAGCACAGAGAATAGCCTCTCATCTTTACTGTATGTTTCTTGCATTAAATTAATGCTGGACATAAGCAGCAGCTATAATTGTTACAGCACATTATCATCTCTGCAAGTTACATTTATTCAGAAATGCCAGACAACAGTCTCTAACTAAGGCTATTATTTGCAAATTGTTGGTAATCTGTAAACTTTGCTATTAGTGAAGTTTTCAAGTTGAGCTGGCTCAAATAAGAGTTTACCAAAAGTTATTCCTTATAAAGATTTAATCATTTCTCCTTGGGGGGGAAGAGAACTGTTATAGGATTCTTTATCAAATAAAGTACCTTTCTTCCCCAGCTCCCTTGCTTTTCTCTCCTCTGTTGAGTCTTGAATCTTCCTAGGTGGCTCAATTTCTTTGTGTCCCATTTCCCCCTCACCCTGCAATTGCTAGCTCCCCGTTATAACTCCACCCATCCCTCCTTTGCTTTCTCTTCCATAATCTGGCTGAGATTGAGTGTGGATTGACTGCCTGCATCACACCTAGTTGCCAGTCTCACCAGCCTCTTCGTCAAGGGAAGGAAACACCTTCCCAAAATTATACCATACATTGTGTACGCCATCATTCTTCTCTTGTTATAGAAATTGTTATAGATTTGAATTCAGCAGGACCCCTTCAGCAGAACATTAAGCATTGCGCTGAAAGAATACGGAGTCATTCAATAGTTGAGCATCCCGTTTTGAAAAAGGAAAATGGTATAGTTGTCTTGGTTACAGGGGATTTTTTGCCAAAAATATTTATATTATTAATACTTATCAGAATATAGATTAAACAATTCATGAAGATAAAAAATTCTCACTTCTTCCTAAACTACATCTTGGGGAGCAGGGAGTGGGGAAAGCTCCTTTGTTCCCTAAAACATAGAGACTCTTTTAGTGAACAATATGCCAAATAAGAAACACATGCAGATGCAGAACTGTGCAGCTGTTTCCTGGTTTTGTTTTTCATTAGTCCCATGTTAGTAGAATCAAGTACTTGGAGCACAGTTGTTATATAATTTGACAATAAATATGTCATAAATTCCATAATATCAGGTGAAGTGTCAATATTTTGCTACAAAAGGCGGTTACTGCAAAAGGAACTTTTTTCTCCCCATCTGGATGTTGATTAGGTATAGCATCCCTTAATATCAGAAATCTATAAACTTTTCAAATAAATATTTGAGAGACATCTTCTGCTAGATTTCATGACAACTCCAGTTTATACATAAAACGAGGGCCCAGATTTTGGGGGGAAATATGCAAATAATGCTGACACTGTAAACCACCCAGAGAATGATGTAAAGCATTACGGGGCTGTATATAAGTCTGATTGCTATTACCACCTCTACCTTCATCCCTGGCCCTATTCCTACCTTCTTATAGGTTTTGAAATACTTCCCTGAGAATGAATTTTAATTCTTTCAAATGCAATTAGATTTGACACTATTTCCTAAGAATAGCTAAAGTTCCTATTCATTACATAGGTAGCTCTTCATTGTACAAATTAAATTAATCAAAAACAGTAAAAAGCTAATGATCCACTTGGGAGTAAAATTAGCTCCTTAATGAAGGAAATGGAGTTAAGAAAATTATAACAGAATGTACGCGGATGTGCCTTTGGAAATTATAGATTTGCACACACAATATCCCCTTAGGTAGACAAGTTGAATTGTCAGAAATTTGACCCTGGAGATTTGGCATGAGTACATTCTTCAGGATCCGTTCATAGATATGACAATTTCCACTACCAATATGCCAAATTTTGTGAATGATTGCAGTTCTAAATTAAATACTAAATAGATTTCTGTGGCAATGGACTTATTCAATCAATTGCTGAGGACACCAAGGGCTAGAAGTGGCTTACAGAGGATTAAAAACAGATAAGTGCAAGTGAGGAAAAAAAAGACAAAGCAATTACACCAGGGAGGTAAAACAGCTTGCACTGCATCACATCTGATGTGGCAGATACATGTCATCCCTAATTCAATGCCTGTGAGAAGAGCCAGAGCTTCAATGCCCTCCTAAAAAGTCAACAGGCGTAAGGCTATAATGACCTGTGGTGTGGGTGGGGGGAGAGGAGAAAGATGCTATTCTAAGGTCAAGCACAAAGTACATTTTTCTGAGTCTCATAAGATGACATTGCTTTGATGGCGCATGGCAAACTCTGTCCGGTCTTACATGATGGACAGAAACATTTTATCCTTTGGAAATTCATTACATTGGTTATAATACACAGTTTTTAATGGAGTGTAAACAGCATTTACTTTCATATTACGTGTGGACAAGGATCATGTGATACATGAGATAACTTCTTCAGCCGTTGTATGATGAATCATGTGGTATCAACCTGTGGTATGATATGCATCATATCACATATCGTATCAAATTCAGCAAAGCCAACCCAAGGCATTTTCTTGCCTGCATGGTGAGTTGGAATGCATCTTTCCTCTTTCTACACTGAGAAATCAATTATTTTCACAATGGTGAATATAGAATAACGGAGTCGGAAGGGACTTTGGAGGTCTTCTAGTCCAACCCCCTGCTTAGCAGGAAACCCTACAACACTTCAGATAAATGGTTATCACAGAGGTCTGCAACCTTACACACTCAAAGAGCCATTTGGACCAGTTTCCCACAGAAAACACGGGAGCCACAAAACCTGGGTGGGCATGGCCAACTCAACGTCACTCAGTCACATGACCCCCTCCCCCCAGCCATGTGTACCTGGGTTTTGTGTCTCCTGGTGTTTTCTGTGGGAAATGGGTCTCTCCCTCCCTTTTCTCTTTTTCCTCTCCATCTCCCTCCCTCTCTTTTCTTTCTCTCCCCTTCTCTCATTTGTTTCTCTTTTCCCTCTCTCATTCTCTCCCTCTAGCTCTCATTTCTATGTCCCTCTCCCCATTCTCTCATGTTTCTCTCTTTTTCATCTCGTTCTTTCCATCTTTTTATTATTTTTCTTTTTCTCCCCTTTTCTCTCTCATTTCTCTTTCTCTCCCTTTCATTTCTGTTTTTAAATTCTGTTCTTCTTGGCGCTGCGCGCACCTGTTGCTCAGGGAGACGCGCAACTGGCTCTCTGCCCTGAGACGCTGGATCAGGCTGGCTGATGCTCCGCGTCGTAATAGGTTCCAGGAGGAGGAGGGGATGCAGTCTCCCTCATTGTGAAACGCGCTAAACGTAAGTGTGCTGCACAAGACTCTGCAAGAGCAGGCCATGGAAGCAGCGAGAGCAGGGGTGTCAACCACAGCCAGGCCATTTTTGGCCTCCTAGAGCAATTGTGTGCTTTATTTTTGGCCTCCCCCCCCACCTCCAGTAGCACTCTGCAGGCCAAAAATGTTGGCCTTACCTTCCAGTTCCAGCCCACGGGGCACGCCAAGGTAAGTCCTGCACTTTAACAAAGGTGGGGCTGGTAGGTAGGTAGGGTGCTGTGGGCGGGGTAGCTTAGTCGTCCTGCACGGGCTAGATTAATGGCTTCAGTGGGCCGTATGTGGCCCGTGGCCCATAGTTTGAGGACCCCTGCCATGTACCATTACAATGTCTATCAATAGTCAGCAAGGCTGTCTCCACAACAGACTGTATAGGAGCTATGCAGTAGCTGTGCCTTCCAACATCTTATTGCTGCTCTGTCAAAATCTGCTTGGGACAGCCACCATTTGCTTGAAGATAAGGTCAGCCTTTACACTATCTTAATGGAAACAGAATCTACCCCTGACTTCTCTTTAGCAGCACTTAACACTGTTTCATTATCACTACTGATATAAACCACCAGATGGTGGGGAGTGCATGGAAATACACTCTATCTATATTTGCAATAGTGGCGAATATCTATAGCTCGGGTGTAGGATGAAGGTGAAGGTTCATTCTCTGAACTTGTCAGCTTCAATTTCTCTTCCCAATTCCTTCTTCTCTTGAACTATCTTGTCCTTCGAAGCTAAACTAAACATAGTAAGCGCTGCCTCCTTCCTTACATTATATACCTATATACAGACTGCTACACATGCAAATAGATTAGGAAATATGATGAAGAGTATTAGTGGTAACCTTGACTGCTACCACACAAAACATGTATGATTCCCTAAAACAGGAGGGAATAGAATCATGTTTAGTATTATGTTAGTAGTACTCATATTAACAAATATTTAAATAACTCCGTACTCAATTAGGCAAACGTACGAGGTCTTAAAAAGCAGCAATCTTGTTTCTTGTTATAATACATAACTGATCGTTGATAAAAATAGCAATCTGGTTCATTTAGTTATCAAACTAAATCGCCGTTTGCTTCTCTATGGTTGTTGAATAGCCAAAACTAAACATTACGGCCAGTATGATAAATAAACTGAGGAATTCAGAAAAAGCAGGAGCTTGTCATAAAAAGATGACACTTTTATTTTCTTTCTATTATTTGATTCTATTATAATTACATTGACAAGCAATCTATTGCCTTCCAAATGATTTGAATGTCAATATTATGTTTTTATGTTATTGGCCATGCTAGCTGAAACTGTTAAGACTGAAGTCCAAAATATTTGGAGAAATAGTTTGTTGTTGAATACATGAGATGTTGCATTCTTCTATGCACAGGACACATTACAGCAGACACTATATGAACACATGATATACACCATACTAGCTATAACAAGTTTAGGAGATATCTGATGGGATCAGTTCACAAATCTTCTGAATCCAGACAGTACTGCCTTATTTCATGTACTTGCACTAAAAGGATAAATGTACAAAGCAAACACTTGTTACAGAACTAGAATTTTCTCCTGTTGCTACCTCTCAATAAAAGGCTTTACAGATATAAAAGCTAAGGGAGACTCAAAGTCTATTAAAATATTTAATATGGGTGTTATTAAAAAGGAGTGCAACATCAAGAACATAGTTTACATAAATTAATATGGTTTCCTAGAAACAAAGTGTATCCCAAACATCCTAAACTTAATGGAAAACATTGCCTCCTCTTTATTGCCTAGTGATGATATTCAGATAGACTCAATTGAAGAAAGAGCCAAAATGGAAAGAATGTGATTTTAAAGCCATGAGGAACAAAATTCCAAAAAGAAATTACATATCGTGATCATTCTCAGCTGTTCATGGAACAAAGCCTGGTTGGAGATGTCTGGGTGTAAAAAGATGGGATGGAGTAAAATAGAACAAAGACTGTCCTGAAAGAGGGCACAGCTGCAATATTTTGTTGCTGGTTCTGCTGTTAATCGACGTTTATTTAGTTAATCATTTTTATTTTTTTAATTTGCTGTTAATAGACGTTACTGTAGACAAGATTGCCATCAAAAATGGAAAATACAAAATACAAATTGAAATGTAAATAATAAATAAAACAAACACTTAAAAGCCTAGCAAAGTATCTTAGCTGGTCTTCCACAGCAAGAAGGGTAATGCAATTCTGAAGAAATAAATTACCTAGGAATATAACTAAACTTCTGAGAGGAGGGACCCCTCCACGAGAGCCCCTCCTGCAGATCAATGGCCAGTCTAATTAGAAACAGTCCCTTATCTAGGCCTAAGTCATGGTTCTCCAAAGTGGTCTATACTGATTCCCAAGGGTCAATGGGACTGTCCAAAGGGTTGATAGCTGTTGGTGTTACTATTATTGTTATTCCTAGTACTAATAAAATAGAATTAGTTAAATTATTTTATGTAATAAATGCTTAAGTTGATGAACAATTTGACATTTAATGAAGACATCAATCAGCTGAAGAGTTTGGGAATCCCAGGGGTACCCAGGTTAACACCATCTTAAATTGAGGCCGATAAAGCAAGTGCAATTGGAACAGATTTTCACTACAGGTCATCATATGGTCTTTGCATCAGCTAGCAGCCTAGTGCCCGCACAACCAGAGTTTCCATATAAAACACCTTGTTAAGACAGCATGTAATGAAAATGTGGATAACTTGACAGATCTGATTAACTCAGGAATTGTTGCAGCTGATGCTCAATAATATAAATGAACTCCTTACTGCACATATCACCAGGGTTGCCAGTGATACTCAAGGAACAATATGTGACGATGAGCCTGCTCTTTCAGGGAGAATACCAAATTGCATGAACTCAAACCCTGAATTTCCTATTGACCCAATAGTATTTCTGAACTTTCTGGATTGACTTTTACTTTGTTCTATTTCATTTCAGTTATTTTTGAATTTAGGCGACATTCATGTCTCATTTAATGGTTTAAAGGGTATTGATGGAGAGGATGGCAAGCAAGTATTACCGGCTGTTATCAACATACTATTTCCACCCACTTTTTTGGGGGGGGGGGGTGCTTCTTATACACCGAAAATACGGTACACTGCTGTTGACCATAAAGGCTAGGCCCAAGGACTGCTTTCACGCTATGTGGTTTTTCCTTGTCCATTTTCTATATACTGCAACATTCTAGAGTAGACTATAGGGGATGCCTACTAAAGAGGCCTTTTCTGTGGTGGCATTCACAGGCATTGTTTATCAGGTTATATGGCACTTTATTGTTGCCTCACTTGCAAGCAAAATCAATTCTATTCTCATTGACTTTGAGAAGCTATTTGTATTGATTTTTCTATTTCTTTTTATAGAGGTGCTCAGCTGCTATTTAATTTTTTATAGTTTATATTGGAATGTTTATTTATTATGCTTTTATATAGATCTATTTTAGAAACCACCTTGAGGACTCTTGTTGAAAAGGGGACATTAATCCTGTTAGTAAGGAAATAAATAAATCAGACTTAATAGAATGAAAAGTACTTTGAAAAGGCAGGTATCTATATATATAAGGTATTTCCCTGAATAAGAGGTCATTATTATAAAGGCTCACAAATCTGCTAAATATCAAAAAGGACTATGAGTGGAATATAAATACTTGCTAGTCTCCTTTACTAATGTTTGCACAAGAATTATTGGAGAAGTTGAGCTGATTGTTGAGAAATATGATCTATGGTCCTCTTATGCCATCTGTTATACAAGTAAAATGAAATATCTTGCCTTTTACCTAAAATAAATATAGTCCTTCAATGAATATTAGGGTATTCTGTCAAGTGAAGGATACATTTGAATTCAGCTCACAATCTTTTGGAATTGGAAAAAGGGCTTAAAATAATTTTTAAGGCATTACAGTTGAAATTCTATACATGTTATTTAAGAGTAAACTCAGTGGCACCACAGTATAGTAATTATTTATATAAACAGGTACAGCACTGGACTACATAATTATTTCTAGGCAGTTCATTAATTTGAAATTAATGCCATTATGTAATTAAATCAGCATGGATGTTTATAGCCAGGTTTTTTGTTTGCTTTGTTTTGTAAAGTTTTCGTTTAAGTGCATTCCTGCCCTATAAATGAACTTTATATATGAATAGTTAACAAGAGAAAGTCAGATACAGGCTTATCAAAGTAGCTAGAGGTACTAGAATTCAAGAAAATGAGAAACAATCTGAGTGGTTTCAAAATGATGTCAGTCTTAACAAGAACTTGAGCTGATAAGAACAAAATATATCACAAATGTTAGATAATAAATCTAAATGCAATGTACCAAGGGAAGGAACACATTTTAAATGGAACAGTAATTCATAGCAAGTAGAGCAGGAAAGAAATTTGCTCCAGGAGTTATTTTAGTAAAAACCTTGCAGTCATTAAGGCAATGCATGACTCTTGTATAAAAGACAAGTCAGATACCGGAAAGATAAAGGAGTAGAATATAAATCACAATAAATGGTAAGATTACTGTAGAAGGCACTTCACATCTTCATTGTAATGCTGTAGTCACCTTATCTTGAAAGAGAGCATTACAATTCTGCTATCCAATCTCAACTTTGAGAAAGATTTCCTACCAACCCAACTTTTCTTACTGGAGAAAAGGAGAAATTTGCAGTAAATAAAACATTCAGGATTTTTTTTTAAAAATAAATAAATCTTGATTCTTGATTTCAGTTCTCAGAATTGGCATCACATTCACTTATGTCAGGGGTGTCAAACTCGCAGCCTACAGGCCAGATGCATCACACACTGGCCATGGCCGCCCCCGTTTTAGTGAAGGGGAAAAAGTTGTGATAGGTCACGTGACAATGTGAGTTTGACACCCGACCTATGTACTTTTAATTAGACATATACAAGACACATCATGTTTGAATAATTGTTTCACAGAATTCAGGGGACAAGGCCTAGTTACTGAGGGACCGTTTATCTCAAAGTTTCTGCTCAAGCAATAAGATCGGGGTGGGCTTCAAAAATTTCAGCAACAGGTTCTCTGCCCAGTTGCTGGGTGGGTGTGGCCATGGCCTAGTTGGCCTCATGCACCTTGGTGGTGGCCACATTTTCACCTTCCCCAGGCTCCGGAGGCTTTCCTCAAGCTGAAAACTGCCTCCCCCGGGCTTCAGAAGGCCCACTTTTCCCCCTTCCCAAGCCTCAGCCTGGGCCCTGCACTTAACTCACACTCAAAACGGGCCACGTGGAGACTCCTGGGAGTGGCGGGGTGGGTGGGCCCAGCCAGTGGTGGGATTTGGAGGTTCTCCGAACCAGCCATAACATTAGCTATGGGTTCTCCTGAACCTGGGCGAACCCGTAGAAGAACCACCCGAGTAAGATCATCAGAGATGGTAAATTACAGGCCCCTTCAGTTCAACAGTCTCATCTATGAAACACTAGGAAGTATGTTTCTATTGTAGCACCTGCTCTGACAGTATCTTCCAGAAGTCTACAGAAAGCTCTGAATAATGATATTCCACCAGATCTTGAAAGCCTGGTTGTGTTCCCAGATATTTGGGTAGGATAGTTAGTATAAAATGTGTGGACTGGGATTTTATTCTTCTGAGCCTTACAATGCAACAGCGTTGTATTATTGTAACTATGTTGAGAAAAATCACATAGTAATTAAAACAAGTTTGTTTTGAAAATATTTGCAGGACAGATTTTCTCTCCACGTGGACTAGTTGTGTGTTAACAGAGACACATACAGCTGTAAAGGAAGCTGACATAGGAATAATAAATTATTATAACTCTATACACTGTTTTGCATCAACATTGATGCTTGAGAGAAACCTAGTAGGGAGAGCGTCCTGATTTAACAACCTGTTCAATGACCTTTTGGAACTTACAACAATGTTGAACCAATGGTAGGTGCAACTAATCCTCACAATTATGATGTTGCAATATCCTGCAGTCATGTGGTCACCATTTGCAATCTTTCAGTTTTTTTTTCAAGCAAGGCAAGTGGAAGGCGAGCAGATTGAGCACGGAGGCGACATTGCTTAATGACCTGATTTGCTTAACAATGTCAACCAGAAGTGCTGGAACTGTTGGTGGTAAGCAGCATGATCAAATGACATTGCACTTTATTATTGTGTCACTTATCGATCGAAATTCTGACCTCAATTACTGTTGTTAAAGGAGGACTACCTATAATCCTAGGAATGAAAGAAAATACCCGTGTATGCCAAGATCTGGAAAAGCTAAGGAAAGGCACGGGGACTAGTAAGGACTGGACAATTTTTAAAAAGGAAAAGGATGCAGAGGCCAACCAGTAAGGGTGGGAAGGGGCAAGCAACAGGCAACACACAATCCAAAAGTGTGGTACCCCTAATTTGGTACTGAGCCCCAGCCTAGTCCCATTGCGACCCAGGCTGCAATTTCTTAGCTTGTTTTAAGAAACAGCTGGGAGCAGCATGGGTGAAAAGCAGCTTAAGCCTGCAGCGTGAAATTGCCCTCACCCTGAGGAAACAGTTGTTGAACAGAGACCTTCATTTGTTCCTTAAATTAAATCTGTCTCTCCCTTCCTATGTTATTACTGCAGATACAGGATTAAAGACACTCATCCACTTCCTTCCCATCTAGTTTTGTTCTGCCAAACTATAAACAAGGCTCATATGTTTGTACATGTGTCTGCACTTTGGTAGCTTATGGGGGGATTGCCACATTCCCTCTTCTTGAGGACACACAAAACACCCACGCTTTCCATCCATAGGCATTAACCAAGGGCGAAAAAATTGCAGTTTGGTGGCTCCAAACTGAACTCATCTTGGGGGGGGGGGAGGATCCCTCGGGCTCTTTTGAATTTAACCTGTTTCATACAGTGCCCTCCCTTCTTCTTCATCAAAGCTGTGAAGAAAAAAAACCCAGAGGCAGACCAGACCTTGGAGAAAAAAAAAAGACAATTTCAATAGAAGGTTGCCCACCAAGCACAGCTGTCTCCGAGACAACTTTTAAGACTTTACTGACCTCGTTTCCCAGAATTCCCTAGCATGGTCATCTGAGTGAATGTTGTGTTTTATTATTTTTATTCACATATTATTTCATGTTCTGTCTTGCACTCCCTTCCCACGAATTGTAAGCCGCCCTGAGTCCCCTCAGGGAAAAGGGCGGCCTATAAATGACAATAAAATCCTAAAAAAAAAATCCTGAGGAATTCTGGGAGTTGCAGTCCACAAGTCTTAAAAAAAAAAGTTGGGACAAGCGAGCCCTGACAGAAAGGGACGCTTAAGAGCCCGGTCCTTTTCCTTTTCTTTTTAAACTAGTGCTCCATTTTGTGTTTTTTTTTAATCGCAGGTCATTTCCCTCCCCTCCCCTCTCTCTCGATGCCTCTCGCCATTTTTTTTAAAAAAATGTCGCGGTTAAAGCTGCCTCCTCCGTGAAATCGCCACAAGAAAGCCGCCTCGCGCCGAACCGGGTTGGCAACCGAAGCCGCACGTGCGCCTCCCGCCATTCGCCTCCGGGGACGCCCGCCTGGCAAGAGAAACTGCACGCGCTGAGGCGGCGTCGCTTCATCACCCTTCCCGCCTCCCCCCCACCGATTCTGAAGCGGCGCATGCGAGCCCTCACCCCCCCCCTCCCCGCGCCCGCCCGCGAGGAAACTCTGGCAATCACGCTCGGCGGGAGCCCTTGACGGAGAGAACCACCTGACGGCCTCTTTTCTCACTGGCTGCTGCCTGTTGCTAACCCACGTGACGGCCGGGCGGGCTGTTGCGAACGGCTGAAGTGGGGAGGGTGTGTGTGTGTGTGTGTGTGAGAGACTACAAGCATTCGCTGGGGGGGGGGGGAATTTCCCGCCGCCTTCTTTCACCTCCTCTGGCCAACCTGAACTCAAAAGAAAGTTAACGGCAATGGGGAGGGTTCCCTCCCGTCGTCGGGCTTTGCATTCAGCCGAGGCTTTTCCGAAGCGCGGCGCCGCGGGGAACCTGCTGTGCTCCAGGTGGTCGGAAGGTGGCGCTGGAGATCCTTCTGGCTTCTACCGACCCATTTTGCTTCGCTGCCGCCGCTCTCCCCCCCCTCCCCGTCCCCTGCCGGCGCCATGGTTCAGAGCTTCTTTTCTTTTATTAACGCTAAAATTGGTGGGCTCGTTTCTAAACGTGTAAGAGATGGACGCGAACCAGCTGCACAGCGCAATCCATCATTGAAGGCTAGCTTGGGAGGGGTTCCAAAAAAAAAATTGGAACCGAAATGGGCGTCTAAATAAGGTGCCTCTTCCATTAACCTGGGCTGGAACCCAAACAAATCAGGGGAGTTGCGGGGGTTTTCAGAGCTAAAACATTTCTTTATTAAAATTTTAAGAGAGCCCCCCCCCACTTTGCAGCCCCTGGGTTTCGCAGTGTGAATAAATGCAAAGTGGTCCTCAACTTACAACAGTTCACTGAGTGTCTGTCCAAAGTTTCAATGGCACTGAAAAAAAACAAACGAGTTACTGTTTTTTTCACAACCACTGCAATCCTGAGGAAATCGTGTTGCAGGGAGTTATCACTTAGCACCTCTCCCAGAAAAATGAAATATCCTAGGAAATATTGAAAAGGCAGAATATTTCTCTGGATGTGAAAAAGAAAGAAACATGTTTTAAAAGACAGAATAGCTGCCTGCAGCTTCCTGCCCATCCCCCCCTTTGTCAATGAGCCCTTAAAGCCTGAGCTAGTCCTCTTTACATAATAAAGAGTTCTCCTCTTCAGTTCCAGAGTGATGGGATTAAGGCATTACCCAACTCGCCACATGGCATCTGAGAACTCAACCAAACCTGGATTCAAAACGCAGCCTAGAGAGTTGCCCCTGCATGTGCCATGGAGTCTCACAACCTCAAGATCAAAGGCCAGAGGGGGATAAAACCAGGGACTCAGCTTCTCTTCCGCCCTTGCTTTCCCTTCTCTTCTCCACCAACATTGAAGCATGTGATCACCTTTTTCTGTTCAGGAGCTCAAGCCATGTGGTCCTGTCCACCATTAAAACCATCTTTCCAAGCAGCCTCCATGTCCCCAGTGTCTTTCCCCCCATTTATTCCAACAGTGTCACGCGATCAAAATTCAGATGCTTGGCGAGTGGTTCATATTTATGATGGTTGCAGTGTCCCAGAGTCAGGTGACCTCCTTCTTGCAAGCAAAGTCTATGGGAAATCCAGATTCACTTAACAACCATGTTACTACTTTAATAAATGCAATGATTCGCTTAACTGTGCCAAGAAAGTCATAAAACGGAGCAAACTCACTTAAATGTTTCACCTGACCCAGTTGTGGTTGTAACTGGAGGATTACCTGTACAGGTAATGGGTCTCTTATCTAATCTGGTGCTAGATTTTTTAAAAGCCAGCCCTTTGAATCTGTTTTAGAAACACCCCCCTCCCTTTTCCACCCACGCTTATGGTAAATGTTACTAACATTCAGATTTGTATTCCAAAACGAAAGGGGAAGGGGTTAGCAAACCTTTATAAAACTGTCACAATTTGTAGATACTAAAGACAATGTCAGATTCCACTCCAATTCCCTTTTTCTCCTGCAGCATTTTTCCACTGGTTTCTGTGAAAGTTCAGTAGTCTTTAAAAGGGGTTTATAGACCTTTTTATTTGGTGAGTTAGGGTACGCCCTGCTTATTCCACCCTTCTCATTAAACCCTGCAGTTCTTAGATCAGTAGCTGTTTTGTGCTAATTATGGATGCCAGGTGAATTGATTGTATTGTCTGTTGTTTTAAATATATATGATTGTTGTCTTTGTTTTTTTTTTTAAATAGTGTTTACTGGTTTTTGCTCAATTGCGGAAGTAATTTTTTTTAAAAATTCTCCTGCAAAGTGGTAAAGACATGTAATAAATCATATTATTATTAGTGTTTTTATTTAGAATACTTTTGTCTTTCTGAGGTTGAGGTAGGAAGGCAAACTTTCAGGCAAAGTACTGGGGCGCACCTAGTCACAATTTTTATTTTCTGAAAATACCAAAGGACGTGTGTACGTAGGCCAGAGGTGTTTTTGTTAAGAAAGGTCGAGGCATTTAGTGTCTACCCATAATACCCTATATTATACTATTAAAACCTATGCTCAGACTTGGTCACATGATCATCATTTTCAATCCTGTCTGCCAGCTGCCGATGAAGAAATCAATAGGGAAGCTGGCAGGAAGTCGGCAGTTGTTCCCGCTCCTTTTTTGCCTGCATATGGTCTTTCTTTTCTTCTGTTTAGGACAGAACATATCTCTTAAAATGATGACCAACATGTTATGGGCTGTCTAGTGTTAACCAGGTAGCAGAGGGACGCTGCCATAGATATTGGTGTGGTCAAGGCTATGATTTCAAAGCAAAAGGATCCGGTTTTCAAGACTGTTCTCTATTCAGCAGCCTAGGCTGTTCTCAGTTCAACTAATAATATAGTGTAGACAAAAACTTAGGTTTATTACAGGATATACTTGCTGTGTGACTCTACTGAGCAGTAGACAAAAAAAGACTGAAGGTGATAATGTTGCCTTCAAAGAAACAGGCATATAACTTGTCTGTCAATAAGGGCATGGAGTGACAAAGAGGCCTTTGCCCAGTGTTGGATGATGTGCCAGCTATGGCTTTACCTGGATCAAGATAGATTAGGCTCAGTTTTATACATTCAAACGACCTTTTGATTGGATTACTACACACAGCACAGTCTATTTGAAGCAGCTCTTGAAGCTAGTTTAGAGCTTTAGTACAGTCAGAAATTGAGAGGGCTGTTAAGCCCACCTTATTTCATGACTCCCATTCCTTGTTCTCCCCAATGCATTCCTTAAACCTGTGGGATGTTAAGTGGAGCATGGGATGCTTCTGGGGTGAGGGGAGGGCTTAGTAGAGGTAGAAGCCCATCTACTTCAGGCTTCCCAAGGCCTCCACCATCCCCTGAAATAGCCCATGATCCTCTTCTCACCCCTTGGGGTCCTCAGGCCTCTTCTCACCCTATCAAAATAATGTTTACGTAGCTAATACTGGCAGAACTTTCCTCCCCACACTTCACAAATTAGGTGAGGGGTTATATAGACTAATTCAATCGTTAATCTTATTTCCACATGTCCAGGAATAGGTTTTTAGGTAAATTGTATTTCTGAGTTGAGTGTAGCAGGAGTAAGGAACGTGTTATTCTCTAAACGTTTTGGAATATATCGTCTTTAATACCTTGCCACTGGCTATGCTAATGTGCTTAACATTTGGAATTTTTAAGTCCAAAATATTTAGAGGCACTCAATTTCTTCCTTTTGTAATACTGCACTATTGTTTGTTTATTTTGGAAAGAAAACCGCTTTGTAGCCAAGCTAATATAAAAGGACAGGTCTGCTTTTCCAATGCTTTTGCATTCATATTAATAAGCATTCATATTAATAAGCATTCCTTGACCAGAGAAAGGTTATCAACAAATAAATACAACCCATACATTCATAATGTTAGACAGTGTGCTAAAAGTTAACTCACTGCATAAATTAGGTGTTGCAAATCATTCAGTGCTTTAATTAACAGAAATAGTGTATTTTACTTCCTCTGCAGCATGTTAATGATCTGCCCCTGAGGGCAAGCTGCACCAAGAAATGCATCATTTTATTTTAACATCTGCTTATAGTAGATGGCAGCAGAAATAAAAGGGGGGGGGAGAGAGGGAATAAACAAAAATAACAATTATTCTTAAATAATTAGTTATTAGTTTAAAATGTGACTTATCTGATAAGACCTATTTGATAAGTCTGATAAGAATTCTTTCATATCCTTAATTGACCTGTAAACTGGAAATAAAGATAATAATATTTAGAACTAAGTATCAAATCCTACTCCTCCCTAATACACTATCAAATTTTGATCTTAACCCCATCATTTTTTTTCCATGCTGTGCATTTTCCTCATTCAATTTAGATAATCCCAGGGTTGTATCATTTGGTTCTCCTGTTCCCTTTAAAAAAAGTTGTTTTTTGAGACCCAAACTGGCTAAAGAAAAAAAGATAAAAAGGGCGAATTTCCAGAGTGCACTAAACTATGGTTTGGCTGACTACCTTTTATTAAATAAAACATTAAAAATCTGTCCATACAACACACTAAATCATACAGTCTGGTTTACAAACCACAATATCTATTGCATATGTTGAGCTCAAACAAAACAAATCATGTTTGTGTTTAACGTTATATGGAAATTTGCCAGATTCCATTTAATTCAGGAATTTATTAGCATCCTGATCTGAATAGTTCAGTACATAGTTGATTATTAGGATGTACATAGGATGTACATGTTGATTATTAGGATGTACATATGTAGTAAATTGAATGTCTGAAGCTTGATGTATGTCTATGTAATCTTTTATGCCACTCCACACTTCTGTTGTTTGGCTTAGTCTGCCGATAATATATCCATATGTTTCTTGTTTCTTTAGCTGCTTTCAACAGGTTAGAATTTCCTTTCTTCTTTTTAACCAAAGAGCTTTGAGAATGTCTAGCTGAGACTAATAAAAAGAACTCAAATGGGGAAAATATATCATTTTTCTTCACTGAAACCTGATTTAGGGAACCCAAAGTCGCAGAAAGATTTAGGAGAACAAATGAAAAACAAGGATTAAAATAATCATAACTATAATTTTAAAAATCATAAAAGTGCTTATTTTTTTAAAAAAACCCATGTTTTACTTTAGAATTTAAGTATTATATAATTTTGAATGGAAAAATAGTTTTTATAGAAACAGTGATAACCATGTATTTGGGGGGATTGTATTGTTGAATCTCTTGATTAGTTTGGAATCATAAGACAAAGACAGAAAATGTGTGTGTGTGTGTGAGAGGGGGGGGAGTGGTCTAGTGCAGTGTTTCTCAACCTTGTCAACTTGAAGATGTCTGGACTTCAACTCCCAGAATTCCCCAGCCAGCATTCGCTGGCTGGGGAATTCTGGGAGTTGAAGTCCAGACATCTTCAAGTTGACAAGGTTGAGAAACACTGGTCTAGTGGTTAGGGTACCAGGCATGAAAGTGGGAGACTGTAGGTTCAAGCCTCACCTTAACCATGAAAGCCAGTTGGGAGACTTTGGGCGAGTTACTTTCCCTCAGCCAAACATGCCTCTGAGGGGTTCTTTGCTTCCTTGGCTTATTTGCAAAAATAATAAAGGCGGGATGCAAATAAATAAAAATAGAAAGATTTAGAATTATTTAGCAGAGAAGAGTATGTATTTTGTGGGCTGAGTAGCACTTTCAAAGACTTTAAAAGTTCAGGATTTGACTTTGCATGAAAGCAAAGCAGATTAAAAAGGGATATTGGCATGTTATTTGAACCATTAATCTTTGGGGGGGGGGAAATCAACTTGGCGAATCATAGGAATTACATGTGGGTTGTTCAGTAACAATTTTATGTGAAATAGTATTGTAACAAATGAAGAATATAGACTTAACAGGCTTCGGTTATTTGTAATAGCTGGAGATTCATTATCATAGTGGCATATTGCATTCTGAGCACTATTGATCTATTGTCTGCATTCCAAGAGTACAGTCACTGCTCCTTCATGCGCTGGATTTGAAGAGGAAAGATTAAACATTCACTAAGCCATAAAGATTACCAGTTGATCTCCAGCAAGTCAGCCATGGTATTTGCATACAATACCCATGCTAAGTCACGCATAAACAAGCATGATTGTGTCCATAGATCTCTCCAATGAGTAGCTGTGGCCAATGAAGTATATATATAGCTCCCTCCATGGCTGATTTATTATCTTGGGTAAATGGGGGACTCAAAAGAGGAACAAATTATAGAAGAAGAAGAAGAAAAATGGTTCTGGTTCTTCCTTGCCATTCTTCTTGGAGTTTGCAGTAACATAACATGCCAAAGAAACTGCTGACGAAAGTGCCCGAACTTTATAAGTGGTGCTCACGCATGGAGAATCTAGCAGGCAGAGTCTGCTTTTGTTTGAGATTAAAGCGTTGTGTATCTCAGCATGATAAGCTCCCCTCTCTCTGGACTAAATACTGTATAACGGTTTTAGACCTACAAAAATTATTATCTCCTTTCCCCTGTTCCCAGTTGAATGAAAGATGCACTGTATCTCCTTTGATTAGCTGCGGACATACTTGAAAGAATATCCTTTCATGTAAAATCCTTTAAGTTGGACTTCCCACTGCAGAAATTGATTGTTTTGATAATTGAGACTTGTTCAAAGACAGTGGTAAGGGGAGATGGTTCTCTGTAGTCATTAGTGGGCTTGTGTGGCACACGGAAGGGAATAGCAGAGGGAGCATATTGCACGGATACATTACAAGATCCTACATCCTTGGGAAGACCTTGATGCGTATGAAAGTCAACATCAGCTGAAGAACATATAAATGTAATAAATCCAATCCAATCCAACTGGCAGCTGTGATTTCACATGTTTGTTCACATAATAACACAAAGACCTACAAATAGAAGTAGAAAGACTAAGGTGAAATAAACTAAGGATAGCACCAGGAGTAAAAGACACCTCGGATGCAAACCCCAAGCATCTGGCCCACCACTTCATCATCCACCAACTGCAAAAGGTAGCTTTAATTGGAACGGTTCCACCACAAAACCGCGGACGACAAAATCGCGGTCGATGAAAGCGCGCATTTGACGTCAACACAGCGCGACGAGAACATCGCGCTGTGATCGAAAAATGTAAAAATAAAGCGAAAACCTTACCCTAACCCCCCCAAACCTAACCCTAAACCTAACCCTAACCCTAACCCTTAACCTAACCCTAAATCTAACCCTAAACCTAACCCTTAACCTAACGCTAAACCTAACGCTAACCCTTAACGTAACGCTAAACATAACCCTAACGCTCTAAACCTAACCCTAACCCTTAACCTAACCCTAATCCTAACCCTAAACCTAACCCTTACCTTTATGTGAATCGGCTTGCTTTAATTTTATTTTTATTTCAATTTTTAATTTTTTTCGTCGCGCTGTGATGACGTCAAATGCGCGCTTTCGTCGATCGCGCTTTTGTGGACCGCGGTTTTGACGGGTCACGAATTGGAACAGCTTACGTCCAACCAGACTTCTTCTCACCCTAGATTCAACATGGCTCTCATCCTTTAATTATGACATACCAGAGAGAGAGATAGGGAGATGGGTGTGTGTGGGGGGAAATATCTGTGATGAATTATTCTGGAATAATAATGTAATAATATTGCAACTTCTCTTTCATAATTCTTATTGCTTTTCAAAACTGTGAAAGAATGTCAGTGAAGTGCGATTCTGCTTAATACCCTTGCAATCAGATTCAGCATGTCTTAGTCACTAAGCTTCTATCAGCAAGCTCCAAGAGTCTTCCCTCAAAATTTTTATATTTATTTTTGACATCTTGAATAAAAAGCTTTGAGCTACGAGATGGAGATAATTAGGGTAATTCCACGTTTGAAATTGCTGCATCTGTAATAACACGCATTTTCTCACCTTGTATTATTGTAGCTTGTTGAGGATAGATAGATAGGTGGAGTGATACATATGCTCTTCACAATGTTCAGTGCAAAGTCAAATGGCAAATAGAAACATTTTAACAATGGCTGTTAAAAAAAAAGCCACAGAATTTATAAAAAAAAAGTTTGCAAATAATTTTCTGACTGCAACTGCACTGTTTGCATATTGAGTTAATGAGCTTTGACTAAATGAAAATTTACTTCCCTATTAAAATAGGTTTTTAGAAAAGAAGAAGCCTAAGGAAGGTGCTGGAATAAACTCTCCTAATCTCTCTGATCAGCACCTATGAGGACCAGAATTGATAAGAGTCTAAATCCAGCATCTGGTGGATCACGGTTATCTATACCAGAAGCAGGCAATCTGGTGTCCTTTGGATATTCTGAAGGGTACCTACCATAGTACCATAATCCCTTTCCATTGGCCATGCTAAATAGAATTGATGGAAGATGGAATTCAGCAGCATCTGGAGGGGGTGTTGGTGGATTTCTACACCATTGGAGTATATCACAGGTGTCAAACTTGCGATGTCATATCATGTGACATATCGTGACATTTTCTCTCTGCAGAGCTGGGGTGGGTGTGGCTTGCGGGTGACGCATCTGATCCACGGGCCACCAGTTTGACCCCCCTGGAGTACATGGTCAGGAGAGACCAGGTAAGAGCCGAGGTGGCGCAGTGGTTAGGGTGCAGTACTGTAGGCCACTTCAGCTGACTGCTATCTGCAGTTCAGCAGTTCAAATCTCACTGGCTCAAGGTTGACTCAGCCTTCCATCTTTCCGAGGTGGGTGAAATGAGGACCCAGACTGTGGGGGCGATATGCTGACTCTGTAAACCACTTAGAGAGGGCTGAAAGCCCTATGAAGCGGTATATAAGTAACTGCTATTGCTATTGCTATATGTGTCAATTTTTAGATAAATCATTCTCAACAAACCAGGAGTTATTCAAAGACAATCCAATCATTATGTAACATTTTGAAGTAGAGGGTTTGGGGACCACTGTTTGTTTATTTATATTCCATTTTTATGAATAACTCAAGGCAGAAAACATTCCTAATAATATCTTCCTCCCCACAAGAATAACCCCGTGAGGTGGTTCAAAGAATAATGGATTATATATCATCAGAAGTTAAGATAGACAGTTGCTCGTGAAAGCTTCCCCCTTCTTTTTCTGTAAATCCATTTTTACACTTAATGTATTGTCCTATATAGACACAGTGTGGTTGAGAGGGATCCGGAAAATCACATGAATGAAGAGGCATCTTCTGATGTGTGATCTCCCTGCTCTCCCTATACTACTGATTACAATCCCATACAGCCCTCATATTATAGCACCCTGTCCATGCCATTACAAGTCTAATCTAAGGCTTAGCTAGGCTGTGAAGAGTTGATGAGAATGGTGGTCCAAAACATTAGGCAGCCGATTGCCTAACCTTGGTTTAAATCGATTTATTGACCCTTTTTGAAACCTTGTTTCCATTAACAAGAAAATGAAAATACATTTTCTTTTTTTTTTAAAAGCCACTTTATACCCAGATTTTTTTAAAAAAACAGCTATGTAGCATTTCATGTTAAACAGGCCCTCAAAAAGCCAGTTCATGTAATATCTCTTATAATTTACATTCCTGAAGTTTTATCTTCTTTTGTCCCATATTTAGTAATAGAATTCTAGATAATTGATCCAATTAAAGGGATGTCAAGCAAGGCTGTCACTTAAATCAGAGATAAGCATTAATAATAATAATACTGTAGTATTAAGGATCTTCGGG